>NW_019272025.1:4526964-4893477 GCF_002738345.1 Cucurbita maxima | reverse complement strand
GGCTACGAATTTAAATTTTTATTTAATTTATCAATTAATTTTTAAAAAAAATGGTAAAGAGTTTAGTTTTTTTTTTTTTTTTTTTTGTCTAAAATTAAATTTATTACAACTATTTTGTTTTTTAGTTTTATTTTTTAAATTAAGTTTACAAATTCATACTTCCATATGTAATTTTCTTGTTTTATTGTCCATGTTTTAAAAAACAAACAAAAAAAAAATGTTTGTTATAATTTAAATGTATTTAAAAAATGTGAAAAATATATAAATAAAAGTTCGGTAGAGACAAGCATGATTTAAAATATATGTAGCAAAAAAAAACTACAACCTGAGTTTAATAAATGAATTATTAACTTAATTTTTACATTTGATTATAGAGACTTTATTAAATATACTCTTATTATTATTATTATTATTATTATTATTATTATTATTATTATTATTATTATTATTATTATTATTATTATTGATAGTGACACATTTTAGTCCCAATATTTGACTTTTTTTTTTCTTCTTTGTATGAATTTTAAAATTTATGGGTTAATCAAATATTCACATAATTAATATCAACAATAAAAATATATTATTTATGTTCGGATTATACGTACAAATCTTTATTTCTTAAAAAAAAAAGAATATTAAGACAATAAATATCATATTAAAAACGAATTATTTTTCATGAATTTTGTCAATATAACAAATTCGCCTACCATAGAAATTTATAAATAATGGTAAGAATGACACTTATTATATAATTATCATAATTTTAGTTTTATAATATAAAATTGGAAATACGGTTATTAGAAAATTGCGGATCAAGAAAGTCTATGGATATTGTGAACGACAAAACAAATGACGTAGACTAGTTTAAAAATCGTGTTGGGTAGCTATTGAACACGATTCTGAGTGAATTTTTTTATTTAATAAATTTGATAAATCGAAAAAAAATGTCAAATAGAAATAAAAAAAAATATTGAAAAACATCACTCAAAAAGTTTTTTTGTTTAATTTGAATTAACATTTTTTCATTTTTCAAATAATAAATACGTTTTGGTAATTTTTCAAAACGCAATTAAATTTTGTCATTTATTTAGTTATCCCAAAATAAATCGGATTTTTCTAATAATAAAAAAAATAGGCACATTACACATCGTTGAGCCCAAACATATTTCCGATTTATTGTCGGGTTTTTTTAAGAAAGCAAATAAATAAATAAATTAAGAGTAATTTCAATAATCTTATTACATTACAATTAACTTGTCAATTATTTTAATTTTATTAAGTAAATAATTAAAATAATCAAAATTTAATTCAATTTGCATTTATTTATATGAATTTTAGATTTTTAATATTTAAATTAATCTTAATAACATGTAAAAAAACAATTATTATAATAGAAATATTTAATTAGTTTCAATAAAATTTTAAAATTATGATGTATTAATAAATAAGCTAATGAAAAAGTTTCAATAAATAATAATTAATAAGTAATTAGTTATAATTATTACCAATTAAACTACTTCATTCTATTAGCTAATTAATTAATAATTTTAGTAAATAAATAAATTATTTATTTAATAAAATTTTATTTGTAAAAGGAAATAAATAAATAAATAATTCATCCTATTTTTAGCAAAGCATTTAATACCGATGTAAAACCCACCAACCAAACAACTGGATGAGTCAAGTCAAGTCTCAAAGCTCCTCTTCGCGCGTCGTCGTCCTCTTGTTGCGCGGTACGTTCAAATTTCTCCGTATTAAATAATTGCTACCTCTTATTATACTGCTGCTTCTTTTCCTTCTTCCGGCGTTTGTTGTTCACCGGCCGCCGGCGGCTCCCGGCGCCTGTTTATGAACTAGACGTTTTTCTACCACTCCTGGCTGCCGTTGCTGCTTTTGAACATAATTTCAATTCAGTGTATCTAGGACATGTATTCTTATAGCCATGGCCCGCTAATGCGAGTGGCTTTCTAAGCTTCGCCGCCTTTTACGGAAAAGTATGTCAATGCCCATCATCTGTCGGAGAAAATAATTTCGATGTCTACATTGACGGCAGAAGCTCGTTCTGCGTGTGATTTAGGGCTTTGTACTGCTTTGCTTTTACTCCTGAGTGAATTATTCGATATTGATTCGGTTTATCTTTTGTACAGTTTGCAGCAATCGTGCATTTGCTTCTGTCTCTTGCGTACATGACTATCTCAGTCACCGACGCTTCCGGTCCGAGCAAGGAACTTCAATGGCTGGCTTCCGTCTTCTCTGGCATTGTTTTCTGCAAGATTGTAAGTGTCGTGTACCGAATCATATTGGTGATGTTTGTTTAAAGTTGAGCACGCGAATAGTTTTTGCCGTCGTGTCTACTATCTGCAATTCACGTTTTCTTCCTCCTCTCTCTCCATTGATGTATAGTAATTGATAACCTTCACATCTAGCAGGATTTCCCTCTCGAGCAGTATTCTTGCCCTCGGTTAATTACTTTCTTTCTTGATCTAATTTCTACTGGTTCTTTTAGAAGCTGGTAGTGGATTCAATTACCAATTTCTGTTCATTTTGTTGTTGTCTTTTCTCTACTCGTGTTTATTTGTATATGTTTATTAATGGGAGCTTCTTGAGTGCATATGTAAATTTTAAGACATGTTGTCTTGTCTTTACTTGTCTCTTGAAATATGCTTGAATTGATTATTTTTTTCCAAAGTAGAAAGTAGAGAGAAACAAACAAACGAGAAATGGTTACCAAGCGAGAAACTAGAAGTTTGAACTAGGAAATGAAAGCATTATACAATGGACCCTCAATTACAGGACATGTGTTGTGTTCTGGCACGAATGCATGCTGAAGAACTCCTCTGTTTCTTTCTTGAAGGTTTACACGTTAACAGGCATCGTTAGCCTCCAAAGCTTTAAAACATATGGAAAATTAAGCGATTTTGGGAAGGTCGAGTGGAAAAATAGGTAAAATGCTTGTAATCTTTTATTGCGTTTCATAATGAACTTATTTCTTAATAATACACCTTCTATGTGAATGTAAAATGATGAACTGTTATTCTTTTGTAGGGGGTTTTCAACATTCCACGCCCTTGTTGCAGCATCTTCTTCTCTTTACCTTGTCCTGTTATCAAGTACTTTCGATCCAGGTTCCAGTAATGAGCTTCTTATAAGAAGAACGTCCTCTTTATCCGATACGACATTAGGGGTAAGTTGAGAAGCAGAAAGGTCGTGAAAGCTTCTCCTTGTGTGACATTTGGTCATAATTTTTTCTTCACTTGCTTCTTTTGTTTGTTGAACTCGATAATCTTGCCCGTAGCCTGTTTTAGGAGTTGGTTGGGCTGCAAAATTTAATGATTATTTTGCGTACGGTCCATGTCTATATATTTATATCAATATAATTTTTTGTTACGAACTGTTCTACTTACTATATTATTCAGTTTGTTCCTGGCCATTAAATTGGTGATGCTAGTGTTATTAGCTCAACAAAACTACACTTTTATCACCTCATTATTTGATATAAAGGCTCCTGGCCATTAATATGTAATCTATATTGATTTAGATAATTTAAAATTTGGACAACTCAGTAAACTTTAATTTCTTGGAGTCTCTGATTTTTAGGTGGCCTTGCAGTCAACAAAGTTATGTGGCAGTAATAACATGGATGTCAATTTTGTTCTTTACTGTTTTTACTTTCCAGCTGTGTGTTCAATCTTAATTTTTGTTATTTTGTTTTTTTACGTGTTCTTAGATCTTTTTTCCATTATCATCATTTTCTCTTCCTTGAGGTACCTAGTGGCTGCAAGTGATTAGTTACATGAAAAGTAATTTTCTTTTTCTTTTTACTTGTTAATCTATTGGAGCAGTTAGATATTTTGTTGCCAGTGATTTTGACTGTTTTTTGTTATTAATTTCTCTCTTTTCCTGTCGGTGCTTTTTGCAGTTCTCTGTTGGCTACTTTCTATCAGATTTGGCAATGGTTCTTTGGTATTTCCCGGCTTTAGGTGGTTTAGAGTATGTAAGTATGGAGAAAGTTTCATTTTTTTTTCCCCATAATTGTAATATATTAGATTCATTTGATATTGTATGTCGTTGTGGTTTAAGTTTCACTTTTTAATATATCTTTTTTATAATGGAAAAACAAACGGTACGAACAGCTGCTTGTTTTATTCTTCTTATATATTAGAGACTGATCCGACACTGATTCTGTCTCCCTATAATAGGATTATAATAATATGTTGAAATGAGAGGGGAGCATGAGAGCTTATTCATGGACTGTGAAAAATTATTATGAAAGGAATGTGATAAATTATGGATTATATACTTACTACCTGTAAAGAAAGTATTCCAATACTTGCTTCATTACCGAGTGACAACTGTTTACTGGCTTTCCTGTGTTCAATTAGGTGCTGCATCATGGGTTATCACTGTTCTCAATCATTCAATCTCTCTTAAGTGGTCAAGGACAGGTTTACATATTAATGGTTCTTTTCACAGAGTGCACAACTCCATTTGTAAATCTTAGATGGTAAAGCTATCAGTTTCTAATGGTTCTTTCACGAGTTATACTCTCTTACTAATGAGAAAATATAGACTTCGCTACTCTGTTTTTCTGGTCAGAAATATAACGTATTTAGTTTCGTTGTTTTTCTTTACTTCATCAGGTACTTGGACAATGCTGGCCAGAAGAACTCAAACAGCTACGTCATTAATGGCATTGCATTGTTTCTTGGGTGGTTGGTATGTTCATAATTTGAAATCTTGTTTCTTTTTATTGTTTAACGATATTCCTTAATCAATAGAAAATTATGTATATCTGCATTCAGGCAATTGAGCTTGGTCTAAAGTGTTCAATGGCATCTTAAAAGTTGTATTTAGTTGGCTATTATCTACGCATAAATTTGAGTACTTTGATAAAAAAAACAAACAAAAAGAAATTGGTTATTCTCTCCATAGCTATGATAAGAAGATACATCACTATACAAATATGTATTTTTTATTAAAAAAATTACTTAATTGGTTTTTTTTCCCCTACATTGCTATGATAAGAAGATACTTCACTCATGTACCGAGTGGATTTGGCGTAATCGATACAAGCTTTGTCTATTCTGGTTCTATTTTCTCATGCAGAACTGACACGAATTTTGTTTCTTCAGGTTGCCAGGATTCTCTTATTTATATATTTTTTTGGTCACATGTTTAAACACTTCGATCAGGTGAGTAATTAACATCTCTTGTTGGGAACTGTCTTCAATAATTTGCTTATTGAGAAAGATAATAATTTTAAGTATGAAGGAATCAAACATAATAATTAAAGAATGAAGAAAGTTGGTGCTAGGGATGATCCAAGTACAGTTTTCTTGAAGTATGGTGCTAGAAATGATGGATCTACAAGCTTAGTTCCATGCTTGAATTATTCAATCCACGATCGAGATGTATGTATAACCTGACGCCAAGGCACTAAATTCTTAGGATGAGGATTTTGTTAGCTGTTAGTTACTGAAAATAAAAAGGAAAAATCAGTTGCAAGCTGATGCTGACCATTTGGACGGGTCCGTGTGAGATTAACTAAAAGCATATTATCGAGAGAAAAATGGCAAAAAGGAAAACAAAAGATCTATAGCTGAAATACAACGCTACCCAACCAACACTTCTACTAGAGCCTCCTAGTTTGAAAACTTTGAAGACCAATAACCTTGAAACCAAAATGGTTGCTTTTAATCACGGTGAATGAATTTCCTCCAAAGATTATCTTTCGTAGCTTTGGTTAAACACTTGTGTGTCAGATAATTTGTTGTTTTGAAGTGGGTAGGTATGAAATATATGGTTTGAGTGGGATCCGTAATCATAAAAAATTATATATTTTTGGAGTTGCGTAGGTAGAAGGTATTGGCTAGCTTGGATGGTGATTTTGAGATGTCTAGTGGAATGTTAAAAAGTGTTTTTAGTTCATTCAAAGCTTGCGTAATAGCCCAAATCTACTAGCATATATTGTCCGCTTTGGCTCGTTAAGTATCACCGTCAACTTCACAATCTTAAAACGCGTCTATTAGGGAGAAGTTTCTACTCCCTTATAAAATATATTTCGTTTCCCTCTCCAACTGATGTGAGATCTCACGTATTCTAACATGTTTAACCTTTCATTCATGTCAATGAAGAGCGATTTTAAAATTTTTAAAAGTAATAAACACTCTGAAGTGCTTTAGTGGAGCACTGAATGAGTGGTTCCATCCAAAGTAACTTTGTGAAAGAATTATTCTTTTTATTTGAAAGCACTTTTTTCAAACTTCATTCCGAATCCTTCCTGTAACTTAACTCATGCTTCCTTCAAAAGTCATAGAAATGCCTTGAAAAAGGAAAACCTTTTGTTCCCTGTACTTAACACTAAGCAACCGTTGCCGAGAAGCCTGTCATATAGAATACTGGTACAGTGGTTGCTAAGCTCCTTTCCATACAGTTCAGTTGCTGAATTTTTCTCTTTCATGTGTTTCAGGTGAAGACTGTGTACCCTTTGGGCTTCTATAGCTTGTTGACGGTGCCTCCTATGCTGGCTATGATGAACGTGTTCTGGTTTTGGAAGATCGCTAGAGGAATGATTAAAACTCTCAGAAAGGCAAGGCACAACAAATGACAGGTCCGTTTTACCTTCTTCCTTTCTTTGCCTTCTACTACGCTATTCAGTTTCCAACATGAAAAATGTAAAAAAAATGTAGCTAATTTGGAGGTACAAGTAATGCTTCTGCTCTGTAAAACTTAAAAGCCACCAGTATAGAAAACCTCAGATCCTTTGTTACTCCACGAACCTCATAGAACTTCGAACTTCGAAAGATCCTAATTTATACTTTGAATACGATAACAAGTATGTTAGATTTGAACATCTAACATTTTAATCGAATCTTAATTAATTAGAGTTGTGCTCTGGTTGGTAATTCATTATGGAAATATAATCAGCTTATTGTCTATGATTGTAATGCATAGTTTTTTTTTTAAGTAGGGTTGGAAGTTTATATTGTGGATTATAATTAGATGGCTAAATTACAATACAAACCTTTGTTTACTTGAATTTGAACAAAAATTAGGACTTATATTTCCTAGTTTAAAATATTTATTTTATTTTAGATAATAATTTCAATTTTCATTTAAAATTTTAAAAGATTCATTTTATTTTAAATGATAATCATAACAAAAAGAATAATTTGTTGCACATCATTTTCCAAACTTATTTTTGTTTGACTGTAGTATGCACCTACCCCATTATTTCGCCACTTGCTAAAATTACCCTTTTCTCATTCCAATAACGACTCTTCCTTTTTCTCCTTTACAACGACTTCTGAAACACTTTAGGGGTAATTTAAAACCGAAAAATCTGGCTGATTTTATGTCTTTTAAAATTAAAATATTTCAATATATGGTTACTTTTTTAATCGATTTTTTTTTTTTAAATTTCTATTTCTTATATAAAAATTGTATTGTTTCAAATAATAATGAAGCGTGATTCATTGTGATTTTAATTATATAAAAAAAATAATAATTTATTTATGAAAAATTAATCAATGAAAGGACAGTGATTCTTTCCAAATATCGTTTTCTTTAAGATAAATATGTCAATTTTGTAATATGATGAGTCGGTTTAAAGTAAAATTTAGATTCAATATTTATTTATCCAATTATTACATTAAAGGTAAAAATTATTTATTAAATTAAAAAAATAAAAGGATGGAAGAGAAGAATAGAAAACGTGAGGCCCATCCAATCCCAAAAGTGCCTTCCAATCGAAAAGGGATTTGGTTTTGACTTTAATGAGCCGACCACCACGTGGCGGAAACTTATTGGTTCCCGCCTTGCGAAAGCCTGCCACGTTTGTCAGCTATTTCTGGTCCGTGGACTAGTGGCTCTTGGGTTCGTCGCTGAGACAGTAACAAATAAAGCCAATTTAATATTATTATTATTTTTATATTTTTAAATTTGAGAGATGAACAAAATTTAGAAGTGAGTTTTAAATTTCCTATTAGTTACGGTAAATGAAAAAAAAAAACCGAAAAAAACCGAACCGGACAGAAGATTAAATTTTTCCCGTTGAATTAAAAAATGTAATTTTTTTTAATATATAATTAGATTTAAATGTTTTTTCCCTTCTAAATAATATATTTATTTACATATAATTGTCGGAAAAGATTAATTATATTTAATAAAAAGAGAAAATGTCTACTTTATAAAAAGAAATACTTTATACAGAACACCTTTTGTCATTTGTGATTTTTGTACAAATATTTACTAATGGATTTAATTATTCTTTTATATTTTAAAATGCAAGAATATTTATTTTTAAAATAGATTTTATTTTCATTAATAAAATAGATATTCAAATATCTAACCTCATATTTAATCTCGATAACCTAAATTTATTAAATTTATTAAGTAAACACTCCAGCCTAGTTAGAATATTCCTATCACATATTTATTATATATTTTAATGTACCAATAAAATCGTGTAGTGTGAACAAAAATATATAACATATAATTATTTAATAAAAAATATATAGTGCGAAATAAAATATATTCTCCATTTTTGGAAGCAGCGATTGCGTTGAACGCGGTCCTAGAACGAAACGAATCGAACAGCACGCACGAAGCGCGTAGGGTTCTCGACTAAGCCCATCCACGCCATTGCCTTGTCCATGGCGTTTCCCTCGGGACCTTCAAATCCATGCTATAAAGCGCCAAACAAACCAGTATAAACATTTGCCCACTCTTCCACGTTTCTTTGTTTTTTTACATTCAGCCTTTGAAATCATTTTTCTATTGCTCTCTCTTCCAGTGGACGTTATGGAAGATTGCGAAATGATGGATGGAAGAATCTTTGGATCCGACGATTGAGGATTGTTGCGGGAGATTATTATCTTCAGCTCTGTAAGACGGGATGATGTGGAGGAGATGGTGTTCTAGTGTTAGTTTATTGAGTCGGAGCTTGCTGGTGAATGGAGTTCGCAGGCCTTCTTCTCCGGTATCTTCTTATGGAGCTTTTGGACTTGGAGGAGTTTCTTTGATTTCATCGACGGCGGTACGGTCGTCGGCCTGGTTTTGTACCAGAGTGGTTTCGTTTTCGTCATCTGTGGATTCGGAAAAATCTGCAGGAGTTGGTAGCGATGGGGGAAAACGTGCGAGCGGTGGTCCTGGGCTTGGGCTTGGCCTTGGCTCTGTGAATGAAGAATCTGGTAATGGAATTAGCGGAGAGACGATATCGTTTGCGGAGGCCAAAAGGCTGATGAGATTGGTAAATGTCGAGGCGTTGAAGATGAAATTGGGGACTGATGGGAAGGAGGCCATTGGATACCTGGAGCTTATCGAAGCTTGCAAAAGCATGGGCATCGCTAGGTCTCAGGACGAAGCTGCTGCTTTTGCTCGAGTTCTCGATGAGGCTGGTGTGGTTCTTCTGTTTCGCGATAAGGTCTATCTTCATCCTGACAAGGTTCGTCAAATCGGTGGGACCTTATTCAATTAATGCACTGCACTGCATCATGGCGTGGCTGTTTTATCTCTTCATAAGTCATCTCATTCAATTTTTGGTTTATTTAGTGTCAGAAATACGGGAGGTTGGTAGAAATTTTCCTAAAAGGGTCAAGACTTTTATATAATGGTTTGATTTAGATGTATAGGGTTTTCAATTTTCTAAACAGTTACGGAACAGAGTAGGGAAAATTTTAAAGTTTGAATACATTTCTTTTTTTGAATTTAAGACGAATCAAGGGTGGGTGAGCTCTAACAAAGAGATTAGAGATAATAAGTTAGATCACTGGTGGGTCTAAGAATTTTTTTGTTGCCCAAATATTGTAGGGTCAGGTGGGTTCCCTGGCTGAGATCAATCTAGTTGAGTGCAAGTTAGGCCAGTTAGGAACTATGAATCTCACAATGGTACATGATACTGTCCACCTTGAGAATAAGTTCGCATATTTTTCGTTTTCCTAAGATACCTCAGAGATTTATTTCTTTAAAACTCATGAACAATCCCTTAACTAGTGTACCCGGGACTCGTTTTTCAACAATACTCAACACATTCATGGATAGATATTGAAAGATGAAAGATAAATAAAAAAGGGACATGCTTGGAAGTTCTGATTTGTCTGTATGGTTTTTGGCTCTTGCGTTTGTTTTTTCGCTGAAAAAGAACATGTCATTCGGCCAATAAATAAGGTTTGGGGGTCCAACTAGGTCGGTAGGAGTTAGCGTTTAGAAGTCTTTGAACGGATTTTCCTCCCTTTATGGAGAAAAAAACTAGCTTTTCATTAAGATGAGTGAAGGTCAAATCAAAAGGCAAGGTCGACCGAAAGGTGAAACGCTCACAAAACACGGAAGGTAACCAGTTGTTGGTTACCAAAATTGGCAGTTTTCAGAATTTGCTCGTAAACATTCAAAAGGTAGAGAAGAAAAGCAATGCTGATTAAGAGATTACCGTAGTGGGAAGGGAAGTTTTTGAGGACTTGCGATTCTCAACTACGTCCCCTTAAACTGCCAAGAGCCAATAGTTTGGGCCAGGATTTTATTTGTTTCTTTATTTAGTTTTGGAGAAAGAGCCAAACTTCCCATTTGATTACTTGAAAGTTTCATATACTTCAGAAGAATACCTACAAAAAGGCTCCTAAATTGGTGTTTAAGTTTACAAGAAAAAGGAAAGAACACCAAGTGGAACATAGCAATCTAGGAAAGTCAAAAGTTTCGTCCCATATTTTCCAAGACGGGAGCGGTCCACCTCATTTAACCCATTACTTGTTTGCTCTCCCTTTGAATCTGTGTCCACACAGAGCTTGAGAAATATTGTCTTTTGCTTCCCTGTCAAAATCTTGGGATATATGACACTGTCTGTTACATCAAGGATGTCTAAAATTCCTTGCAAAAGGTCGGTGAAAATGAACATGACACACATCTTTCATTGCTTCTGTACTCAGTATAACAGATTTAGTTGAATTAGAATTGATCAGAGCTGCCTCTTGTTTAACTTGTTTTTAGCCTATGAGCGTTCGAGTCTTGTCTTCCAGTTTTCTGGGTTTTGAATTCTTAGAAACTTGATTAGCAGATTTGAAGTGTTGTAGTATTTCTTTGTTCTGAGATTCTGGATCAGATCACGGCGCGTTTCACACCGATGTCAAAACTGCAAGTGTGCCTAATCCTCAGCCTTTTTCTGGGATTTTGAGTTTTCTCAGAAGTGTTCTTCTTGTAAGAACTTAGCTTTACCAAACAATATCTATCTGATTCGGGTTAAACGATCTGTTAGTTCTCGAAACCGGTATCTCTTTCGATGAAGAAATACTGTGGATTTGAGTAAGCATCAATCATTTTATCTGAGTAGTCATTATATTCAAATTCTTATTAGTGGATGCTGGAAGCTGAAATCTTGTTGCTCAGTAGGTTACTATCCTGGATGGTTGTTTAGCATTTTGTTGTCACATCTTCTTTTATAGGATCTCAGTTGGAGAGGAAAATGAAACATTGCATATAAGGGTGTGAAAACCTCTTTCTAGCATATGTGTTTTAAAACCTTAAGCGGAAGCCGTGAAAGGAGACAAAAATCAGATCCTGCAACTTATAAACTTAATCTCGATGTTGTAGGTGGTGGATCTTGTGAGACGAGCGATTCCCATTGCTTTGATGCCTGAAGACGACCCGACAAGGAGCGAGCTAAAGCAGCTACAAGAAAAGAAGGAAGAAATTGACATATTGGCACATAAGCAGGTACGACGAATACTGTGGACTGGTCTAGGCTTAGCCATCCTGCAAGTTGCGCTCTTCTTCAGGCTGACATTCTGGGAATTTTCATGGGATGTAATGGAACCAATAGCATTTTTCACCACAACAACTGGATTAGTCATAGGCTATGCTTATTTCCTAATCACTTCAAGAGATCCCACTTACCAGGACCTGTTGAAGAGGCTTTTCCTCTCAAGGCAAAGGAAGCTGTTCAAGAAGCATTCTTTTGATGTTTGCAGATTCAAGGAGTTGCAGAAAAAATGTAAGACGCCTCTCAACGCCACCGCGAATATTAAGAACCGGGTGGGCGTAGATCTGGACCTTGAGGATTGTTTGAGTAGAGATTAACACTATCATAACCCTTCCTTTATTAGACAGGTAAGGGGGATAACCTCCTTTATTAACATCTCTGATCTTTTTCTTTCTGAGCGCTTTCATTCAATTTTGAAGTTTAGAGTTATAAACTAGTAAAGAATACTTCCTTGTTCTTGCCTTGTTCAGTCAAATATGGAATGGAATGCTCTGAAATAATCATGGCATTTTCAAATCTTGAATGTGGCTACTCTTTAATAATGGGCTACTTTTGTAATATTTGCATGGAAATATGTTTGAGACACTTCTATCTCATACATGTAAGTGAAACTGAAATAGCTTTGACCGATATTGTCCCATTTTTTACCAATATTGTCCTAGATATTGTTTGTTTTGGTTTGTTACATATCATCTACGTTGTTCTCACAATTTTAGAATGTGACTATTATGGAGAGGTTTTTACACTCTTGTAAGAAATGTCTCACAATTTTAGAATGTGACTATTATGGAGAGGTTTCTACACTCTTGTAAGAAATATTTCTCATGTGGGATCTTCACATACTTTGTAAGGGTGTGAAAACCTCTTCGTAGTAGACATGTTCTAAAATTGTGAGGCGTCAGGTTGTTACAGGCAATATCAACTAGTGGTGGCCTTTATGTAACGGGGGCCAAAACGAACAATATCAACTAATAGTGGCATGAGTTGTTACAGAAACACTATTGATTACATTATGGCAAACCTCAACGTAATGGGTCAAAGCAAACAATATCAACTAGTGGTGACCTCGGATTGTTACAAAAACACTATTGATTACATTATGGCAAACCTCAACGCAACGGGCAAAGCGGAGAAAAATATATATTTATAGGGGAGTAATAATTAATTCATTTAAAAATGAGTTAATATAATTGGAATGTTGTTGATTTTCTTTTTCCAAAAAAAAAAAAAAAAAGAAAAGAAAAGAAAATTGCTTAATAAAATTTGAAAATATACGGAGTGCTTTCCTGTCGTGAAAATTACAATTTTAGCTTAATAAAAAATGAATAAAACAAATTTGCGTGTAACTCGGGTGGAGTAGAGTGGGCAAGATGGTAACTTGACATTGTAATAGATAACTAGATAAGGTTCCGTCCTGTGTTTGTAGATTTTGCTGATTCGTTTAGTTGGCCATTACTTCCATTTTTTGCTCTGCTCAATTTCTGCAATTACATTCACAATCACAAGAAGAAGAAGAAGAAGAAGAAGAAGAAGGCCAAATGTTAGGCACGGTGAATCTAGTAATGGGCTCATCTTCAGCCGCCATGGCTACTCCAACGCAGTGTGCTGCCGTGAAATCTCTTGCGAGCTCCAAAATTGGTCTCCACAACCACTGCCGAACGTTTTCATTGCCTTTGGGATTGGCTTCTGCTTCTGGTTCCAGCTCTTTCTTCTTGTCTCACCGAGGTTCCTCTCTGTCTTTTTTGCGGTTCAAGACAGCAGTCGCCGCCGTTAACTCCGATCAAATCGTGTCCTCCGATTCGGCGGACAAGGTAATCGTTAGCTTCTGAGATTTTTCCGCATTTTCTCTTGACTTCATTTTCTAAACTCCGACGATACGCGTTATTGTTCATATCTAGGTATAAAGTAATCGATTATTACGGGTTCGATTTTTAAAATTGTTGATATCCATCGAAATCTAGGGAAATTGTATGCATTGTCGATGTCGAGACGTTTACATTAAACCGCGGATTTGATCCGAATTCGTCTTGCTTTATGTCCGCCTTTCTTTTTCCCTAGATCGTTCTGGAAATTTAGGATTGTAGTAGCCAAATTCACTGGTTTTATGATCTTTCCAATGCAGGAAGAATCGAACAAGTATTATTTTCTAGTTGCGAATGCGAAGTTCATGCTCGATGAGGAGGAGCATTTCAAAGAACTTCTCTTCGAGCGGCTTCGGAACTATGGGGAGCGTAACAAGGAGCAGGACTTTTGGCTGGTCATTGAGCCTAAGTTCTTGGACAAGTTTCCTAACATCACAAAGAGATTGCAGAGACCTGCCGTTGCTCTTGTTTCAACCAACAGTACCTGGATTACGTAAGCTACCTGTTCTTATTTTGCATACTTGGTTTTTCTTTATGACATTACATAGGTTGAATCATAAAAATCCCCTCACAGTGTCATTTGTTTCAAAATACTTTGGAATATTGCTCTTACATTTTCATACACTTTCAAAACTATATTCGAAGTAGAAATTCTTTAGAATTTTAGAAATACTTTGATACTTTTGAAAGTTGCAACATTACCCTTAATCTTTTACAAGTGTTTTGAAACTATCTTTATAGTAGAAATCGCATGAATTTCGAATAAAGCTGAGATCTAGAATAGTGTGACGGTGACCTTGGGGTACTTTTCAAACCAAGGTAAACTTCAACAGTATCTTTTTTATATAATTAAGCCTATTACATAAAAGGGTGAGGACTTGACACTTACAACCTTATGAATGTGGGGGGTGTGTGAGATCCCAAATCGGTTGAAGAGAAGAACAAAACCTCCTTTAATGGTGTGGAAACCTCTCCCTAACGTATATACATTTTAAAAACCTTGAAGGGAAGTTGAAAGGGGAAAGTCCAAAATGAAAAATATATGCTTGCAGTGGGCTTGAGCCATTAGAGGATGACTTAGATGTAATTTTCAAATAAATGGCAAAGTCGAGAGTATATATATAATTTAGGCTATTAAATAAAGGGTGAGGACCCGACTCTTACAACCTCACGAATGGGGGCATAACATATAAGTCCCGTTTACATAATTTGCATTGGTATATTTAGTTCTTGCAGCTCAATGATAATAGGATATCATACCATAGAAAAATTGATCATTTGAGGCAGAACAGATTCCTCATATGCTCGTAGCTTTTATTTAATGGTGTGCTTAGAGTTACAATAGGAAAAGGGATATGGAAATGGTTGCAGCCACTGTAAAAGGACCTCAAAACTCGAACATTCTTTCATGTATGCCAACAATGTGTTTGCTTGACTGCGCCATTTTGGTCCCCTTTTCTTGTTGATATGGGCAGGTTCATGAAGCTGAGACTGGACCGAGTTTTGGCCGAAAGTTACGAAGCCAATAGCTTAGAAGAAGCATTGGCTTCTACGCCCACCAACCTGGAGTTTGAGAAGCCTGAAAAGTGGGTGGCTCCCTATTCCAAGTATGAATATGGATGGTGGGAGGCTTTCTTGCCGCCGGTGGCAAAAGCAGAAGCAAAAGTATAAGCTGTGTATGTAGCTTTGTTTCTTTAGTAGGCCTTTTTTTTTTTTTTGTTTACCCTTTCTAATCAAGTATGAATTTTGATTATGTGAGGATTTCACAGAACATTTGGAGTTGAATGTGGTTTTTTTTTTGGTAATCTAATGTGGTAAAAGTGAATTGTATTTGAGAGGCTTGATATCTTTCGTGTGGCTCAATATCTGCAATGTAGTTCGTCGAACAATGAACGTAGTTCGAATGTCTTTTTATTGTCTATTTTCTTTAATGGTTTAGCAAGTTTGTATGTTGAAATCTCCTCACGAACAAAATGATCTATTTTCTTAAGGACGACAGCTAACTTATTCTATCGTGAACGAGAGGTTTAAGAATGTTTTTCATTACAACCTTACATGTTAATCGTCTAATCTAATTCACTAGCTCATAAATACTCTAATGCATAATTGAAGCGTCTATCAAAACATAATTTAATTAATTACGATTTTATTTCATAATCATTTAGCTATAAAATAACTAGCTATGAATTAATGCAAAATATATATTTTGATGCAAAAATTAAGAACTGTGATATAAATTTCAAAGCTTAGATTGTTCTAATGTTTATATAAACTAAGAGAATTAAATACAAATTTAAGTAGTTTAATCGGGTTTTCGATTTAAATATATATATATATATATATAAGAAAAATAAAATAAAATAGAGAAACAATTGCCCAGACCGGGAACAAGAGGTTAGATGGCGCGGCAAAGTTTACTTTTCTCCATCTACTTGTTATAAGTTACGCGCACGATTTAGGGTTTCGGATATCCTGTTAATTTATGGAACATGCTTGAGTAATTTCCGTTGGGTTGACTGAATCATCCATTCAAGATTATTGGGCTCTGAGCTTTGGATTAGGTAAGTACACTTCTGTTCTGGTAATCGGAATACAGAGGAATTGAGGAATCGAAGAACAAAAAGAAAAATGTTGGCTGCGTGTCGGTGTCTCGGAGCGACCGAGCTGATTCAATCTAATGGCCGACATTTTATGTCTCCTAAAGGTGGAGCTTCGTTCTTAATCTATTGCAATCGTAATTACAGTCGTCTTTCAACTGGTATACTTGGAAGCATCTCCGATCGACATCCGAGCTTTGGCGGCAACTTCATCAGAACACATGACGATCGTATTCTGTACATTCAAGGCCGCAATTCTCTTAGTTTTAGTACATTCAGACCGAATTCCAATCCGCCGAGTCGTGTCCATGCATTCTTGCCTGATCCTTCTTCTTCCTCCTCGACGAGAGGATCTCAATCTGTTAGTTTCTTTTGGTGGATTATGTGTTTTGTTATTAAATTGTAATGTATCTTGAAGTTGAGTGTTAATTTCTCCTCCATTTCCATGGTTTTGAACAATTCAACGCAGGGCTCGATGTTAAATGGGCGACTAGTGTTCTCAACCGCTTCTGCAAATGGCAGTGATGCTGCATCTCCCGGGGGCCAAGGTATTAAGCATGTTGGTAAAGGATCGGAGTCCCAAGTTGCTGATACGAAGATTTTGCGTACTCTTGCTAGTTACTTGTGGATGAAAGATAACTCCGAGTTCCGTTTCAGGGTCATAATGGCTTTGGGTTTCTTGGTCGGGGCTAAGGTCTGATTATTTAAATCATTCATCACGCCTAGTACTCATGTTTCTCTGCTCTCTTCTCCAGCGTTTCATTTTCGTTCTTTTTTCCTTGTAGATTTTGAACGTTCAGGTACCGTTTCTCTTCAAGCTAGCTGTTGACTGGTTGACCACTGCTTCCGGGAATGCAGCTGCTCTTGCGTCCTTTACTGCCTCCAATTCCACCATGTTAACTCTTTTTGCGACACCAGCTTCGGTTTTAGTTGGTTATGGCATTGCCCGGTCCGGGGCATCTGCTTTCAACGGTACTAGGCATGATGTAATTGCTTATACTCGTTCTACGTTTTCCGCATGCTTCTTCTACCTCATAGCTTAGAAATATATTATTGTTTATTTACAATTTATCAACTATTTTCTACTGTTGTAATGCGATTCCTCTCATGTTATTATAGAGCTGCGGACTGCTGTTTTCTCTAAGGTGGCACTAAGGACAATTCGATCTGTATCCCGAAAGGTATGTCCGGAAAAGCCTTTTCTGTTGCCGCAAGCCAAATTGTACAGATGGTTTTCCAAACTTCGAAATTCTACTTTTTTTTTTTTAGTTCAACAAGTAAGGACGGAGAATTTGAACCTCTGCGATGAGCATACTCTCAATTTGACAATATCTAACTTTTTTTTTTTCTATTTTTTTTTAAGATGGGGATTCTTTTTTTGTGATCTTAAAATCTAATTTACCATGATGCTTATGCTTGATTGTCTTCTTAAAATTTGCAGGTTTTTTCACACTTGCATGACCTTGACCTCCAGTATCATCTTAGGTAATCATTTTATGTATGCAAACATACTCTCGTACATTTATACTTTTTTTAAAAATTTAAAATCTTATGTTATTGGCCAGTCATTCTGATTATTATTATTTTTTTGGATAAGAAACAATTTCATTGAGGCATGAAATTACAAAAAGGATATAAAATCCATGGTGATTATAAAAAGCATTCCTAATTGGTCATAAAGGAAGCGTATGTTTAACTTTTACACCAAGAGATATCATAATAAATAACGAGATCAAAGAACACATCGAAAGGCTTTTCTTTGTATATAAAAACTCTTTGGTTTCTCTCCTTCCAACGAATCCAAAAGAAAGCACGAGTAACATGCAGACACAGTATTGGCTTAGCATTCTTGAATGGATGGCCCAACAAAACAATGTTAAGAAGATCCTTCACATCTTCAGTGAAAACCAGAGACCACCCAAAAGCAGCACAAATTCTATTCCAGAACTTCCTAGCAAATGAACAATGGAAGAATATATAAAAACTCTTTTGTATTGATAGCTCTATGTGCAATTCCCATAGGATTTTTTTTTTTTTTTTTTGGTATTTATCTTTCCAAATACCGTCAGCCAAAGATTTCTTCAAAAGATTTGTAGGGTGGCCCATGTCAGCTAATAGTGATTTGGTTGAAAAGTGTCCATTTGGACTATATGGCCATCTCCATGAAGGGAAAAGTGGGGCATGGTCCATGCTAAGATCCGTCCATTCCGAGGCTTCAACATCCTTCAATTTCCTTCGAAGCCTGAGATCACAGAAACTGCAATTATTATTCTAGACTTCTTTGATTGATGCTTCATTACAGTGGGATAGTCTGTAAAGAAGGGGATACCGAGTGGCTAAAGGAGGCCTAGATATCCAAGGATCGATCCAAAATAAAGTGGATACTCTACCTCAAACTTGACGATGGATTCCGTTAGTAATGAAGTCTTGATGCTTGATAATGTTTTTCCTTGGCCTTCGTCCATGGCCATGGATGCCCAATTTGAAAAAGTTGATGAACCATATTTGGCTATTGTAAGCTTCCTCCATAAAGCATCTCAACCCACTTCGCAAGAATAGCTTTGTTTTTTGTCCTTAATGGATGGAGACCAAGACCCCCTTGTTCCAACGGGTATAGTACATTTGGCCATCTCACAAGATGCTGACCGTTTGAGTGTTAGCCCCCTTTCCAAAGGAAATTTCTGAATAATGTTTCCTTCTAGGCCCACCCTGTATGACAAGCTGAATATACAAATATAGTAGGTTGGAAGGTTTGTTAAGGTGGCCTGGGTAAGTGTGAGCCTTCTTCCCCCTTTGGACGTGAATGTGGAGCTCCATGTTATAAGTCTTCTTTCAATTTTCTCAATTGCAGGGACCAAAAAGAGAGTTCTAGGTGCACCACATAAATGGAGTCCCAAATACGTGTTAGGCCAATTCCCCAATTTACAATTGTATTAAACAGCCGATTTCTCAATAAGTGTGAATCAACATTAATACTGATGATCTCGGACTTATAGAGGTTGATGTTGTGTCCAGAAACCTTCTTGAATGCCTCATTCACATTGAGAAGGTGCTTGAGGGATAGCTCATCATCGAATTTGGAGAAAAGAATCTTGTCGTCAGCAAGGGAGTGTTTAACACTAAAATTTCCTTAACCAACCCGGAAGCGCTTGATGTTACCTTCTGCTTTAGTACGTATGGCTAAGGTGTCCATAATCATGATGAATAAAAAGGGGAGATAATGGATCCCCTTGTCTGACATCCCTCGTAGCTAAGATTTTACTTCTAGGACGGCTGTTTACAAGGATGGAGAAATTTGGGGAAGATATGTTGCTGGAGATATTGATTATTTGTGTAGGACTCAATACATTCTAGAAAAAGGGCCTAGTTAAGATTGGCAGAAACACATTGCATTCTCTCTCTCTTTTTTTTGTAGTGTAATTCTGCATTTTAAAATTTCAAATTTAAAAATCGGGATGGAGAAAAATCATAAAAATGTTGTTTTCAAAATTTTACTATTGGATCACATAATCCAAAAAGAGTTTTTAGAACCAAATATGCCAAATGGATACTCATTGAATCTATCTGAAAACAAGCAATGAATTTCAAATTTCATACCAAATAGACCCTAGGTTACTTGTCTGATTTATTGAAAACTATGACGAAGAGAAGCCAATTAGCACAATTTTCAGTCGTAATACCTCTTAATTGACTGCAAATATGGTACAGAATTAACTTTAATGTTATTGGAGTGAAGTTGTCAGGATGGTGTCGCTTCCAGTGAATCTGAAAAGTCAAGAAGTAATGTTACTCTTTCATCTCTGTTTCATTCATACTGGGTTGACATCTTGTCTCGTATGATTATGCCTGAATCATGAATTGTGATGTCAGCAAGTTTTAATTTATTTTTCCTTTTGGAGTGTAACTTCCGTGATAATCTTTTGTCCTATTCGCTTTATGTGTAGCCGTGAAACAGGTGCCTTAAGTAGAACTATTGATCGCGGTAGCCGTGCAATAAACTTTATTCTTTCATCGATGGTTTTCAATGTTGTACCCACCATCTTAGAGGTAGGATTTTACAGCTCTCTCTTACATGGATCCGTGCACTTTGGAACTCAAACCTTTGGAACTACTTGAGAATCCATTTGTTCATGTCTTGATTTCTGTCTGTTTATCTCTCTTCTTGATTAACATAATGTTTCATGGGGATGGGAATTTTGTTTCATCATTGTTATCCGGTTTTAACTTGAACTTCTGTTTTATCAGATATCCATGGTGTCGGGTATTCTGGCCTATAAATTTGGAGCTCCATTCGCATTTATCACTTCACTATCAGTGATAGCATATGTCATTTTTACGTTGACTGTGACTCAGGTTCCTTACTACCGCCAATTCTATACCTATTTGCTGTATTTGTTGGAGATATGATCTTGAGTTTATGTTTACTTTTCCTGTTGGTTTGATCTCATAACATTTTAAGTTTTCATTTCCATTTGAATTTATGTTCTTTTGCCACTACCACCAAATAGTTTAATGGGTTTTTGACGTTTGGATATATTGTCTTTTGAATGCACTTATTCTCTCTCGTCTCTTTTATGTATTTTCAGTGGAGAACTAAGTTTAGGAAGGCCATGAATAAAGCTGATAATGATGCAAACACCAGGGCAATTGATTCACTTATTAATTATGAGGTCTGCCCACGATGTTCCTGACATGGTTGCTTTTTACTTGTTCATCAATAACTCAGTTTCCATTCTTCTGCTGCTCCTTTCCCTTACTAAATGTACTTTTGCAGACCGTTAAATACTTCAATAATGAAGCCTTTGAAGCCAATAAGTATGATGAGTATCTCAAGAGTAAGTCTTACTCTAATACTCCTACAGTAGCTTATAGTGGTTTTTTACTAAAATGGTTTGGGAAAAAATAAGAAAGCGCTTGCCAAAAATGTGGTTATAAAGATCACTACATCATGTGATATTTATGTGCACGTTACCATGTTTACTCAATATTTATTAAAGTATGAAAAATGAAGTAGCCTGAACCATAGACGTAGACTTTGTTTGTACTTTGTATTACTTTCCGTTCTCCTCAATCCCCTGCATGAGTTCTGTGTTTGAGAATGTTAATAGGTGAAGATACCAGTGTACTTGTAACAGCAGAAGGATTTATTATAAGTGCACCTCAAAAATACAGTTCAAGCATGTATTAGGGAAGTGACATGAAATGCCTCTGTCAATCAAAATACTCATTTTGTTTTTCAGTAAATAAGAAAAAAAGACCACCCAATTTAAACAACCTAAGCACAAAAAGGGATGGAAAGATAAGATATCAACTTTAATGTAGGTCAATGGAGCTTGATATTTCTTTTGGTTCCCAACTGGCGTTGAATGCTAATGCTGTTTATGATTCTTATTCTTAGAGTATGAGGATGCTGCTCTGACAACACAGCGCAGTCTGGCCTTCTTAAACTTTGGTCAAAATGTAATATTTAGCACAGCGCTATCAACTGCTATGGTGCTGTGTTCACATGGAGTTTTGAATGGCAATATGACAGTTGGTGATCTGGTATTATCTAAAATCTAATCCTCTTTTAATGTAATATGCTTTGAACAATATAGTTAACCGTGTAATTATGATATTCTTTGAACAGGTTATGGTGAATGGTCTACTTTTTCAGTTATCTCTTCCTCTTAATTTCCTTGGTAGTGTTTATCGGGAGACCATTCAGAGCCTTGTTGATATGAAATCGATGTTTCAATTGCTGGAGGTACTAAACATCAAACAACAATCACTTTTGATGTCCTGCATTACCATCTTGGGTGTCTAAAGTCGTCTATCTGCATTTTGTTTGTAATTAACACCTTTAGTTTTATTTTTCACTATAGGAACGAGCTGATGTGAGAGATAAGGACAATGTGAAGCCCTTAAAGTTGGATGGGGGTAGCATTGAGTTTGATAACGTACATTTCAGGTGTTGAAGCAATTAAGTTTGTAGATTGTTTAATTTAAGCTAATATTAATTCTGCATTTACTCCGTTGTCTTTTTATGAAGAGTACCCTCACTGGAATTACCTTGATTTGCATTTTTTTTTCCGTTTCTTTTTTCTGATTCAATTATGCAATTCACACATGCAAATTTTTTACGATTGAATTTATTTATGTTAATTAAGATTTATCTTTTCTTTTTCTTTATATAATGATCGACGCAATAGAGTGGCACATTGGATTCATATGCTAGTTCTTTTGATTTACACTCTTGCACTTTGATAATTTCTGTCTCATCTAAATTGTAATTTTGATGTTGTCAATCTGTTTTCTATTCAAGTTCTGAGTTTATTCTTGTAGATGAAGATTATTTTTTTTTATATTCTTTTTATGATCATTTATGTCGGTGACGATTCGTATGCTCATTCCTTTCATTCACACTCCTGAACTTCCGTAGTTTTTTCCTCACATAGTTCATAATTTGATGCTGTTAAGTCTGATTTTTAGTCATTTTACATTTGCATATGATGGAATTGAATTATCTCTTAGGTTAATTTTATTAATATTTTCAAGAGATTATTGCCTTTTCCTTTTTAATTCATTCTAGAGATTATTGCCTTCAGTTATCTGACCGAAAGAAAGATTCTCAATGGGGTATCATTTGTTGTACCGGCTGGAAAGAGTGTGGCAATTGTTGGTACCAGTGGCAGCGGTAAAGAATACTAGTTTTGGGTTTTATTTACACTTACATGCTGCTAGATTATTGTTTAAGAACATTTGTTTGTTGTTGACATTTCCTTCTCTAATATGGTGCAGCTTATGAGTTTCTATTTTTTATCTTCAATGTTCTCTTCCCACTTCCCCCCTGGGTGTGCCAATTCCATATATTGACATTTTCTGTTGTTCTCGACCAAGAATTTTGGTTTCATTTCATCAATGAATTGCTCTAGGCATGCTTTGAAACGGTTAGGGGTAAAGTATGATGCACTGAACATGATCAATGGCCAGAGTGGAAGGAATTCCTCAAGAGTTTGGAATTTTGAAAAAGTGATTTGTATAGTTCCCTCCTGCCCAAACCAGAGTTGGGTTCTTCTTCTTTATTTTATTTTATTTTATTTTTGTTAATAAATAATTTTAATACTCTTTTTTAAATAGAGAACAAATCAGTCAATTTCAGCAATAAATAGGTAAGAACCATTTTGGCTGAGCAAGCTCCTCCTCCCCTTAGCAATTGTTTTGGAAAGGAAAGTATACTAAGAAAGAGAAGTTCTTTCTCTCATGTTACATCAATAGTATGGTTTAGTATCACAGGCTCCAATGATACATCTAATGTATGGCCTTGGTTTCTTATTTTCTCCAATGATACAAATAAAACGGTAGCAGCCCTTAGGGATAGCATCACAGGCTCTCGGAATCTCTTGTTTAGAAGGGAAATAAACGATTAATTGGAAGATTGGCTCATTCTGACCAGCAAAATCGAGGGGATTAGGCTTAGACCTTGTACAGACCCTTGGAGGACAGGTGGCCCCTTGACCCAACATGTAACTTTTCCTCAAATCTCTCCATTTTTTGGCTACCAAAACCTCATCCACGTGATTGGGAAAGGTGAATATCTCAGAAGAGTTAAAATCTTCCTTTGGGAGGTGGTTATGGGAAAAGTTAATAATATGGATTACATGGAAAAGAAAAAAGGTTCTCTTCCACTGCTCTTGCCCCATAGTTTGCTTCTTTTCAAGTGGAATAGTGAAACAGATGAGCACATCTTTGTTGCCACTGTTTTTTTGGGATGCCCTCCTCCAGGCCTTCCGTTGGACCACCCCATGCAAAAACAAATTCATCAGCCAACATACTATGATGGTGGCCCAGTGGCTCATACTTTTTAGCAGGTGAATTCCAAATAGATGAAGAGGATCAGAAGCTTCCTATGGATCATATTGGTAGAGAGAAATTATAGAACTTCAATGAAAAAGGAGAGAAATGACTCACAATTATATGATCTTATTTTGTAAATGGCAGGAACTTGGTGCGAACTTGGAATTTCTTTTGGAACTATTCTTTTAGTGATATTTATATACTAAATGGGATGGATTTTAGTAACCCCATTAGCTTTTTGACAATTTTATTACATATTAAAAAAAGGTGGCTGTCTATGATAACGGTGAATAGTTTACCTTCTTTAAACATGTGGCATTATGCATTCTGACCTTTAAAAGATAGGCTCCAATTCTTCTAAAGCCTGATTTTATAAAAAAAAAATTCCATACGTGTTTAATAACCAAATTTAAATCTGATATATAACTTTTTTTACTTAATGCTTGCAGCGTCATTGATGTAGTTAAATTGGTATCTCCATACAGGCAAGTCAACTATTCTTCGCTTGCTCTTCAGATTCTTTGACATCCATTCAGGAAGTGTAAGAGCCTTATCCTATGTTTTAAGATATTGGAATGACATTAGGTTTGTTTACAACTCAAAGGCGTTTTATCAGCATTCTTAGATAAATTATGAACTATTCTCGTTCATGCATTGACTCCATTGTACAAAATTATTTTATTATTGGTTAATTTACAAATCCATCCCGTGCTTCATATTGTTTGTGCATATTGGAGCTTGGAAGGAAAGCCTTTCAAGTTATTTATAAAAAAAAAAAAAAAAAAAAAAAAAAAAAAAAAAAAAAAAAAAAAAAAAAAAAAAAAAAATGAGATAGTGCCGAATGTAACTGAAATGCACGTTGTTATGAATAATGATTGATGATTTTTCTAAGACATTGTTATTATTGTTCACAAAATAATAAATGTGCAGCGCAAGAGTTGCACACTTTGAAGAAGAGTTTCTAATTACAACTGAATATATTGTTTGGAGAATCATTGGTGCTTGATTTACTTCTGAAGTTCTGAGGAGAATAAGAATTTCTCATTTACTTCAATGAGCCGTAAATTTGTTACCAATATTAGGTCGCATCATCTCAAGTGCTTCAGTGGCTTAGAGCCTGATTCAATGAACGAGAATCTTTATTTTCTGTTGGTTGTCTCTAACATTATGCACCCCGGAGATGGGATTCGTGTTCTGCTATTTATTATGTTTTGATAATTACAGTTTGTGTTTTTGGATTATGGTGGTGTCAGATGGTAAATGGCATTGATCTCCTCTTCTAACATGTCTTTCCAGATTAAAATAGATGGTCAAGATGTAAGGGATGTGACTCTTGATAGCTTACGGAAATTTGTTGGTGTTGTGCCACAAGATCTGGTAAGCTAAAAAATTGTCACATTCGTTTTACAATGATTAGTTTACTCTACAACCTATAAGATTTGCATATGTCCACAGGTCCTTTTCAATGATACAATTTTCCATAACATTCATTATGGTCGTCTTTCAGCTACCGAGGAGGAGGTATATCTTGAAGTTGTATGAGATTTTCTTATTCTCACCTGTGAGACTTCTCTTATAGCTTTTCCCCTCAGGTTTATGATGCAGCTCAACGTGCTGCTATTCATGATACTATCATGAACTTTCCTGACAAATATTCTACAGTTGTGGGTGAAAGGGGGCTTAAGGTGAGATCTTATTGCTGTTGACAAATACAGAATGTATTGCATTCTTGTATTTTAATGGGTAGTATCTATGCACCCTTCGGTACCAGAAGAGCACTGAATTTTTTAATGTTAACTGGATTTTCTCTTGCTTTAAATATGCAATTCACAGATGTATATGGTTGCATGCTGTTATAAACTAAACAAACTATGAAGCACAAAAAAGTCTACATCCGGATACACTTAAAACATGTGTCTGACACGTTAAAAAACGTATATGAAAGAATTTTTCTTTTCCAGTTTCGAACATGACTCTGATATGTGGCTAGAAGGCATGGCTTGTGCGCGACTCTAGGAAATATTTATACCTAAAAATTAGGAAAAAAATTGAATTTCTCTTATAGATTGAATCCTTATATATTGATGAATCCTAAAGTATTAGGATAACATCTTCACCCCCTAGTCATACTGAACTAATCTTTTTATCTTTCAAGATTTCAAATATTATTAGTTGGACTTAACTTCGAATGTCTTAGTGAAGTCTATTTTATTTTTATGTTAAATTTACATGCTCTATCTATAAAGAAGTAAATATAGACACATTTTATATTTAAAAAAACATGTTCCCAACATGTCCATGTCTTACTTTTAAGAAATTGACGTGTTGTCATATCTGTGTTTTGTCATGTCTCGTATTCATGCTTCATTGTAAACAAAAAAATCTTTACTCAAATTTTCCTTCAAGTGTAGAATGTTCCATCCGTAACATTTTGGCCAGCTCAAGAGCTCCCAACCCTCTTTTTTCCTTCTGATTAATGCTTTCACACAGTTCCTGATCTTCAATTGGTTGTGATGTCTCTGCAGTTAAGTGGTGGCGAGAAGCAAAGAGTGGCTTTAGCTCGAGCATTCTTGAAAGCACCGTCTATTCTGTAAGGATCCATTCTTCTTTCCTTTTTGTGCTAATCTGCAACTAATTAAAAAAACTATTTCTCCTTTCATTACATGGTTTTATATACCGTCTTAAGGGGAAAAAAAAACATTTACTAGTGAAATAAAGTAGCTGCACGTACTGTATTTTCTGAAAGCATGCTGTTTTTTTTTCTTTGTGGGTCTTAGTTATATTTTTATTACAAAGTGATTTGTAAGATGTTTATTGGTTATAGGAAAAATTACACTTTTGGTCTCTGGTCTCTAAGGTTTGGGTTAGCTTATATTTGGGTCCCCGAGTTTTCAGACTCAACAATTTTATCTATGATGTTTGCATCTAGTTACATTTTGGTCCCTTTGTCAGTTTTTCCGTTAATTTCTAACTGAAAGCTGACGTGACACCTATTTTTATTAAATTTTAGTTATTAAAATAAAACATTTTTCTTTTCTTTCTCTCCCCTTTCCATCTCTTCTTTCACCATTAATGGCAGAGGGGTTGCCCTCGCCAGTCGGCCTTGACGGAGACGGCCAAAGCAAATTTTTATTTTTTTTAAATAAAAATAGGTTCCACATCAGCTTTATATTTGTAACATGTAATATGTCTCCTTTCCTTTATATTTGTAACATGTAATGTCAACCTTTTATTCTCAGGCTATGTGATGAGGCTACTAGTGCACTCGACAGCACAACGGAGGCTGAAATTTTGAATGCGTTGAAGTCGCTTGCAAATAATAGAACCTCGATCTTCATTGCTCATAGGCTTACTACTGCCATGCAGTGTGATGAGGTTAGTAGCTGCATTTGTTTAACGCAATTTTCTCTTGAACAATTGCATATGGAATCTGCAGAACTGTTGAACTTCCATTCCTCTCAACCGAAAATCTAACTTCTCACTTTTGGAGCCTCATTGGAATGGTTTTTCAAGTTCTTAAAACTTTTTTAACCCTCTGAAAAGTCATTTGACCTTGTAAACTACCTGATAGTTATATGCAGTAAGCCGTTGTTGTTGTCTTTGGTTTACATTCTCATATAACACCAATTTCAATTTCTCAAATCTTGCTTTCAAAACTCTCTTTCGAAATCTCTTTGCCTCCGTTTTCTAAAACTTTCTTCCTGAATCGGGGCCAGAGGCTCGAGTATACGTCGCTTAGCTATAGGCGACGCAGTGAGTGTCGCACAATCGCAAATCCACTGCCATCAAATGCGAGTGTGACAAGACTTATCAACCCCAACAAATATGGCATTATTTGTTACAAATCCTTCATTAGCCAAAATTACGAATTTGTTGGCAATCCCTTATTAGTGAAAACCCTCTGTAATTTGCAGATTATAGTTTTAGAGAACGGGAAGGTGGTTGAACAAGGACCCCATGAAGTTCTCTTGTCAAAGGCAGGAAGATATGCGCAGCTGTGGAGCCAGCATAATAATACCATTGATTCGCTTGAGTCTGCAGTTAAACTGGAAGCGCAATAAAAGGGGTAATGATTAAGATCATTCAAAATAATAGCCCCTACCAATAGTTTATAATCTGTGCAATGGATTATAATGGATTATAGGCCCTTGATTTTTCTTGTGTACCATATTATATACTTTGATTTCTTTTTAAGTACTTTTCTCATCCATTCAAAACGAGTTTAATTTAAGAGTCTTGTGTCTTAGATTCGATGTGAATACTATTTCCTTCGTGTTTGTTCTCACAGTTTTGGCTACCATAACTATTAACACTTGGAGCAAAAAAAATCATATGAAATTGTATAGGAGTGACTTCAAATAAAAAATCGAAACCCGGACACCGACACTCCCGCACCAACATCAGTTTTCATTAGATATTCTATCAGATTCGTGCTTCGAAGTTATTTTGAAATTTCTAAAAAAAAAAAAAGAAGCTCATAATGTAATTTTTAAAAGAACATGCATATTTTGTGATTGATAATTGTTCTCATTTAGAGGCTCTAAACATCCAATTATAATGGGAAGTGAACAGTGAAAGGCGGCTATTGAGATTAAAAGGTATTGTGCAATTTGGGTCCTTCGCTTTGGAATTATTGGTCCCTTTAAATCTGTTTGGTAAACAAACAATGGACCCACCAAATCCACTCCCATAGTTTTGCCTTTGGCGTATTAACTAACCCATTTTCCACTCTTTTTAATATTCAATTACTCAATCCCCAATACCTTTATTTCATGTCACCACACCTCTCTCTCTCTCCTTCCTTTGTAATAGTGCATGCTAGTTAATTTCTTTAGGGCATAGTACTTTTCATACATTAAAATGTCACTTTCATCGTTATAAAAGTTAAATTTCTCTTCTTTATTTAAGATCGTGATAATATTACTGCGTTTATTTACGAATCATTCAATAACAAAGAAGTTCACGACCCGTGTGCCTTTTACCTCCACATGGCATTGTTTTGTCAAGCTTTCGCTTATGGCAAAAAAGTTCCCACTGTTGTCTCTCATAGGAGTATTGGTCATGTCACAGTCCCGGTATGGTTGATCATCCTCTCGAATCAGCTATTGATCATCGCTTTGTTAAGCTATTGCCTCACCAACTAGCTAATCGACATGAGCCCCTCCTTGGGTGGTCCTCTTTTTGCTCCTCAGTTTCCAAGGTATCAGCTACAGTTTCTAACGGTTGTTCCCCTCTCAAAAAATTAAAGTAATTATTTGCACCAATATATAAAAAGACATTTGTAATTCTTATACAAGGAGAGCTTATGGACAAAAATGAGGATTTCAATGGCTTTTGTCATTGATGATCAATGTTCACAAGAGCAAGACGATTCAATATCTTATAATGTTCAAACTTCTTTCTTTGTGAACTCGAAGAGGAAAAGGTGATCGATTTCTTCTTCTTTTCTTCTGACCTAATTATTCGTTTATTGATGATTCAATTATCATTTGTTTTGTTTCTACCTTTACATATTAAACCGTTTTTTAGGGAGTAAATCATGAATTCTAACTTTAATCCATTTTTTTCTAGCAAGTTTGACATTTTAAGGATGTTTAATCAATTTTTTTCTAGCAAGTTTGACATTTTACGGATGTTTACATCCATACACTTAGTATTTGTCACCCGGACTCCGAAGCATCTCAAGCTCAAGTTTTTACTTTGCAAGTTCGAGACCATTGTGAATTTAAATTTAAAAAGTAATTATTGCCTATTTTGAATTTAGAACTGTGTTCGAACTAAAAAGAAAAAGGAAAAAAAGGAAGAAAGGAAAATTTTCCTTATCACTCCCTAAACTTGTTATTTATAATTAATTTCAGCCACATCACAAATTTCACCTAATTTTTAATATAATAGAGATTTATCATCATTTTATTATTTAATTCGCAACCTCGTTGAATATTAATGGACATTCCATGCTGTTCGGAACCTTCCCCACTTAGTAAATGACGTCAACCAAGAAATAGTCCAAGTCCAGCTCCAACTCCCCGAAATCTTCTTCGCCGCCGTACTGCCTCCGCGCCGCCGGCAAGCTAGCCGTCGCCATGGCAAATCCGAACTCATCGATCTCTCCACAATAAAGCATCTCATCTTTCGGAGTAAATACGCCGTCGTAATGAAGTACTGACGCCGGCGACCAAACCGCCGTCGTTCTGGGCGAGTTTAAGCCGTCCTCCTGCTTGTTACCCCCGTCGGCCGCCGTTGTAACTGCCCCGTCACTGGAGAAGTTCGTTATGGCGTTGGGGCCCTGAAGTTCCAAAGCAGCTCGGTCGTAAACCGCCGCCGCCTCTTCCGCCGTATCAAAGGTTCCAAGCCATATCCGCTTTCTGCGAATCGGATCTCGGATTTCCGCCGCCCAACGGCCCCAAGCCCTCTGTCTGACTCCTCTGAACTTCTTCCGGCAAGATGATTTGGACCTACGTGATCTAGGATTCCGCTTCTTGCTAATCTCCGAAACAGGGGACTCTGCTGAAGAACCATCAAGAACAGAGTAACGATTAATTGTGATCTCTCTTACTTGTCTTCTAACTGCCGTTCTTGATCCCAAAATCAATTCATCTTCACTGGACGAATTGGTGGCGTCGGCGTCTGTGACGATGATCCTAACAAGCTTTTGCTCCAGCTTTGCAGAGTCCCCGGAAGTAGCCGGTTTCCAGCGGCAGTTAGCTCTGTCCCCCGACAAAGAAGCCATGTCCGCCGCCGACATGTTAGATATGAAAGAACACTCGCTCTAACAAGACTGAGAAGCTTTTTGGTTAATATCAGAATTCACAAGTGGGCAGATACAGAACAGAGTCACAAAGCAAGAAGAAGCTCAATCAATCAGTAAAATCAGCAAAACAAGGAAGAAGGATCAAACGCAAGAACATCATCGAAATTAGCTTCACAAAAGACACCAAATTGAACAAGAAACAGAGAAGATTGAAGGATCAGCCACCAAGAATCCCCTTTCACTTCAGAAACCAAAGTCAGAAGGAGGAGGAGAAGAAGAAGATGCAGAGACAATGAAAAGGGAAGACTGGGGAGTGGAAAACACAAGTCTAAGCAAGAAGATTGAAGGCAGATATATAGGAATATTAGTGCAAAGAATCAAAGAATGTTCAAATTATACATGTTTATTTGGTGGGATTTCTTCCAAGGAGAATTGGCCACGTTGTTGGGAGACTGTACACCTGCGAGGCAAGTTGAGAGAAATTTACATTCAAAGAGAACAAAACTAGATATTTTGGCTTCTCCCATTTCCCACTAGAATCTAAGAGAGTCAGGGTGGACTCTCATATTGACTCAGATCTACGAGTAAAACTCAAAAGATTATGTGCTCAGATGCTTCTGTGCAGTGAAATGATATTTGTATTCTACTAATAATAGAGATTTGGTGATGGAACTGAAGAAAAGAATGAATGATGCTAAAGAGATTCATTTAGATCAATAATACTAGTGACTGAAAGAAGCTCTTCGTCACAACTTCGATATTTGACCCTTTTCATAAATAAAGGGACACGTTGGTACTCAATGATTCATTCCCAATAACATACTTTCCCATCAAGCCTAAACTCTTATGAAGTATGAATTTTTATGTGAGATCTCACATTAATTGGAGAGAGTAACGAGTACCAACAAGAACTCTGAGTCTCGAAGGAGGAACTAGTACTAGTAAGTACACTGGGCTCCAAAGGGGTAGATTGTGAGATCCCACATGAGTTGAAGAGGGAAACAAACACTTCTTTATAAGAGTGAAAATCTCTACCTAACAAACACGTTTTAAAACTTTGAGGAGAAGTCCAAAAAGGAAAGTCCAAAGTGGTTGGCAACGGTTAAAAGCTTATCAGTCCCCTGTTGGCAAGATCTGTTGTGAAATATCTCCTACATTCTAAGATTTGTATCGAAAGGTTGGTTAAGTTCATCGTTTAATCATCATCCTAATAATCCAACCCTTGGATTCATACTGATCCAAGCAGAACAGGACAGGACAATCAAACAGCTTTCCAACTCATAACAAATATGAAAACCAATCATTTGACAATAAGTTAAAGGACTTCCATTATATAATTTCTTCAAATCGATATTCACAATGAAAGTTAAATTCCTTACAAAAGCTTTAAGTCTTACGAATACAGAGGCTTTCATTCCTTCAAGTTCATAGAAGTAAGATTCAAGGCGCTTCTTCTATCTTCTAAGAGCTGAGATGGGCTTAGCTGTAGAAACTATCCCATAGCATACTTTTGAGTCCAGCTGCGTGCAGTACCTTCATACTTGGCTCTATCAGTCTTGTACATGTGAGCAATTTCAGGGACGAGGGGATCATCGGGGTTGGGATCCGTTAACAGAGAGCATATGGACAACAGCACCTGAAGTATATTTAGTTCATGTTAAAGTTCTATAAGATTCTAACTTCAAATGGATTGATATAAAAACAGCTAATTTACAGTAAGGTATAGCAATAAGGTTGCATAAAATTTTCCCGCTTGAATCAATAAGGATGCTGTTAGGATCGCACAACAACGCACACTCGATCTAGATGAACACAAAGAACAGGATAGAGAAATTGCAAGGAGAACTCTGGCTGAAGGATTTGTATTGATGAGTATGTATAAGAGAGAAAACAGAGAATAGAAAGTACATTTTCAAAGCTCTACCGGAAGAAGATATATATGACTCAGTTTATATGTATATAGCTTTAACAGATTTAACCATCTACTACTATTTACCATATATAGCTTTACCGGATATAACCGTTGACCAAGCTATAAATAAGAGAGCAAGCTCCATAACCTAACCGATGCATGGTTGCTTTTCGAGGTTTCTAATCATGTGATTCAATTCAAAGAGATGACATTTCACCACTTAACAGGGAGAAGTTCTAATCGAGATAAACCTAGATATCTTTCTCAAGCTAATATTTCTATGAAAATTTCATACTACCGGCTGAAATCCTTGATGATAAAATATTCAAACACTAAGAGTTGGGATAATTATCAAGTATCAAGGAATTTCTGAAATTATGTAACAATTCAAAAGGAGAATCATTTGAGGCCCTAAGCCACTGCAAGTAGATATTGTCCACTTTGGGTTTTCTTTTCGAGTTTTCTCTCAAAGTTTTTAAAATGCATCTGCTGGAGAGAGGTTTTCACACAAGAATGTTTCGTTCTCCTCCCCAACCTATGTGAGATCTCACAATCCACCACCCTTTAAGGCCCAGCGTCCTCTTTGGCACTCATTCCCTTCTCCAATCGATGTGGAACCCCTCAATCCACCCCTTCAGGGCTCAACGTCCTTACTAGCACACCGCCTCGTGTCCACCCCTTTAGGGCTCAGCTTCCTCGCTCACAGATATTGTCTTCTTTGGGCTTTCTCTTTTGGGCTTCCCCTCAAAGTTCTTAAAACGTCTCCCCTAAGGAGAGGTTTCCACACCCTTATGAAGAAAGTTTCGTTCTCCTTCCCAACCGATGTGGGATTGTCCCAATACATCCCTTTGGGACCCAACATCCTCACTGACACTCTCCCTTCTCCAATTGATGTGGGACCCCTTAGAGTGATCCAAACCCCACTCAATAATCCTAGCCTCCACCTAAAACACGATGATAATGGGAAATTTACCAACACAACTATAAAAGAGAGGATTCAGAATAGTCAAAGATCTCAATAAAATTGAAAACAAGAACATCTCATCTCTACGTATTGCAAAAAACCACACACAGAATATCAATTTCAAGGCCATTCAGTCAGACTTCACAGTTCCAAGAAGACGGAACATAAATATATGACTCTTACGATAGAGCATATAGCCAATTGGTGGCAGTAAAACAAAGTAACAGATAGTTTACAGAAAAAACAGAGAACATGTGCAAACAACATTTATCAATAGAAACTAGTTTAGTTGGTTAGTTTCAAGAGACTGTAAATTCCAACAAACCTTAGAAATAGTTAGCGCAGGGCTCCACTGTTCTTTAAGAATGTCCAGACATATGCTTCCATTGCTATTAATGTTTGGGTGGAACACCTTAGTCCTAAAAGCAACCTGCGAGGTTTAAAGAGTTCAGTTTTTGGGAATCATAGACCGGTTTACAATGACAGTGACATGAAAAAATCAAAATCAAGAGCATCAAGCTCAGTGAAAACTCTCAATAAAACAATCCCGATGTTTTACATGCTGTCCGAGTAAGCAAGGAAGTCGATTCATTGGCCATATCAGTACATAAGAGTATAAGAAACAACAGGAACAAATGCAAAGATTCAAACCAGAAAGGATTTAACCTTTGGGGGCTTGAAAGGATAGTCCGGAGGGAAATGGATAGAAACTAAGAATACACCTCCTGTATATGGAGAATCAGCAGGTCCCATGATAGTTGCTTGCCAATGAAACATGTCTTCTGCCACAGGACCTAAGGAAAACCGTATGAAGACAATAACCATATGAATTTCGACGTTCTTTTTGCAAAAATAAAGTTCTTGAGTAAGAAATTCACAGAAGAGAACCAAAAATAGGATGTCGCAGTAGAAACAAACATTCCACTTTCTCAATCATGAACAATAAAGATCAGAAGTTCATATACCAGCGCTGCAAGACGTAGGAGGATCCTTCTGTAAATCCTTGAGCTCTTTAAGAATACGTTTGGAAGCCATTGATTCCTCGAAAACAAACGCGAAATCTGAACTCCAAACACAAAATAGACCAAAATTTTCAATCAGAACAAAAGATTTCAGCTCACGCAGGCAATCAAACACAACTAATAAACATTCAAAAGACCAAAAACAAAACAAAACAAAATAAGAGAGAAAATTCGCCGACCTTTGAGATTAACTGCAGAAGAGATAGAGCGAGTGAGGAATACCTCGGGAGGTATAGATCGACGGGAAAGGGTTTAGCTCTTATGAAGAGAGAAGCAGAGAAGCTATGGAGAAGACAGAATCTTGGCAGAATTATTAAATAATGACAGATATTAGACGCTTCTAGAATTTTTTCCATTCTCGAATTTCTTACCATTTATTTATTTATTTTTATTTATATAAAAAATAATTATAATTTTTTTCCATTCTCGAATTTATTACCATTTATTTATTTATTTTTATTTATATAAAAAATAATTATAAATGGGGATGGGGGACTTTCATCCACCAACACTAAGTTTAGAGCTTCGCTCTAATATCAACTTAGATTAACACGGCTCTCCACAATAGAGATAGTATTCTTTGATTATAAACTCATGATTCTTCTCTAAATTAGCCAATGTAGACTTTCATCCACCAACAATAGTAACTTGCATTATTTGAAGTCCTTGTCGAGCATATTGTTCCTAAGACCACTCTTGTTCGAGTATGGTCTAATTAATTTACGTATCTCCTTTACTCAAGTCTCACATTAAACGTCTTAGGTTGAGTGGGCTATAGATCAATAAACAGGGCTATTGATCAATGAACGAGATAGCGACGCAAATGAGTATCAGATCCAATGAATTCAAATCAGATAGCAGTTTTGATTGGTTCACATTCAATCAATCCTAAAGAAACTTAAAAATCAGATGAACTCTACAAAGTACAAACGCATGGAAGCCAAAAGGTCTGGGGGTAATGTTGGAAAGAAAATGATTGAACTTAGCCTTCCTAATTTGCACAATTCTTCCTCAAATAATGAAAATAAACACAATCTAAATGAATGAATTCATGGGGTCTGCACATTTGAGTCCTTCGATTTGTTCTCTTCGGACGATGGCCGGTTCTCCGAGTCAGATTGCCGGATTTCTTCGATCATTCTAACGACTTCGTCCATGCTCGGTCTCATGTCGGGCAACTTCGCTACACAAGTCATTGCTATTTGTAACATCTGCACCATCTCTTCTTCGATATTCTGGTACCTCATTAGCTCGACATCGAAAACCTCAGCTGTCCATTCCTCCCTCACAACAGACTGGACCCACCGAGGGAGATCGACCATATCGTCACGACGTGGTGATTGCAGGGGAGCTTTTCCAGTTAACATTTCAAGAAGAAGAACACCAAAGCTGTAAACATCTGACTTGTGTGTGTGTTTCCGAGCTTCGATCACCTCGGGCGCACGATAATCTGCAGTTCGAGAAGTTGGGACATTCATAAGAGGAGTAAGGCCAAAGTCGGAAACACAGGCATTCACATCTTGAGTTAGGAGAACGTTTGAGGCCTTGATATTTCCATGGGTGAATTTCGGACCGCCCACTGTATGGATTTGAGCAATTCCCTTCGCCGTTGCAAGAGCGATCTTCACTCTCGAGTCCCAGTCGAGCGGAGTTCTTTCCCCTCCTCTGTTTCCTGCAATAAGAAATAGTCTCACATAATCATAGATATGCTGTGAACATTTCTAAAGATTGATTAGCCCAACTGGACCATTCAACGTCCCACAAGGATTAGAAACAAATTTGTATTCTGTTCAACGTCGAAAATACCAACAAAACGAACTTTTGTGATCACTTCAGTTGTTTTCAAAATGAAACTGAGGAGCGAAAAGTACAAAAGAATTTAAGTAATAGCATCGGGGACGTAAGGGAAAACATACAACACTTTCCGAGTATCATTCTAAACTAGCATTTTCTATTAACTCCCCGTTTTAGCTAGACACAAGTTCACCCGTAAATCGAAAAAGTACACGAGGAGGACCTCGCATCGTGTTCAAAGGCATTCTTTCTCGATCATTCTTAGCAGAAGGCATGAGGAGGACCTCGATCGTTCGTTATGGGATTGCCAATTCGCTTAGATTCTTTGGGATCACTCGAGAACCTCGCTTGGGATAGGGATGGTAGTTCGTTGTTCGAGGAGATGCTTCTAAATCCCCGGACAAGCTAGCTTCTTTGAGGAGTTTAAGGAAATGGTTAGGTTTAATGTCTCTTTTTCGGCTTCTGTCACTTGGTCTTGTGTTTTTTTTTAGATTGGAGTCATTTTTCGTAACTATTCTAGAACTCCATTCGTTCGAGCTTGGTTTCTGTACGCTCTTGTATTCTTTCATTTTTCTTAACGAAAGCTCGGTTTCTTACAAGTACAGAAGTTGTCTGTACTTACACACAACAGCCTTTTAAGTCGGTATAAAACTAAGGTAGACAAAGAGATTGTTGTAACGGAGAATTAACGAGTTTATAGAACGAAAAGAAAGAGCACGTACCATGCAAAAGTGATGACAAGCTGCCTCCCGGGACGTAATCATAAACGAGGAGCTTTTCATCCTTCGAGTAATAATACGCTCGGAGTGGCATGACGTTCGGGTGCTGCGTGATCCTTCCCACAACCTCCATTTGTTGTTCAAACTCCCTCTTCCCCACCACCACTTCCTTCAACCTTTTCACGACAACAGTGGTAGGTTCCTCCAGAACAGCTTTATAAGCTGTTCCATAGCTGCCCTTTCCAAGCACTTCAGCTGAAGCTCTCAATAGATCTTCAAGATCAAAGTTAAACGAACAGCCTTCAAAAAACACCAGCTTGTTTTTCTCAGGCTCCTGCACGCCACTACCGAACTCCTCTTTCGGTTTTTCACTTCTCCCGCCACCCGAAACCTTCCCTTTTCTTGTGCCGGAGTGTTCACCATCCTTTTTCCTTAAACAACACAAAACCATAAAAAGAACTCCAAGGAATAGAAGGAAGAATCCACCAACTGCAATAGCAATGATAACTCCCATCTTCAGTTTTTTCGAGCTCTGCTTTTGAGAAATGGCAGGTGAAGATGGAGCATTAGGAGCTGGAGAAAGGTCTACGGAGCAAGCGTTTACAGGCGCTCCACATAATAAAGGATTTCCAATGAACGACGAACTCGGGAATGTATTAAAAGAAGTCGGAATAGAACCAATGAGATGGTTATAACTTATATTGAAATGCTTGAGCTTCGGGAGGTCGATATCCGGTATTGAACCAGAAAGATTGTTGTTCTGAAGGTTCAATCCAGTTAGTTGAGTCAAATTTTGTATAGTCTTTGGAATCTTCCCTTCTAATGAATTGAACGATAGGTCCAATACGTTAAGAGTAGGAGAAAAGGAGGACGGAACACCACCAGAGAAGTTATTCCGTTGGAGAAAAAGATATTGAAGAGAAGGAAGTGAGGTGATATCGGACGGTATTCTTCCGCTAAGGAGGTTGGAACGGAGACTAAGAACCTTGAGACCATGAAGTTTCCCTAGAGTGTTAGAAGGAATCGAACCGACAAGTCCGATCCCCGGTAACCGGAGGGTAACCACATGAGTTCCATCTTCACTGCAAGTAATGCCAACCCAAGTTGTGCATACAGAGGCAGTGTTGTTCCAGTTGAGGCTCCGACGATGTGGAACCGAAGATGCAAAGTCAAGAAGAGCTTGCTTGTCGGATTCGAGGTCCGCAATGGCAAAGGGAAGTAGATGAACAATAACAAAAAACAAAGGAAACGCTGATACTGAATAGAACTTCATTTGGAATTAAGTAACATAGGATGCTTGAAGAACGTAACTGCAAAAGTGACAACAATGATCCCTTCTGGCCCTGTTGTTTTACCTGCCACAAATTTGGTAAGTAAAGCTTATGCAAATTTTCAAGTTAAAACGTCGACCGAACATAGCTCAATTAGTTAAGGCATATATCTCGACCAACGGGTCCGAGCTTTGAATCTCCCAAAAGTTCCTAGCAGTATTCTAGTTTCATAACGTAGAAAGTAAAGAACGTGGACATTTTCCAGTCATTATCATGCCATTAGAGCCTACAAAATTGACAATCAGAAGAACATAATTTCCAACAAAAGGACAGGGATGTTCTTGTTTGAAACCCCAAAAACGGTGTTCAATCTTTTTCCTACTTAGCTCCATAAACAAATCTTGTGAAAGTAAACCTGAAAATCATCTTCAAGTGTAATGCCAGCTCAAAAACATACAATTCCAACAAAACAAATTCCCGACAAGAACACAGATCTATCATCTAAGTAACATCCAGATGCATAAACTCAGCGAAACTAGACAGAAATGGAGTAACAACATAACGACAAACAAGTGAAGTGAAAGAACCTGAAAACACTCAATCATCCGACGGCGTTACCGGAAGAAGTAGCCAGCGGTGAAATGAGCTGCAAAGAAGCTCAAGAGAAGGTCGCCATGGGAGGTGGAGCTGCGGCGGAGAGGATTTGCAGTAAAATGTAGCAGTGAAGAAGCTTCACATCCCGCCGGAATGAAGGGATCTGAGGCAAAAAGAGGTTAAAATCGAGTGAAAGAGAGAGAATGAAGAGATTAATCGAAATGGGTTCGCAAAAAAGGAGAAACTAAGGATTAGAAAAGTGAAAGCACTCAGAATCACCGCTCCTTGGCTACTTTTTTTGGGGAGCAGAGAGGAATTGGTGTCATTTTCAAGAGGAAAGTAAGGAAAAAGGAAGAAACCCACTATGATTCCATGGTGCTCACTGTGAAACTAAGCTGAGGTTCTCAATTAATTGTTCTTCTTGTTCGTTCTTCAATCAACCCATCCATGTTCTATCATGCTTTTGCTTCCACAAACTCAAATTTACAATTTTACCATAAAAATTTAAAAGGAATTAATAATTAAAGAAAAGCAATTTATAATTTAATAATATATTTTTAATTAAGAAAAACATAAAGCTACAAAATAATGATTAAAGTAAAACGCAGCCGTATCTTTTTTAAATTATATCTATTTTGTATTTAAAATGAAATAAGGTAAAACGTGTACCAAACAAAACGACAGCGTTTTGTTTTTTTCTCTTTTATTTATTATAATAAAAATAAGCAAAAATAATATCTTCTATTTTTTATGTTTCATTTTCTAGCGTTCAAACAATTTTTTATTTAAAATAACTATTTATTTTTTAAGATTGAATTTAAACACACCACGTGCTTTATGACCTTTGGTCTTAATATTTTAAATAATTTATTTATTTAAAATATCAATTAAATAATTTCATTAAAAAAAATTATTATTATCTATTTTATTGTTTTTTTTTTTTAACAACTAGGTCAAATGTGTTATCTCTAGGCATAGCACCAACGAGGATCCAATGTGGGATCCAAACTTTATTCTAATAATTCATTTAAACATACAAAAAATATGTAATTTGTCATTATTTTTTTAAATTAGCTTCGACGATTTTAATAATTATTTTATATGAAGTCATAGCGGATGTGAGATATACCCATCCAACAAAAATACGATAACTTTTCATCGTTAGCACAGTGTTAATAATTCACGTATCACGTGACTCAATTGCTATATTAGAGTTTAATTTCATGCAATATCGTGAAGGTGATTTGTGCAAAGTTGATAACAAATAATTATTGTCTTTTTGAGCTAACAACCTTAACCTACCGAGTTTATCCATCTTTATTGGATTGATAAATGAAACTTAATAGGTTTTCTTTGTCATCCATAAAACTATTATTTGACAAAATATTATTTTTTCATTCAAAATTTTAACTTTTTTTATTTTTTTTAAAAATGTTGAGAACCATTTTTTAAAAGATTGATATGATAATTAACATCATTTTTGTTGAATATGATCCATTTTCAATATTAAAAAAAAATAGTCAAAATCTAGGTGAGAAATTATAAATCTCCATTTTCAAGGTTCTCAGGACTTTGTTTGACTTTTTAAAAGGCCTTATTCTAATAATGATAGTTTTATTCAAAGGAAGATATTATTATTTGATTATAAACTAAGGATCATTCAATTAAACATAAATCCTAAGTCCATCAAATTTGTCCAAAAATAGAAATAGAAATAGGAAGATTTGATCTTCGGGTGGCATACAATAATTACGCTTGACCTGTGTTGAGTACTCGAACTTCGTAAAAGAAAAGATAGAGTTCTTGCAATTATAAACTCCCATTTTCTCACCTAAATCCTGCCACATTCAAAGCTTCCAATCGCTCTTAACTTTTCACCGATTTAGGTCAATTTTCTCGGTATGTTCCCGGAAAATCTCTCTCATTCCCGATTTAATCCAACGGTATAGATCAAAATTTTGCCCTAAATTGCAAAAGGATCGATCGATTTCGATCCAAGCACTCCCAAACGCATTCCTCGATTTCACCGATCGGATAGCCTCTCTCATCGCACCGCGTTTCTCGTTCGAATTACTCCAAATTTTGGTACGAGATTGGAATTTGGAGGTTGTAAACAATGAGGAAGTGGAATGTTTATGATATAGGAATTAGCGAGAGCGTGAATCTGACCTTTTTGACGCTGTCTGATGAATTAGGGCTTTCGATTGAAAGGACCACAGTGTATCGAAATTAATGCGTCTTCGAATTTCTCCCTTCCATTCGGGCCGTTCAGCGTCGTGGATCTCAAGATGCTCGTCGCCTTCTGTTCTCTCAGAAAACGAAATTTTACCTTCAACTCCACTTTCAAGCGGCTTTGATTTTTGGGGCTGCTTCGATACTCAATTTACAGCTGGATCTGGAACCTTCTTTCCCCCCTTTGTTGGGTTTTTTTGGGATAAGAATATTTGTTTGCATTTATTGCTATTTATTATACGAAAATACTCATTTATACCCTAATAATTCTATTAAAATTCAAAACCAATGCTACCTAGATTGTGAGTGTTTGAGACTTAGTTCAAGATTTCTCTCTGTAGCAACTTATGGTATACCTACATCCCGATGCCTTCAACTTATAATTCCCCTACATCCCGATGCCTTCAACTTATAACTCTGTTTGCCTTCAACTTATAACTCTGTTGAGTTTAATAGTCGCTCAACGTTTTAAAATAAATCATTAATGAAAAAATAGATATTTTCTAAGTGTACTTTAGAAACAAAGAGAATCAATTGACCTAAGTTCGAGCAATAAGTTTAAAATCACCTTAAAAAAATAATACGATGTAGGTTAGGAGAGCATTTTTTTTATAAAAATTAAATTATAAATTTAGTTTCTTCTTTTTGATGTTACTATGCCTACCTTTTTTGATTTTACAAATCTAACCTTTAAAACTTTCATTTTTAAAAATATTTATAAATTTATTATGTTTGATCTGTTTAATCGAGAAGGTCTACGGCTCTCTGTCTCCGGTTCTCTGAGTCCAAACACAGTAGTAAACAAGGTCAAGAATCAAGGATTTCCCTTCTATCACGGTAAAGAAGGAAATAAATCATTAATCAAATCATAATCTTTCATCATCAATTTCTTTTTCTTTTTCGGAAGGTTTAAGGAAAGACTCAAGCGAAAACCTGGACTATTCTTTTTGAACGAGGTAAAACAACTTTGCTCCCTGATTGAACTCGGGTTGATACAAAATTAAAATTTTAAAGGTTTATTAAACATAAATTTAAGACATTGAAAGTTGTAAATAGACACAAAATTTTGAAATTTCAAGTCCATTAAAATAAGCAAACCTGAAGACTAAAGTATCTTCCATGTCTGTGTATCTTTAAATAGTCTATGAGCCGTTTGAGTAGGGACAACAAATCAACGAAGAGATAATGATAATGTTGACAGAACCTACACTTCATAAGAATTCTGGAACCATTCGTTCTTTAGGGGTCGGATGAACTTACAGTTGAGGCAATCGCAATCCTACACCTAACGACCAATGGATAGGGTGGGCCATGCAACTTATGTTCCTTTTACTCCATGGGCTCAAATATAAAGAGAGATTTTGTTTGCATCATTCAGTGGAACTGCTGAACCCCCAGCAGACAAGTTTGAGAATGTTCTATCTATCTATTTGCTGAGTAGTTAACCATCATTTTCAATGCTTGGATAGATTAGAAAACAATTCAAGTTTTGAGCAATATCAGAGGCCAGCATTCTAAATGATGCGGAAATATAGAGTTCATGACAAGAAGTAACAGAGTGATACAAGAAAAATACCGTCCCACAGCTCTATCTGACCGGCAAATAAACTCCATCTATCAGTTGCTGTAACAGCGATATCCCGAGTGAAGGAAAGGAACCTATAATTACGATCATATCGACAAAAAAGACGATACTGAGATTTCACCTCCATCTCTGGGACTCATTTGTAGAATTCGAAGTCTGTGTCAGGCTTCTTCACATTGGTTCTGTAGCCCTTCTCGAAATCCTTTGGGAGTATAACATATCTGTTCTTACGAACCGCATGCATCCCAGCTTCTTGACAGATAGCAGCGATCTGCAGTTAGCCATCACGAATAATGATCAATGTCGAATGCAATAAAGATTAGGGAAAAAATGCTACAGAAAATTTGTTGTTGCTATCAAAGTTTAACACTAGAAAGCAACTAAATTCTCCCACACGATACGAAAACAAAGTCCTACATTCGTCAGACCCTTCCCATATCAATTACCAACTCCAAACCCTGTTTTCTTTTTCCTAAACGCGTCTTGGGGGCGGGTGTGGTTCAGATTGGATGTGTAACGCCCCAAATCCACTGCTAGCAGATATTGTCCTGTTTGGGATTTCCCTTTCAGGCTTCCCCTCAAGGCTTTAAAACGTGTCTGCCAAGGGAAGGTTTCCACACCCTTATAAATAGTGGTTTGTTCTCCTACCAACCAATGTGGGACATCACAATCCACCCCTCTTTGGAAGGTTTCCACACCCTTATAAATAATGGTTTGTTCTCCTCCCAACCAATGTGGGACATCACAATCCACCCTCTTTGGGGCCCATGGCACTTTTTCCTTCCTCCCATCGATGTGGGACCACCCCCAAATTCACCCACAGCGAGAAGGCTGGCACATAGTCCGGTGTCTAGCTCTGATACCATTTGTAACGCCCCAGATCCACTGCTAGCAAATATTGTCCTCTTTGGCTTTCCCTTTCGGGATTCCCCTCAAGGCCTTAAAACGCGTCTGCCAGGAGAAGGTTTCCACACCCTTATAAATGGTGATTTGTTCTCCTCCCAACCAATGTGGGACATCACAGGATGCTACAAGGTAAGGAGACTAAAGAAGCAAACCAGACATGGGGCAATACAGTGTGTTTGCTGGTAATGGTATACTGTGCTTCAAAGAAAAATCTTCAGGCTTTTGTAACAAGTTTTAAGAAACATGAGACCAGAATAAATAGAAGAGTAATTCTTCGATATTGAGTTCTTGCACTGTGTTGTTTGCAAGAAGTGTATTCAAGAGATACAATCTAAAGGCTAGCCCCTCTATTTAAGAGGATTTAGTGACAGGCTAAGTATTTAAAAACTAAAGAATTTAGACAAAATTATTAAACTAACTCACTACATCAGTTCTAATATACTTTCTTCGACTGATGATAACTAGGCATATACACATTACTGTAGAAAAGGACATTTCGATGACTAACCTCAGCAGCACTGATTTTGTCTGGGCGAGAAACATAATCCTCTAGATCCACCTCATCACTCAAGTTCATTTTTGCAGTACAAACCTACATGAAAACAAAGGACAGTAGAAGTCGTAAACTAAAATTGACATGTCACAAGCAGAAAAATGCAGATATCATAGCATAAGTAGCCAAAACTAAATATGTCTATTTATTCCCCCTTCTAGAGTGAGCTGAAGAGAGAAATAGGACAGAAACTAACTACAAATACATTAAGAAACCACGGCTGCTGTATGACAAGTAGGAAAAAACAAGAGAATTTAACTGAATTATGTACAAGTTTTATTACCTGAAATACCAGCCTCTTTTGTCGGCGATCAGGTAAAGGGAATTCAATCTTTCGGTCAAGCCTTCCAGGACGTAGGAGGGCAGGATCCAATGTGTCAGCCCTATTGGTTGCCATGATGACCTTGACATTCACTGTCTGGTCGAACCCATCCATCTACCAAAAATAAAATTAAGTTTAAAACTAAATGAACCAGTAGTCATCAGAAAATTATTGATTAGCTAAATATAGCACTAAAAAATTCACTTTGAATTAGTTTCATGTGTACATTAGAGACCCATTGATCACATAGCCTTGTGAAATTGGATCCACATTTTTATGAAAATCGTACCTGATTTAGAAGTTCCATGAGAATACGCTGGACTTCTCTATCAGCTCCTGTTTGGGCGTCAAATCGGGCTGTTGCTATGGCATCAACCTCATCAATAAAGATAATTGCAGGGGCATTTTCCTTAGCAAGGCGGAAAACGTCTCGGACCATACGTGGACCCTGAAGTTTGAACAAGAAGAAAAAAGACGTCAATCGCAAAAGAAGATCAACACCAGTAACTGTACTTTCTATACCTTAACACTATTGAAGACTAAGATCAAGAACACAGCTAAAGTAGTTTCAATGGCTAGTTTCCCGCAAACAACCAAGATTAAAGTGAGTAGAAGTAGTTAGTAAATGAACAAGTAAAGAAGTTACGAAAGATATATAGGAAATTCCGAACTTACCTCACCCAAATACTTCTGAACGAATTCAGAACCAACAACTCTTATGAAGGCTGCGGTTGTATGATTAGCAACTGCCTTGGCAAGCATAGTTTTACCAGTTCCAGGGGGACCATAAAGCAAAACACCACGAGGAGGATCAATACCAATTTGTTTGTACAGTTCGTGGTGAGTAAGAGGTAACTCTACTGCCTCACGAATTTCTTGCTTTTGAATATCACATCCGCCAATATCCTAAAATGATTTTAAAAAAAAAAAAAAAAAAAACAGTAAGAAAATTTCCAGCATTGTTTGGGTTAAACGTTCCTCTAGGAAACAGAATACGAGGAAATATTAGCATAGAGTCGGATGTAATAAAGTCTAATCAGCTAAATCGAAGTCGGCAACCTCAAACTCGTGTTAAGAAATGAGGAATAAATAAGGTGAACATTGCCATAAAAGTCGAGACTATCTAACTCTGGAAAAAATGCGTTCAAATAAAAAAATTTAAAACTACCAAGACGCTTTGTCACTATTGACGGGGGGAAAACTTAAATGTTCAATTAATAGTTCAATCCAAAATGTTCTGTTAAACGAATCCCTAAAAACCTTTAGAAAATCTCGACCATCGTAAAGAATGACATTAATCTTTCCGGGAAAGGAAAATTTTCAATTAAAACAAGTGAACCAACAAGTGTTTATCAGATTTCATAAAGCTTTTCCGTTGTATGATCACCAATTGCTTTGAAGAACAACCTAAGCTCCTTTCAATTTGAGCTTTCGAACAAGATGATATCCCAATTTAACGAGTTCAACCCAAAACAACAAGACTGGATTATACTTGAAGCCTAATTCCATTTCACAAAAGGATACACATATATAGATATAAGACAGACGAAAATAACATCATTATGCAAATTCAAAAAAACTTAGGAAGACAAAATTATGTAAAACTCACATTATAGGTCACGTCAGGCTTCTCCGACTGACTGAGCAGAGAAATGCTAGAGTCGGCCTCGGGAGGCAAGACGTCGACTAAGGCGTTAGAGTGACGGTGCAAAGCGACGGATGCCGAGGGTTTAAGAAGCTCGCGATTAATAGTACTGAGAATCCTAACATAATAATTAGAACCGGTGGTGGATCCAACAATGCCATTATTCTGATCGACCATTTCCATGAATTGGCCGATTACCAAAGGCACCGACTGTATCCTTTTAACCTCTTCCTGCGCTCGTAGAAGCTCGCGCTTCAAGTTCTTCTGTTCATCCTTCACGTATTCTTCTTGAATGTCGATGAACTCCAACTGCCGCTGCAGCGATTTCAGACGGCTGTAGAGGTCATCCTCGTCGGAGGACTGTTCCGCCAAGCCTAGGAGATCAGATCTCGTCGACGGAAACGACGCCGGTGGCTCCAATGAGGATTTCGGGTCGAGAACCATAGCTGAGGCCGCCATTCTGGTTTTCGGATTCTTCCTTCTCCAAGCAGAAAGCAAAAGGCAGAGAGATGAGAAATTAGAGTAAAGCTCAAGAAATTCGCGGCGAATAATACTCTTTATTTATAATATAGTCCTCCAAGAATATGACTAAAAACGACGTCGTTTGCAAACCTTGCTTTTTTCTGGTTTGGAGGCCCATTTTGAATCCTGAGCCCAGCTCGATAAGGCCCATTCATGTTTATTATTACTTGGGCCATTTGAAGGCAAATTGAGCGGCCCAGAAATAGAAACGAGTCCATTTAGTTCGGTGACTTTATTTATTTATTTATTCACAAAATTAATATAAAAAAAGAGTCATATAGTTAAAAAAAAAATTAGATAATATTAAAATTTATGAAACTATTAACCCAATATAGAAAATTTAGAAATTTATTATGACTTTCAAAACTTAATTTAAATATTAAGACGATAAATTTATAATTGTATATTTATAAAATTTAGTAAAAGTATTCAAATGATTTAACGGTCTTAACTAGGGTTGTATTAAAATTTATCTTTTGATTTTTTTATTACTAAAAATTAATATTACAACCAAACGTGATTTCTACGAATATTAAAAATATTTAATATTTAATTTGAAGATTTGTGCTCATTAAAACGCAGCGTTTCTTTAGGCCATGACCGTAGCCACCGTTTTGGACGTCATGTTTCAGTTGAATTTTAACACTCCGTCAGCAACATAACGGCGTTTCCTCTGGCGGGCGGTCAAATGCATGTGTGGCCCACTGGCCGGTTTCTTTAATTTTGCATTTTTAAATAATTAATTATAAGTTTACCCTTTTAATTTTTATGTAATATGTGCGGTCCAATAGTTTACCAAATTATTTTCTCTCCCAATTTTTAAGGTTTAGTAATTATATTAAAATATTAGGATTTTAAATTTTCTCTAATTTATTCCTTTAATTTTTAAAAAATTAAAAATTAAAAATTTAATATTTTATTTCAAAATTATAATTTAACGTATCTCGATATATTATTATTAAAAAAAATATCCTTCCTTTCGAATTGATTTTATAATCTTTTGCATTCACATTTAGTCAGCTATTTATTTTATTTGATAAATTCATAAAGTAATATAGGTTGGCAACACTATAATTATTTATATTAGTACGGTATAATACTCTCTGTCAATTTTAGAATTTAAAATCGACATCTGATTGTCCTGACATATGGTCATGTTATTAATCTCGAGTTACGTTTAAGAGTATAAATTATCCCCACAACTCGACACGAGTTCTTAACATATTTTCAATGGCTCACTAAACATAGAATTATTAAAAGCGAAGCGCATTTAAATTTATAGGTAATATCTATCAAATTTTTAAACATTTTTAAATCACAGGTTCATCCAAACACTCCTTATTTATTCAGCCACAACATCTAATATCTATCATACAATTTTTACATAATTTATGTCGCTTTAAAATATGTGTTCCTTTTTAAATCTCATAAATTAATAAAATATTCAAAGTTTTTAATTAAGTTAGTTAACATTGGTTCATATTGAGTAATAGTCAAATTAAAATGTTGAAAATTGTAATAATTACTGTCATTAGAGCGCTTCATAGTCTTAATGCTATAAATGACATTTCTTATTGATGAGGTTGAAAATTGTAATAATGACGTCATTAAAGAGCTTCCTAATCTTATTCTATAAATGACAATTCAATATTGAATTTGCTTCTCTCTAGCGCACAAATTTCTTTGGTTGGGAGTGTTTAAATTGAATAGTGATATATATATTAATAAATATTCCTTGAAATGATATATATATATATATATATATATATATCAACCAATTAAATAGGATTGGTTCACCTAATATATATATATATATATCAACCAATTAAATCAGGATTGGTTCACCTAAAACCAAACATATATTTTAACTTTATTTTTATTTTTGTTAGAGTTCAAATAAACCCTTACAATTAGTAACATCATAAAAATATCAATAAAAATTTAAAAAGATTAACACAATTTACTTTTATAAAAAAAATCAATAAAAATTTTACCACACTTCATAAATTATTTCCAAATATATTTAATGTTATTTTTAAAATTTTGTAATTATTTTTTAAATTATGAGTAAAAGTATTTTTTTTTTAACTAGAAAATCTATAAAAAAATTTAAAAGTATTAATAAATTCAAAGTATTTTTATATAAAATATTAACATGAGTAATTTAATTTTTTTTTAAGATTTAATATGAGACATTTGATATGCAACTATGGACAATACACCTTTGACAAGTATGACCGTGACATTAAGTCTGGCCTAGAGTAAAGGTAAGCTAGCTACCGTTGTAAACGAGTGAAAATACACGTGCATGTAACATGTACGGTCGAATGAAACTTAGTTTCTACTTTAGTTATAGTCGATCCGTGAAAAGAATCTCGCGTATTGATGTAGCCAAACATATAATAAAGGTGATTTTTTTTTTTAACTTATTTAGCACGTTGTGGAAAGTGAGGTCCCAGTAAAAATAAAATAATAATAATAATAGCAGTCATGGTGGACGCCGTGAAATCTAACGTCAGAAAGCAAGTCTGGCTGAAAGTTCGCCACAAGTCTCACCTAACTCCCGCCGTCAGAGAACGCCGTCTCTCCAACCAATTGCCAATTGAATCTGTTGCTTATAAAGTCCCCAATTGTCAATTTCATTAACCTCCAACTTAATTTTCAGTTCAATCTAATTTCGTTCCTTCTTCTCCGGCATGGATCTCCTCCTCCTTGAGAAGGCTCTAATCGGCCTCTTCATCGCCATGGTTCTTGCCATCGCCATTTCCAAGTTACGCGGCAAGCGATTCAAGCTTCCGCCGGGGCCGTTGCCGGTGCCTATATTCGGAAACTGGCTCCAGGTCGGCGATGACTTGAACCACCGCAATCTGACAGAACTTGCCAATAAATTCGGCGATATTTTCATGCTCCGGATGGGACAGAGGAGCCTCGTGGTGGTTTCCTCGCCGGAACTGGCCAAGGAAGTGCTCCACACGCAGGGAGTCGAGTTTGGATCTCGAACCAGAAACGTCGTTTTCGACATCTTCACCGGTAAAGGTCAGGATATGGTCTTCACCGTATATGGTGAGCATTGGAGGAAAATGAGACGGATCATGACAGTTCCGTTTTTCACTAACAAAGTGGTCCAGCAATACCGTCAGGGATGGGAGGATGAGGCCGCTAGTGTAGTGGAGGATGTGAAGAAGAATCCAGAATCGGCGACGACCGGAGTCGTTCTCCGGCAGCGATTGCAGCTTATGATGTACAACAACATGTACAGGATTATGTTCGACAGAAGATTCGAGAGTGAAGACGATCCTCTGTTTCTCAAACTTAGGGCTCTGAACGGAGAGAGGAGCCGATTAGCGCAGAGCTTCGATTACAACTATGGCGACTTCATCCCTATCTTGAGGCCGTTCTTGAGAGGATATCTCAAAACGTGCAAGGAAGTCAAGGAAACAAGGCTCAAACTCTTCAAGGATTATTTTGTCGATGAGAGGAAGTAAGTTCGAAATCAACTGATCTAAATCGAATTGTTGACATTTTTACTGAAAAAACTCCTGAACAATTTTGAACAGGAAATTGGCGAACACGAAGAAGACGACAAACGAGGGATTGAAATGTGCAATTGATCATATGTTGGATGCGCAACAGAAGGGAGAAATCAACGAAGACAATCTGCTTTACATTGTTGAGAATATCAATGTTGCAGGTAAATTCATAAGTCCAATTACTAGCGTCATAATTTACTAATTAAATATGTGATCTAAATCTTTCCATAATCTCGTACGGTTATACGATTATTCTATATTGGACCTTTGAAAATAAATAAACATTTATAAGATACCTTCAAATTTTATTTAAAATTAAACTTAAAAAGGTTGGCCTTTATGGCTAGGGTGTTATCGTCTTTTCATGCTGTTGGGCAGAATATATATGACTGTTATGTACTAATCATTGCATATTGTTTATTTGAGCATAAAATCTTTCGATTTTAGACTCCTTGTATTAATGAAGATATATTTCTTATTTATAAACCCTCGAACAATCTTCTGAGGTCTATGGAGCCTTCGAATAACCTTTCCATAATCGACATTGATTGAGAGTGTTTTGGCTTTGCTTTGGCCTCATCTCATCCGATGGTTATTGATTTGAGTTCATGGTTTACATTTGTGGAACAGCAATTGAAACAACGTTGTGGTCAATTGAATGGGGGATTGCGGAGCTAGTGAACCACCCAGAAATCCAAAGGAAGTTGAGGAATGAGCTCGACACTGTACTCGGACCCGGGGTTCAAATTACTGAGCCGGACGCCATCAAGCTCCCATACCTCCAAGCCGTGATCAAGGAGACCCTCCGCCTTCGCATGGCTATTCCTTTGCTTGTGCCCCATATGAACCTCCACAACGCCAAGCTAGGCGGCTACGACATTCCAGCTGAGAGCAAGATCTTGGTCAATGCATGGTGGCTTGCTAACAACCCAGCCAACTGGAAGAACCCAGAAGAGTTCCGCCCCGAGAGGTTCTTGGAGGAGGAGTCCAAGGTAGAGGCCAACGGCAACGATTTCAGATACCTACCCTTCGGTGTTGGGCGAAGGAGCTGTCCTGGCATCATCCTGGCTTTGCCTATCCTTGCCATCACAATTGGGCGTTTGGTTCAGAACTTTGAGCTCCTTCCCCCTCCTGGTCACTCCAAGTTGGACACCACAGAAAAAGGTGGGCAATTTAGCTTACACATATTGAAGCACTCCACCATTGTTGCTAAGCCCAGGGTGTTCTAGACTTTGTTTTCCAACGGTCTCTTGGTGAAAGAGGATGCTATGTATTCAATTTGGGGAGATGATTTTGGAAGGTTAGGTTGAACTGATTGATCACATAGGTTGTTAGAGATCTTCAATCAAATAATACATGTGAAGCCTTCAGAAGCCACACTTTTATTTCTCAGTTCAATAAATTTAAATTTCTTACCTGAAATCTTCTTTCGCTTACCCAATTAAGTATAATTAAACTATTCATCTAACCAAAAATTCTCAAATCTCAAATATGGTTGATGCTCTTGCAACCTATCTTATTCGTTAGTAGTATTATACCATACCATCATGACATGGCGTCAAATAAATTCCTCAATCCTATAGCATCATTGTATTAAATTAACTAAACTCCATGTTGTGATCCCACCTATACACATGAATCATTAAGAAGACTAGAAGAGGAACTTGAGACTGAGCTAATACATATTGCTGTTTTATACAATATTTTTCCTTGTTCACTAATAAATCGACTAATTAAACTCATGTTTCTATAATCAATTCGATCCCCCGATTGAATCGGGGGTAAACGCCTACGAAAAGATCGTTTGGATTTAAGAAGGAGTCTCTTGGATTTATCCATGGTTTGTTTATTCCTTATCCCGAAAATCCTATTTCGATCGGATCTAAAATAATTTAGAATTAAGAAATAGGATTTGGTTTGTTTATATTTAAATCTAAAATATGTTTAATATATGTAATTTTGCATCTTCCTTGGATTGGAAAAGGGTGACACACAGACGATTGGTTCGATCTATTTCTTTATCTCCCCATGAATCGTATGTTTGTAACAACGGGGACAGAATTTTCTTCACTTTATTTTCAAGCTACATTTATATTTGGTGAGATACTTTTAGGTCATCTAAACTAATTTAGAAATCTACAAATTTGCTCAACCAAGAAGAGTTTAAATTGATCTGAATCTAATTTTAAAGTGATTTTATATATTCATTAGATGTATCCTTCAGAGTCGTTAAACTAGCTATGAATAAGATGATATTCTTCTCATACCAATCAATTAGCATTAGGTTCAGAAACAGTAACATACATGGTAAAGATTAACAAAACTAATTCTACTCTTGAGAGAAAACGAGAAACCAATCTTAATAAAAAAAAAACAATTAAACTTGTTATGAAGATAAAATAATCACACGAGCAAGGAAGACAACAAGAAGATTCACAACATAAGCTAAAATCATAGACATAAACACCGTGGAAAATGGAAGATACACACCAAGATAAAATGAACAAGGAGAGGAAACATTTTGTGGTGTAGTAATTTGAAAAGTACTCGAAGAAGAATAAAAGCTTAAGCAAAGAAGTCATGCGACAACACGAACGATTTGTTTCAGTTACATATCAATGAATTGCTAAAAATACTCAACTATGAAGAACATGAATGAAGATAATCATAAAAGAAAACACGAGACCATGAAATTGACACCAAATCACTTTAAAACATCGCCTTTGGAATTGAATAAAAATACATAAACAAATTTCATAAAAGCCAAACGACAGCCACAATATGACTGGACGAACTTCATAAATGGCAACAATGGCGAGAATTTATGGAAAATTTTTTAATTGGACAAATATGTTACAATTATATCTTGCAAGTTGGAAAAAAAAATAATTTAATCAATATCACATTAGAGAATGCAAATCCACAAAATTAACAAGACAGAATTCAGGATTATGTCCAGAGAATGAAAGGGCTACATCATGCTCGCTGGATTGAAAGGCTGTTTTCGTCCTGTTTTTGAATTGTTCCGATAAAACGAAAAGAGAAAAATATCGACTATCATACTAGTATTAATAAATTCTCAATAAGGTAATAATCAACAGCAGGTTCATGCCCTGTTTAGTTTACTCGATTCCGGCTTGTATGCTAGAAGGAGCGCAATAAGACGGTCTCAATACAGATCGGCAAAGGCGGAGGGGGTCATCATGCCAACCATTTGAATCCTACCAGGCGTTTTAGTAGATTGGCGCCAAGGATGTGGTGTCACTCTAATTGATCAATAGGAGATGCTGCTACCAAGGACGAACACTAAAAACATTAAAGCTGAATCGGAGCTCTATGTTATTCTACATTACCATTTGTAACTAAGATCAATCCAGGAGAACGGCTAGATAAAGCCTTCAAGAGACGATCCCAGGACGGAAATTCGGTAATATAATCTTATAATAACAAATTAGAAAATGGAACCGTTTATAGAAATTATAAAATCAAATTCAACGAAATTATAAAATCAAATAGTATTTTAAATTCCCAGCAAACGAACAAAAATGCATTTTTTTCGTACTAAATGTAATTTCAAATCTCATTTCCGTCACATTCCAACCAAGAACAAATGAGAAGAAAATAAACAAGGTATATTCGGCAAAATTTGAAAATGTTCGAAGCTGTTTGGAGGAAGATTCACGAAAATGTTTGAAAAAATAAACAAGGTATATTCGGCAAAATTTGAAAATGTTCGAAGCTGCTTGGAGGAAGATTCACGAAAATGTTTGAAAAAACCTCTCAAGTATGCTTCTAAGTAATAACTACCTTGTTGTCTGCCTCCTAACTAAGCACGATATGAAACCTAATCCACACGGCTACTCAAAGAGGCATTTCCTTCGTTAGAGTAGAAACTAGAGAGAAACCTACCAGACTATCACGTCGACCAAAGAGGGATTTCATTACTACTCAAATCTGTTAAATCCGATCATCTAAATAACGATCCAGCCTCCACTATAGATCGATCGCAGACAAAAGAAAATAACTCGTCATCTACTTACATTTTCAAGAGAAATTCCCGCTAGGTTTCTCGATTGTGTTAATAGTTAGTCTGAAGGTAATTTCTAGTCAATTCCTACCGCATTATCCCCTGAAAATTATACGAACCTAGTAAAATCAATAGAGTAAACAGATAAATTGGAAACAGGAGAAGAATCCTAGTAAATTCGCATCGCATTTACGCCTGAAAATGATTAACGAACCTAGCAAAATCGATAAAGTAAAGAGGTAAACTAGAGAGCAGAGATTGAGATAAGACATTAAGATGTAGGTCTAAACCAGGCCCCCAAATCAGAAAGCATCAGAGGGAGCAGACATGTCGACCTATGAATTCGATTTCTGTGCACACTACCATGCTTCCTTCATTCCTTATTTCCAGAGCATCGGCTTATTGTACACAGATCAACCTCCCCTAACTGGCTTCATGAATACTAAAAATCCTAAAACGAAAACTATAAATCAAGGGAAGAGAACAACCAAAGAATATGCATGAATACGGTAAATTGGAACGAAGAAACAACCACAGCGAACTGAAGAGATCTATTTCAAAATATGGCTGGAGCTTCATTTATATAGAAAAAAATTTAGGGTTTCCCATAACGAAGAGCTAAAAATGATACTTGTGGGAAAGCCCATTAATTACATTAATGGGCCGATATGGGCTTACGTGTAGTTTATGGGCCGCCGAAATATTAGGGGATCGTCTAAGAATCGTTTTCTATTTTCGGATCGTTGTTGGACATAAAACGGGGAGTTTTGGTTATGTTTTATTTGATAAAATTATGTATTTTGTCCCCCAATTATGTCTCCATTTATTAACTTTCTACGTGGCAAGTGACAAATTATAGGAAATTTATATTTAATAAGACTTTAATTATTTGTGAAATAAAAAATAAATTAAATTGAGGTATTTATCATCATTTTTTTAATAAGTTTTTATGTATTTAAATGGTTGAATTGTAGTTAGAGATAGTCTATATCTAACTGTTTTGAATTAAATTAATTTCTTTTTATTTAAATCGGGAATGAGGGGGAGAGATGTCTTTCAACTAGCTAAATGTGCGTGTGGGCCGGGATTATATCCCATGTCCCCATCACTACCCAACCCTGCAAAATCTCGATCCCAAGAAAATGAAGATTGAAATAGGTGGGGACAAGAAACACATTCTTGTCATTGTCTCGCTTCGTAGACGTCTTCTTATGTACTTACCACTTATACGATAGGTTTTTGTATTTTTTTTTGTGTCGGTTCGTGGTCCGATACAAAATTGCACATACACCCTGAACATATGTTTCTCGTGTTTCTATATAATAATTTAAGTTAAATGAGTTATTAGATTTTTTTTAAGTTAATAAATATGTAAATTTTGGCTAAAATGATCACATTTTAATAATAAAGGCTAAAATGATCATATCGAAGTATACACGTTGGGATTAAACTTTAATTTAATTATTAATTTTTTTCTCCTTCGACCTTCTTCGGGGGTGTGATTCTATTTCAATTCATTGCTCGTTGTCTCGATTCGCGCCAAGAACTTCGCTTCTTGCGAAGAGCCATGTCGGGCAAAAGTACGATTGCATTTACAATTCGACAATCTAAATCTGCATTTCTCGTTTCCCTGCTCTCTCAGGTAACCTTCTGTTCAGTGATCGTCGTGTTCTATGACTGATCGTCGTTTAAGTTTTTCCGACTTGTGTTATTAGAGCAATTCGTTGAGACGTTGCTGACTTGAATATTCTTTGAGAATGAGATATTTCTTGTGCATTTGAAATGAAGTTAACGCCATGGACGCCATTGCTAGTTTGAAGCTTTTGTTCATCGTCGAGCACATTTTAAACTGTTGCACAAAGTGTAGCTTCTCCTTGCTAAATTTTACATAAATTTCTAAGTTCTGCTGAAAATGTGCCTGTCCTCGTAAAATTTTCACGATTTCAGTCGCTCCTCGGATTGGCTTCAAAAGTGTAGCAGAAAAGCAAGTTCAACGAATTTAGAGAAAAAAATCATTTACACAGTATCTCGTGAACGGTTTACTCCCTCTCTTTGAAGCAGACTCGGTCTGAATATTTCTGGTACTGTGTTAATTCGTTGTTGTTTCACGAAGTATCCATCTGACAATGGTTTCTTGTGCTAATTATTCAGGATTAAGAATTTTTATGAAACGTGAATAATTTTCCTCGTTTTCCTCTCAAACTCTAGGCATTACTCGTCAATCCTTTTAGCTTCGTGCTTTTTCAAAATGAACTGTATCAAATCCATCGTCGATTCATCATGTATTTTGGAAAGTAACGTTTTCGAAAATGTTTTCCATTTTCATTTCAGCATACTCTTGAGATATTTCACGTAGTTCTTAGCCTTGTCATATTATTATGTTACGATACATATTTGATCATTAGAGTGGTGCTTCTTTTTCCTTTTAGCAATAAGGCCTGGCTTCATTTCAGTATGTTGCAGTGGATGGGAGGCTCCAGGCGGAAAGTTTCAACGGTAACTGTGACTTAAACTAGTTCAACTTAAATTGACTGCAATTAGTCAGTGTTTTTCTGTTAGCTGTTTGTCCTTCAAATTCCAAGTAATATATAAGAAACATCAATGTCAAAATTTTCAGTTTATTAATACTTGTCTATTTGAATGATTATATAGCGTAGACGTAGCAGCTTGCACATACAATATGGTTTTTCTTCTCTCTCATATTGCTTCTTCGGCTAACATTCTGAAGCAAGTAAATTGTAGGAAAATAGACGAATAAATAAAAGTTTGCAACTCAGTGGCTTTTTCACTTCACAAAACAATAGTCTTTTTCGGTGTGTGGCTAGGTGACCAAACAGGTCGTGCAGGTGCTATGCAGATCAAGTTTATTTTTTCTCTTCTTTTGATGTTCTTTGATAGTCACATACTGTCACGAAGGTAGGCCGTAAACTAGATAAATCTAGCTAGCTTTCTTTCTAGATTTACATATTACAACAGCACGTGCTCCCATTTTATTAATCCTTCTGTTCTGGAGGAAGAATTCATGAGTTACTTACATTATAGTTGTATCTACCTCTGATTGTCTATAATTATATTTACTTTAAAACAGGGCTAAATTTTTGTTCTGATTCATAAGCATTTCCCTTTTGCATGATTAAAATTGACATCTGCTTGGTGGGAACTACTCAGACAAGGAAATCCACACAAAACAGGTAAAAAGGGTTTGTAAATTCTCAATTTTGTTTGCAGTCGTGCATTTATTATTTTAATCTTCATAACTTTCCAGAAATAGCATTTTATGAAATTGTTGTTATGGAAATAAGGATCGATAGGTTTGTATGGTAAATGCTAATAGTTCCACTGTATCTGCATCTTCAATTCACCTAATCTCTAATTTCTTAAGTTTTCTTACTTTTAAGTGTAACCTTTTCTATTATCAAGACAAAAGCAGTATTTTGAGCAAAGAAAAAGACGACAACAGCTGTCCTCTGGTTCAGAGAATTGTCATGATGCAACTGACACAAGCAGGGAACAAAAAGAGAATCGGTCACTGGACATTCTAAATTTCCTAAATTTATCAGCAATTCCTCAAGAGAATAAAGCTGCTTACACCATTGGTAACTTTGCAAAACTACTGAATTGAAGCTTAGAACTTGTTTTTCGTTTTTTTCTTTTCTTCTAAATCGTTTGAAAGTAGAAGGTAAAGGAATTCTACCATTGCACTCCCGTGTAAAGGTTTCACAGTTGCCTTCTATAGAGATTAGATTAGTATGCAAAGTTACATTTCCATAAGTCATTTTTCCTGGTTGTCCCCAAGTTTGGATAATCAGCAGAATATATTGTAATCTGCTCAATGGAATGCTTGAAGTTAGGCTAATATTACGAGGATCATATAATTTAGTAATGTAGGTAAAAGGTCGAATATATTAGAGCAGATTAGTTTGTGATATTTGGTTTTGAGTGAAATCGTTTTAGAATCTTGAGCGAGGTTTTCTTTGGGAGGGGTGTGCGTACTGTTTTCTGGTTTTAGTGAGGTTTTGTTTGTGAGAGTGGATTTTGCGTACCCTGTTTGGATTTTTCTTTTTAAATTTTCAATTTCTTAATAAGATGTTTTGTTTCTGTTTTGAGGAAAAAAAGGGGAAAAAGAATAAGACATGACCTCTTGTTTGTTCCAAAAAAACGTTGTTGTTTGATCCGCAAGCCACTGATTCTTCTGAATACCTTATTCTTTGTTGTTTAGTTAATGACGAATTACATGTTTATATTCTTTCATGATGTTTTGTTACAGAGGCCAATACTTCAAGGGTGCGGTCTCCTTCCATCAAAGGCCCAGTTCCAACTCTTTATAACATAAAGACATTAGAGAAATCTGCTGAGTTTGAAAATAAACGTAATTTTCTAACTAATATTTTGATTCTTCCTATTCTATCCCAATCTGTTGTCCCTAAGACCATTTAAGCTGAAGTAAAAGCATTATTTTGAAGAGCAAAATGACGAAGCAGGAGCTCCATCCGGCTACAACGGGGAAACTTTATCTCCACTGAAGTGAGTAAGAATTGTTTCGATAGAGCTATATATATGAAACATCTCATATTCATTCACATATTTCTTCATAGCTTCTGCAACTTAGTTTGATCTGCATCCATATACTTTCAAACTGACGTAATTACTGGTAAATAATCTTGATTATATCAGGATCTTTTGTTGTGTTGTGTGTGTGTGTGTTTATGGTAGAGTGATTTACTTCTAGTTATTATATTTACAATCGTCTGTAGACTTTTTGGTATGTATAACATGTATTTTTTAGCAGACATGCAAGTAGTGATCCCAACAATCTTCATAACACTAAAAGCAAAGTAGATTCTCAATCAGATCTGGGGAAGCTATCTGTTGAGCAAAGTAAGTACGCAAAATCCATTGAACTCTTGTTGTTTTCCATACTTATCCTAAAATATTGATGTTTGCTGAAGTTGAAACCAGAATTGTTAAACATAAGAGCTAACTTGATAACATAGCTTTGTTTTTTAGTTTGTAATTGATATTTGCCATCAGCTGCTCCCGTTACTTTTGATTATAAATTTTGTACCTGAACTGTAACAGTCCCATTTGTCAGGTATTTCTATATTTGATTTGCTTGGCGATGATGGAATGGTTGTCAAATGCGAAGGAAGTCCAATGAAAGAAGCTCATGTCGCGTTTTCAGTTGACGGTACAGACTACTAATTAGAGAATATTTAATTTAGGTTCATGATCTTGCCTTATATATGTCTGGATGATTTTAAGGGGTATAAATCAAATTCATTCTGCGGGTAGACTCTCTAGTCTGAAGAAACTCTTGATTGATTGGCATTTTTCATTTTAGAATGTTGTTGACGGACTTGTGCTCAAACAAGATGCTTCTAAGGTTTTATGAGGTAACATAGATGATTGAAATACCGACAGAAACTAAGGTCGCAAATTGATCAGAAATGGGATGACTACCCTAGGGGACCTCAAAGAATTATGCTCTCTTACTCGTTCACTATTCAAAGCTCTTTAATTTTATCGCAGATAAATAGTTTTTGAATGCCATATATTTTTATAACATTTCAGCTATAACATTAACAGAATTTCTGAATGCCGTATGCTGTTTCCAGTATGGAGAGTAACGGCAACACACATACATCTATATTTTTCTGAAGTTGGTGCCTTTTCTCCGGACTATTTTTAATGATAATCGATGTTGTCAGGTTTGGGCAGAGTAGGAATGGAGACACCAGCATGTTCCCCTCAGCATGCCAGCAGGTATTTGAATAATATTTTATTTGTTCATTCCATAACCATAAAAAAAAAAAGATAATAATAATAATAAATAAATAAATAAAAACCCTCTGAATTAAAATTATAAAATTAAAACATTCGAGCCTAACATATATTTCCCACTGCGATAGCAGAAGCTTTTCTTATGGCTTTTCATCTCGTCAAGAAAGAATGAGGCCTTGGAACTCCTCAAAGAACATTAAGGTGTTGGATGACTTTGAACTTGAAGGAGTAAGAGCAGTCCATAATGCATCTTGCTACATTTGTTTGATCTCATAAAATTCTTATGCTGTCGATTTTTTCTGATAGTGTTATAGCATTGAATTTTACAACTCATCAGTCTTCTCATTATTTTGTTGTATTCTCTGCTTCTTAGATTCGGCAATCTCATCTAGTTCTATCTTTAAAATAAAATTTTTGGTGTTGTCTCTAAACAGCAAAGGCTTCCTTAAATTAATCTGGATTATATTACTCTAGAAGCTACGTAATGTTTTATCCGTTGTATTTATCTAAGATAATAATTTGAGTGGGTCTCATAATTTTCAGTTAGAGTAGAATATCCTTAACTTGCTTTTATCAAACTTAAAGTTGACAATAATCATATGGATACATGAAATGCAGGATATCAAAACGCACTGTGATGATGTTTCTTTAAATTATTCATTAGACATAATGGATGAATGTGATAACCCTAAGAAGAAGTCACCTACCAAGATCCGATACCGTTCCATTGAAGATTGCAAAAGAAATGAACATGGTGGCAGACGTATCTTTGATGGCACGGATGGAGAAAGAGATAGATTTTATGGTAAAATTTTTGTTCCCTTATTCGTCCTTTTCAAGGTTCGTGTAAGTTGGTTTATTTCTTACAACCAATTCTCATGCATCTTTGATAGTCTCATCTTTCAAATTTTATGTTCCAATTGGAACATGCATCAATGAAATTTTATTTGTTTTTCCTAAAAAACATAATACTAGAAGATCGTTTAGAACTTTTCTCTGAAAATTTGTCAACTAGTCATATACTATTCCATAAAATTGTCTGCTTCTCCTCCCCTTGTCTTTTGTCAAATCTGTTGATTATTATTTCTCCTTTTAAGTTAATTTTATCTCAACATCTTGTGTCTACTAGGTGGATTTAACTTCTTAAATGACAGTTTTCTTGGGGAGATGGAATGTGATTTCTTCGAGAAGAATCATTTTAATGAAATTGGTAGCGTTTCGTTTGATTCTTTGAACTATGAGAAGTATGATATATCAGAAAATGCATTTGACAGCCCCTATCTACCAAAAAAGAGGTTCATATTGATGAAAGCTAATTTCTTAAGGGTTCTTCAAAGTTAAAAAAAAAAAAAAAAAAAAAAAAAACTTTATCTGAAGTAAATATTTATGTGCAGATGTGCAGGTGCAACAAGAACAATGGACAAATTCAATTTATTTGGTAATCCCCGCCCCCCCCCCCCAAATTTGAGAATCTACGTATGTCGACTGCGAATTTTCTTTTCTCTATGGTTGATTTGCTCAAGTTAGCGCCTTATAGTGCGTCATTCAATGTGAAAAGCTTTCATATACCAATATAGAAAACCTACAAGAATGTATAGCCGTGTTTATTATGAATCTGAGGGTATCGTCTACTTGCTTGTATCCATCAAAATCCATGTGTTGGGCGACCCAACATATGCTTCTCCTTGTTATTTTGCTTTGCAATCTTTTAAGCCTTTTATCCCTTCTTTTGCTTCCTTTCTTTTGAAGTCCTTGACATTAAATTTATTATCACCAGAAGTTCAACAGATGTTTAAGACCCAGTATTGATAACTTGATGGATACTATAAGCTACCATTTTCACTCTTTTGGATTGGAATGTTTTGCCAACCTTTTGACTAAAAGCTTCGTTTTTTGTAATTAGAGCCCGTCAAGTCAAGTTCGAAGCATCCTACTTTAGGACATGATGATGATTTAATGTCGTATGCAAAAAGGTATTCCAAGTTTCACAAAGAATGTTAACAAGGTGCTAAAGCATATACGTAAGTTTTGTCTGGGTTAGCAGGAACCCAAAAGCAACAAGGATCTCTGATTTCGAAGACAAATCATTCCAACCAGATTGGTTTTGCTCTATGGCAGACGATGCAACAGACAACTTCAGCTTGTTGAGGCCAGTAAAATAACTTCTGGCGTTTGGTTTCATTGTCTTATCTTTCTCTCGCTCTGATTAATGTGTCTTAACTTTTTCAACTTTTGACAGTGAGGAGTCTTGTTCAGCCAGTGCAGGTGATATGAGTTTGTTTCTTAGAAATGGAGAATATATACATACTTCGTCTTTTCGTCATATTGATCGGAACAACTTGACTTGCTTTTCCTCTGCTGTTTATGTCAGTTAGAGGCGAAGCATTCAATAGCTCACCATTCAATAGCTCACCATTACACTCAAAACCGAGGCAGAGCATGAGAAGAGGCATGGATGATGATTCTGGCCCTGGGATTAGTTACAGCGCCAACAGCATTTACTCCAGAGACCCACATTACAAAATCAGGGACGAAGAGCAAGAAAAGTATATGCGAAAATCAAATTCATCAAAGCTCGAGCCAGTCCATCACTCAAACTCTCCTTTCATAGAAAAACCACCGCCATTTAAAACCTGGTCTTTTGAAAAAGAATGTAACCTGAGCTCTTCTTGTCAAAGTCCAGCAGCAAATCGTCCATTCAGAGGCTCCATGCCTTGGAATGAATATCCCTTCGCTGAGTCTACTCTTGCTGAATCCTCCTTCACAAACAAACATGTTAAAACTGTTCCTAATTCTTCTACCCGTCCAATCTCCAAAAGGCCTTCCTTTCAACCATCAAATGTAGAGTCCGCTGCACTCGAGCTCGACCTATCTTCAAATTCAAAATTTGTAGGCACATATTCACGCATGGCAGAAACTACTAGTTCACATGGAGAACACCCAATTTCTCCTGTATTATCAGCTCAGGGTAGTGTCGGCACCGACGAAAAAAGTGAATCCAAAGTTCCTTCATTAGGAATTGGAAAGGATGATTTCCATGAAGAAAAATCCACAAGTACTAGAAGCAAGAAGGTCTGTGTGGATGACACTGACAGAGAGTGGTTGGATGATTCGAATCCTGAGAAGAAAACTTGTGATAGCATCAGAAATGAAACGGAAAACAAATCTCTGGCAGTGGAGTATTTGGAGGCCTCCCATTCTTCTGGTCATGTAAAAAACGGTGATGTTGACAAGTACGTAATTTTTACCCTTTCTTTAACCCATTTCAATGGTAAACTGCGCTTTTAGATCTCTACTAAATAAGTTTAAACTGGGTCTAGATTTAACCCCGATGATAAAGTTTCTATTCCATATTCTAAAGGAGAAAAGGGTATGTAAATTCATTATTATTATTGTTATTTAGCTTGCATGGTTCAATGGTAGCTATAGGATTGATAAGGCTCATTTGTAAAGTACAGGAGTAAGAGATGTTAAGGTGGAGGGAAGTAAGACGAGGAGCAAAAGTTGCAGCATGGACTCATCTTCACAGGTGATGATGCTTGAAAGTTATGTTCTCCAGCTTCTCTTCGTGCAAAAGGTACTTCTAAAGCAAGCATCTTCACAAGATTTTATGAAAAATGCATGAAATTCTTCTCTTTAGTCGTTCTAATGCATGCGATTCCGAACCAGTTGATATTTTACTCTTTTCATTTACTCATCATCTGCTGAAAATTTGAAGGTTTGTCTGAATATTTTTGTGTTTGCCTTAAAACTACTTGTATTTTGTCGCATGGACTAGTTGGTGAAAAAGGGACATTCATCTTTTGAACCATTTCTTTTTCTTGTCATCAACCAACCACACTTCTAAACTATCTTTGCCTGCCTCACTTAGAAAGCGACAGAGACCTAAGAATTTTTTTTAGGGTTAAATTCTATCGAATATGCTTGAACTTCGGGATATGTTTCCATCACGACTCTAGATTTTGGAAATTTCAATTTTACCTCTTAAACTTTAACATTTGTTCAAAAAAATATCATTAGATATTTTATTTTTCTTTCGCCTATTTAAAAATTGTAAGTCATATGTGCTAACCTTTATGAAATTCATACCTATTAACATAGAAGCTGTGTAAAAATTAATTATATAAAAAAATTTAATAATGTTTTTTAAAACGAAAATATGTTAAGAATGATCTTTAAATTCTTGTGTAGTTAGTAAATATTTATACTTGTCTCTTAATTTTAGTTGTAAATGAAAAAATGACAACTATGTAATAATATTGAAGATAATTGGTATAATTTAACTTTTTTTTTTAGTAAAGTTTTTTAAATAACGTGACTTAGCTGTAATATTCTTGGTTGGGTTTTATATTTTCTTCAGCTACTCAAATTAGGTTCTCAAGTCAATTCGACAAAGCACTTTTGTGAAAGTTCAATTCCTAATCATATTCCTTTAAATTAAGGGGGAAATAACAAAAAAAAAAAAAGAAAAAACAATAATTTTCCCGTTTTAAAACGGTAACATAGGGAAGGCTTAATGTCTACACCTTTTTTTGATTAATCAAAGATCACTTGTTCATATGTTGCAAAAATTTAAGGTAGGTATCTAATATAACATAAATAACATATTATAAAAATAATAGCTAAAAGAATATTTAATCTTATTTTGATCTAATATATTAATATGTTTAAATTAAAATAAAGGCGAGGAGCAATTATATTAATTATATTATTTTTAAATATTCAAAGAGTAAATAGATATTTAAACGATCGAAAAAAATTAACTTGTAGGAAGCCTAACGAAATTTAAATCTAAGATGAATAATTATAAAGTTCAATGTTAACATTTTTTTTTTCAAAATTGATGTCGATTATATTTGAAATATATGTTAAATTGCCAACACAACACAAGCACAGTAATAATACATATTATTTCTTTTAAAGTAAGAGGTTCAAATTAAATTATTATTAGTAGATGCCAACAAAGTTCCACACTAATTAAGGAACTAAGGAAGTTATATATAACTGAGAATAAATATCTTTATTAATACGAGACATTTTATACTATTTTCATGGAGATGTATATATGGAAAACTTCAACCATACGATGAATCAAATCAAACTCCTATATTTGGATGTTACTAAAAATGATACAAAACAAATAATTTCAACTTCCAAATCAATGGCAATGATCTTACCAAATATGGAGAAAGAGCACGACTTTTTTACATTTCATTAATTTGTTGTTTCCATATGCTTCGGTTTCCTGTTTTTAATTAACTTTTAAATTTTAAAATTANAAAAAAAAAAAAAAAAAAAAAAAAAAAAAAAAAAAAAAAAAGAATCGGTGCCAAGCAAAGGAGACTTATCCACTATTCTCAAAAGTCAAAATCCAACGACTTACTAATGTCAAAATGTTTTTAAGCATTAAACGACGCCGTCAAGGGAAACTAACAACAAACTGTGGAGTCGAAATTTAGAAAATAAGTAAAAAATAAAATAAAATAAAATAAAAATGACAGTTCTTTTGAGGAGCTTTTCCGCTTTCCCAGTTTCAAAAAAAAAAAAAAAAAAAAAAAACGAATATATAAAAGAANNNNAAAATGAAAAATGAAAAAAAAAAAAAAGTTTTTATTAATTTTCCTGAGAAGATGAAGCCGAAGCACATGGCTCAGACGAGGAGATCTTAGAGAGAAATACTCGCCCAAAAAATAGCAGAGAGAGAGCTCTAAAATTGGGGGCAAAAGAAAAAAAAAATGCAGGATCCAGCGCCATCAAACCCTATCCACAGTCCAAATTCGAATCAAATTCCTCCACTCAATGCTGCACTGCCGCCGCCGCCGGCTCACAAACCGCCGCCGGTGGCGAATGCGACGGCCTCCTCGTCGATGTTTGCGAATGCGAATGCCGGCAATGGCTCATTCGTGCCTAGAGCGGGGTCTCATCATCGGAGGGCTCATTCGGAAGTTAGCTTCCGGTTGCAGGAGGACATGATGGATATATCCGCGTCGGATCCGTTCAACGGCGGTTCGTCGACGGCCAGTCTGGAGGAGATCGGATCGGAGGATGATCTATTTTCGACCTACATTGATGTGAAGAAGTTTGGAGGTAATGGAGGAGGAAATTTCGTGGATCATGATGCCAATGGTGGAAGTGAAGGCGCTGGTGGTAATGAGGGAGAGAAGACTTCGAAGCCAAGGCATCGGCATAGCGTTTCGGTGGACGGAACGACGTCGTCGTCGAGCATGTTTGGGGAGATTATGGAAGCGAAGAAAGCCATGCCTCCTGATAAGTTGGCTGAGCTTTGGAGCAGTGATCCCAAGCGCGCCAAAAGGTATTTCTTCATTCCAATTGTGCTTTCTGTCTCTGTTTTGCTTCTGTGTAATTGTTTCGCTTTCGATCCATTTTTGTTCGATTGTTGCAATGCTTTTGAGTTCGTATTTCCAGTAATTTTCTATTATGATTGTTGAAATGATCATAATCTTCTGCTATGGTGAGCGCCAACTACTCTTTGTTTAGGCTAATTGATTGGCTAACCACTTCCACCACAGAAGTTTTCAGCATCTCTGTTTGCTTTTCACCAAAGCTAGATTTGTCAATGAGATATCAAGCTTGTTGTACTTGTAATTCGTAATTTAAGCTGATTCAACATCAATCACTGGTTTTCTACTTTTCATTTTCTTTTGTACACTGATGTCTGAAATCTTTTCATTTTTCAATTGGGTTTGGTAAAATTTCTAGTATCCAGTTGAGGGGTAGAGGGATCTGATTTCAATTTTTTATTCTTTTCATTTGAATGTTTCGTTTGCAATCCCAGATCGAAGCATCATTCATTTTCAAATTTTCAAATTTTTGTTAATAGTATGTTCGTCAGTGGTCACAATCTCTGAGTCTAGAATCTTATGTTTAGCTCTCCACCAGTAGATATTGTCATTTTTGGACCTTTTCTACCGGGCTTCCCCTCAAAAATTTTAAAACTCTAGAGAGAAGTTTTCACATTTTTATAAACAATGTTGTGTTCATCTCCAACCAATGTGAGATCTCACAATTACGAATCATGTTGATACCTGACATTTATGAACACTCTTCAACCAACCTGAGTTTCCACACCATTATAATCATTTACTTGATTTGAGTAAAGCTCCAAATAGGAAAGATGCCCAGATAAAAATAGTTTAGAACATAGACTTGTGAAAGATTCCACATCAGTTAGAGAGGAGAACGAAGCATTTTTATAAGAGTGGAAACTTCTCCCTAGCAGACGCGTTTTAAAAACCTTGAGGGAAAGCTCAAAAGAAAAAACCCAAAAAAGACAGACCATATGTGCTAGCGGTGGGCTTGGGTCGAAACCTCAATCTTTATATTTGTTCATGCATTGTTGTTAAATATGGTATCTAGTTGAGTTGTCATCTGGGAAAGAATCAATGGTAAAGTTGAAGTGTTTATTGTAATCAATCATTTATTTTGTTTGTTTCCTCTTTTTGGCATCAATGTTCACTCTTGGGAGAAGTACGGGTGATGAAAGAAGATGAATTCATTGTATTGCATGATTTTCTTCATCATAATCAACAAAGTCTTGGAATTCCTGGAAAACATTCTCTTAATGTCATTGCTGTTATGTTTAGGATATTGGCAAATCGACAGTCTGCTGCTCGCTCAAAAGAGAGGAAGGCACGATATATACAAGAGTTGGAGCGCAAAGTGCAAACCCTTCAAACGGAAGCAACTACTCTATCAGCCCAATTGACTCTCTTCCAGGTTTGTGTCTATCAATATATAACTGAGCTTGTATTCATCCAGAATGCATTCCAATTGTGGCTAGGGATACAGAAAGTTACTGCAATAATCTTCTTGAAAATCGTGTTCTTCGTTGATAAAAGGTTAAAAGTAACAAGGGTGAAGGCTTGATGTTTTGGTCTTGTACATCGGGTTAAATGGCACATGTAGAAGTACAAAAACAAAAATTAAATGGAACCTAAAATATAAGGACTAAAATGATGTTCTAACCATTAAATTATCATTTCGCTAGTTTGACTTTTAACTATATGAACATATAACAAAGGTGAAGACTCACCCTTGTTTCAGTCAGATCGCATCCCGCGTATATTCTATATTATAGCCTGCAACTTATTCATCTTCCGCTTCTAGGAGATCAAATGGACACAAGCAAGAAAATTTCTTTCTATTAGTCAAGGGCTTTAGGCTTTATTAATTACATAGAAGGTAAGACCAGCTCAAAAGCTGTAAGTTTATAACGAGAGAGCTTAGATAAGATAGGACCCTTTCTTCTTATTAGTTAGATACTGGAAATCCAATCCTTTCTTTTTATATTCTTTTCTCATGTTTACATCCCTTAGATTCACACCTTGCATATTTAAGTTGACTAGAAATCAGCTTAGAACTATGATCTGATTGAGAACTATCATCTTATACAGCGAGACACAACGGGTCTCAGTACTGAGAATACAGAGCTTAAGCTTCGTTTGCAGGCTATGGAGCAACAAGCCCAAATGCGTGATGGTGAGAATTATACAATTTTACGTGTGATTGTAAAGCTCAAAAAAGTTATGAACAAATGTTGATATTTGAAACTTCGATTGAAATTGTGCCAAAACTTTATGCAGCTTTGAACGAAGCATTGAAGAAGGAAGTTGAGAGGCTTAAAATTGCTACTGGAGAAATGATGAGCCCTTCCGAGTCTTTTAACTTGGGAATGCATCACATGGCATACGCCCCATCGTCTTTCATTCAACTTTCACAGCAACCAGGGTCTGCTGGCCCTCAAAACATTCAAATGCCACCATATAACCATTCCCCATCCAACATGTCTAGCCACCCTCTGCATCCATCAGACTCTCATTCTCTCTCGGAGGTGCTACAAAGCGACCCTCTTGGTCGATTACAGGGTCTCGATATCAGTAGTAAAGGATCGTCGCTTGTGAAATCCGAGGACCCTTCTCTCTCCGCTAGTGAGAGCAGTACAACCTTTTGATACAAAACTGGCGGCTGACGCTTGACCCAACTGACTTGTTGATGATTCATGTGATTTAGTATATTGTTCATAGATCGACCTCCAGTTATCTAGAGAGTTTCTCCTCCACTTCAATTATCATTCATTTGATTTGTATTTAAGGACCAAATTCTTTTCTTTTATATTCTTAAGGGGGATTCTTCAACCAGGTTTCGGTGCATTGTTTGTTTCAGCATATGGAGTCTTGGTGTGTTCATGGGTGGCTTGCAGCTTTGTTGGAATGAAATGAGTTGTGTTCGATCTCAGGATGCCGATCGTGTTAGCCTTCATTTTTTTTCTGGCTTGTACTAAATGACATGTTGTGGGTGTATTTGCTTTTGCTTAGACTGTGCAGTCATTGGTAGAAATTGTCTATCTCTAGTTTCTGAAATTTGTTTCTAGCAAGTCTCTGTTCTAAAGTCTTGTCCTTGTCCTTCAACTAAAACTTCGCTAAAGAAATGCATCCGAGCATATCTTTCAGGCTTGCAACTTTAGCTGTAGGTTTTCGAATAAAGTAGTTTATAATCAAATAATCGATGAGATGAATTCAAATAAAGTAGTATAATCAGATAAACTAATCATGCAAAACTTGAAAGATTAATCATTCGCCTAATCAATCTCCAAAACTTGATCTATCCTCATCCTACCGACACTATTAAATTCTTATTCATCTACCGACTAATAAATTATGCTCGTTCATCCAAAATTCAAAATTTTTGTGTTGGATTTTACATACCCTTCATATTTTAAGGTTCAAAGAATTGAATAGACGTGGTATTTAGACAGTGACCAAATATGTCATTCATCTTCAACATTTTCATTTACATTGCTATTTTCAACTTTTTTCCACATTGCAATCAAAATCCAAGGGGGCATATAATTTAGTTTCAGGCTCAGAGTATTCAAAAGTATAGAAATAACCTATAATTCAATGCAATCTGCGGTTTGGATCATGATTTGCAAAGCCACTAGTATCTGGTCATGTTTCTCCACTTATCCTTCAGATCAACCTGAGACAAACAACCCAACGAGGCCTCATTACAAAACGGCTATGGACACTCAAAAGACAAAGGAACGTAGAAGAGCCTTGTGAAATTGGTTACCTCTGTTCTCTCATCAAATATATCACGATAGCTATTTAAGATGAGCTTCCAATTTCCTTTACCAAACCTAAGTTACAAACACAAACAAACAAGATTTTCTACTCAATAGACAACAATTTTTGAGTTACTAGACCGACTTTGCAACGCTATAAAAGGGCAGAAAGCATCAACCATCGCACAATTTTAAGTTTCTAACTAAAAAGTTAGACGCGAATTAGCTTCCGAAGTCAAGCAGTCTCACTAGGGATTGATTGATAGAGAAAATGAGTACCTTTGCACAGCAGTTCTTAAGGTGTCTTCTTCGAGCAAGCTCCACTTTTTACACCGCCTTCTCCCAACAGCTTTGGTTTCTTCATACTTCTTTAATGGAGAAACGGCCTTTCTCTTGGGACTATGAAGGTGAAGCCGGCTGGCAGGACTTCCTTCAGGTAAATCATCTATTGAATCATTCCACTGCAATAAAAAGAAATGTCTTAACCATGGAAAACAGTACATGTAAAAGTAAATAAGAACATAGAACAAAAATAATTAAGAACTTAGAATAATCCAGTCAATTAGGAAGGAAATAATATCCAGTCACGAACATCAATATTTGTAACAGCTCAAGCTCACCGCTAGCAGATATTTTCTGCTTTGGTCCGTCGCGTATCGTCATCTGTCTCACGGTTTTAAAATGCATCTACTGGAGAGAGGTTTCCACACTCAAAATGCTTCGTTCCCCTCTCCAACCGATGTGGGATCCCACAATCCACTCCCCTTGGGGCCCAGTGTCCTTACTGGCATATCGCTCGATGTTTGGCTCTGATATCATTTGTAACAGCCCAAGTCTATCACTAGCAGATATTGTCTGCTTTGGCCCGTTATGTATCGTCGTCAGTCTCACGGTTTCAAAATGCATCTACTAAGGAGAGGTTTCCACACCCAAAATGCTTCGTTCCCCTCTCCAACCGATGTGGGATCTCACAGTATTCCATCTCTTAGAGAAAGGAGTTTCAAGTGTGCGTAGACATGAAGCAAAGAATTATAAACGGCTATCCTAGCATAACTACCAACATCCAAGGGAATCGTTCCAAATTCCCTTTACGTACAAAATGCAACATGACATTAATATCCAGTGCAACTACGATAAAACTGTATATATTTGCAAGTATCTTTTCGTTGCTTCTTGAACTTTCACTACAAAATAAATTTGGCACTACATTGGTAACACTACAACTCTTGATTTAAACGAAAATGGTTGATAACATGACACCAAATCTTAACCCAAAACAGGACGCTCCAACATTACGTTCAGACCGAGCAGCGGCCCTCCTAGCAATGATAATCTCGAACACATAAAACAGTCAATATTGCACATTCGAGAATAAAGCCCTTAACAAGCAATGTAGAAACTATCTCAGGCAACTATAAACAGAAGGCAGAAAATGTGTGGTTGTCATGCTAACAAGATGGCATCAAACATGGGTAACATTACCTCGTATGTACAAGCGGTACTGTTTCGTTCCATGATGCTTGGTCGAGGAAAAACTGTCTTGTGACCATGTCCTGGATCTTTAAGATTTGCACTCATAGGTTGAAGAGGCACAGCCTCTTTGTTAATGGTCGGATTATCGACACCTGCATCATTTCGGTCTTCCAGAGAATTCTCACATGTTTTATTCTTTTCGGCAAGATCATGAGCTACAGATTCTGCAATGCGCAATGCATCAGGAAGTGGATCTTTCGCCACTGCTTGCAGTTCCAAAGAGCTGGTTTTAAGTGCTTCTCGCACCCGGTTAACTTCAGGAGTTTCTAGGCAATTGTATCTTTCAGATGAACTTTCATCCTCATTCTCCTTCTCCAAATCCTCTAAATGACTGATTTTAACCCCTCCACTAACACGTCTATGAAATGCAAGGGATTTGCATCTTGGCAAGACAGAAGTCTTCAAAATTTCTGATTGCACAAAAAGAAATAATGTGATTTAAGATGCTTTAACTCTCAATTTTCAAATTAAAGATCACAAAAATCTAAATTTGATTAAGAACATAATTGTAACCGTGCAAACACCCACTCCTAGCTGATATTGTCCATTCTGGTCTATTCCGTGTTTTAAAATGCATCTGTTAGGGAGAGGTTTCCACACTCCCATAAAAGATGTTTCGTTCCCCTCTTCAACTAATGTGAGATCTTACAATCTACCCCTTTGGGAGCCCAGCGTCCTTGCTGACACACCATCCAGTGTCTAACTCTGATACCATTTGTAACAGCCCAAACCTACAGCTAGCATATATTGTCCTCTTTAGTTGCTACGTATCTTTGTCAGCCTCCCACAGTTTTAAAATGCGTTTTCTAGGGAGAGGTTTCCACCCTCTTATAAGAGATGTTTCGTTCTCCTCTCCAACCAAGGTGGGATCTCGCACTAATAGAATGAACAAAAAAACAATGTGCGCTAGCATGTATCATCAAACTATTATAGAGTGGACGTGTAGATCAGTACTCACCTCGGCATGAACTTGCATTCTGCAAAACTGCAACCTCCTTCTCAGCTGATTCTTGTCCTTCCGCTGTTTCTGTAGCCAACTCTTGAACTCTCTCCGTGTTCATTGCATCAATGGCTGATTGTTTAGAACCATCGTTGGTACCCAAATCCTGATGACTATGTAGCAAATCAGTTCTTCTTGATTCAGGTTGGCTAAGGACTCGCCCACTTCCCTGCCACTCTGTTTTAACACAATTTTCCCTTTGGGAGGGCAATTCAATCCCACCACTGCCGCCTACATCCACGCTCTCAATAGCCAAAATGTTTGTTTCCCGCTCTAACTGAATAGAATGCATCTCATTCCTCATCTTTTTATCCACCAAAGATGCAGATAGTTGAAGAAATGACGGACCTATAGCCGCCCATGACTCTCCCAGATAATCTCCGATCAATTTCAGGGCATCATATCTCGTGTTCATATGCACCAATTTCTTCCGAATATTTGCATCACAAAGTGACGCTTCAACTTCATCCTTCCATGCTTTAAATTCATCTGAAACCAACTCAGTCTTAGTCACTCCTCCTCTCCAAATCCTCCTCACAGCATCAAAATACCTTCCATGTTTGTAAACGCCTTCCACCAGCAAGTACTTCACCGTGCATTCCACCGCCACCGCACAATATGCAGCTTTCATTGATTCCATGATTTGAAGTCCTTCAGCCTTCTCTAACTGTTCAATCATCTCGAAAATTTCGAGTAATTTATCCGTTATAACAGCTTCCGATATTTCGCTCTCAATGGCCCGTAAAAGCACCGTCTTCTTCAGGCGGAAATCCTTGTTCGACAGGGGAATAACCGCAAGAACTCTCTTCAACAAGTGATCGTCCATTGAACTCCGGAGTATGAATTCGGTAATCCAACGACAAATGTCCTCGTTCATGGTCAAGAAATAGAATGGGAGGCAGAAAATAACGGGGAGGAAAACTCAAACTGATGAAAATACCAGCAGAAAAACAAAATTAGGGTTTAATCTCTGCTACACCGGGATCTTCGATTTCAAGAAATTGGAGATTTTGTTCGATGCTAAACGAACAGAACTGGCAGAGGAGAAGAAGAGATGATAAAGGTATACGTCGTTCAGATTGGAGGGAAGAAGAAGAAGAAAAACCAAAAGGCTAAATGGGGCTAAAATGGTAATTTTACAAACTCAACATCCATATAACAGTTCCTTTATGCTCTCGTTCGTTGAATTAAAATTTATTTGTTTCAAATCAAATAATATTTACCATATAAGTCTCGCCAATTTATGTAAACGATATTATAAACGATGTCACGTAGTAAAAAAAAATTTGAAATTTTTCGTGCTCGATGATTATATTAAAAATTGTTTAAAAATACGTTTGAATGTATTTTGTTCTCTTAAAATGAACCATGTCGAGTAATAACGAGTCTGAGTATAATTCAATTTGGTCATAAGCTCCTTCTTAAAAGGTCGGACGTTCAAAATGAAATTATAAAAGATGCTTGCAGGACTAGCAAAAAAAAAAAAAAAAAAAAAAAAAAAAAAAAAAAAAAAAAAAAAAAAAAAAAAAAAAAAAAAAAAAAAAAAAAAAAAAACAACTATATATATATATATATATTTTGCAAATATGGTTACTTTCCTCGAGCTTTGCAATTTTAGCAGCCAATGTTGGTCCAACCCAAACACGTGTTATGCACAAAATTGTAAGTCAACTTGAGCATAGTTCAATTTAGTCACAAACTCTCTCTTAAAAGGTTAGACGTTCAAAATGAAATTATAAAAGATACTCGTAAGACTGGCAAAATAAATAACTATATATTATATATATTGCAAATAGGGTTATCTTGATCGAACTATGCAATTCCAACAACAAATGTTGGTCCAACCCAAACACGTGTTATACACGAAATTGTATACCGAACAAATAATGTCTCGCATACCTTTGTCAAGTAATAACAAGTTAACTTGAACATGATTCAATTTGGTCACAAATTCCTTCTTAAAACGCTAGACGTTCAAAATGAAATTATCTATAAAATAAAATAAAATAAAATATATATATATTTTGCCAATAGGGTTATCTTGACCAAGCTTATTGTTATTAATTGGAAGATTATTTGCAATATATTTGTATATTTATAATTATTATTTTGTATTAAATTTTGATTTTTTAACCTAGAAATCTCGAGGACACTGTGGTTGTCCACCTCCAACAAAAAGAAGCCGACACGTCGTTTCACTGAATGGTCAGGTTTCCATTTGCAGCGTCTAGCAATTGCAAGCAGTGAAGAACATAGGAATTAGCATTAACGGGGAATCGCTGCTTGTTGCAGAAAGCAAAGCAAGCCGATTACGGCCAAGGCAAAGAAACTGCAGCTCCGCAGCAGACCTAGCAAAAGCTTTCTCTTATCTCAGCTTCCTCAATCTTCCATTTCCATAGTTCAGAGCTCGAGCAGATTGAAGGATGGTCACAAGTCGCCCCACGTTCTCCTCAGATAATGTAGTGGTGAAGTCGCCAAATGACAGAAGGCTGTACAGGTTCATTCAGCTGGAGAATGGCCTATCTGCTTTGCTTGTTCACGATCCTGAGATTTATCCGGATGGATGCCCCAAGGCTTCTGAATCAGCCGAGCAGAGCCAAGAAGAAGATGAAGAATGCGAGGAGGAGGAGGAGGAGGAAGGAGAAGAAGGCGACGATGACGAAGGAGAGGAGGAAGATGAGGACAAAGAAGATGAAGAGGAAGGAGGAGAGGAGGAGGAAGGCCAAGGTACTGATGATGAAGGAAGAAGGAAGGGGGTTAAAGCTGCTGTTCAGACTAAGAAGGTTAGTGATAGTTTTACGTGAGACGATTTTGGATTTTCTCACTAGTATTTCAAACAAGTAATGGTCGATAAGCTTTGATTTGATGAACACCATATCAATCAATAAGTTGATCGAATCATCTTCGGTATACTAAGCTTTTCATCAGAGCTGACGAACGGATTGATTTTAAGGAGCTTTTTATTCTTCAAGAACATTATTGAACTGGCATGTTCAATTCTTCATAATTTGTTTTGGGCTGTTTGAAATCACAGGCTGCAGCTGCAATGTGCGTAGAAATAGGCAGCTTCTCCGATCCTTTTGAAGCTCAGGGACTTGCTCATTTTTTAGGTTCGTTCATTTCTCTTGCAGGGACACTTCATTGGAACTTTTCCAATTTATTCTACAGGCAGAGGCTGAAATTTATTTAGCCTTTCAAATTTCAGCTGTAACTGTAGATGGTTCCTCAGATATCGCAGTTGGTATATTAGTTCTTCGGGATTCTTTTTTGTTGTCTACTTGCAGTAGGTTCCCAATGATTCTTACTTCACTAATTATGTGAAGTTGTAAATTTTGCTTGTCGATTCCATAAACTTGGAATGCATTTACGATTAACCATTTCAAGTTAATATTTTAATGCTCATATCTTGTTGTTGCATTAGTTCATCTATGATGCCTGAGTAAAGGAGGATAAATAACTGCATTATTTTTTAATGCGAAAGAGAGTGATTCTAAGGATATGATAGTTAAGAAAGACTTGAAAGAACGGAAAATGCTTATCCTCCATTATTTTTAATTGCTGATGTGGTTCATCGATACTGAATGCATTTACATACAAACTTAATATCTGAGAATTTGGAAATAACGTGCTTACATATTCTGCAGAACACATGCTTTTCATGGGAAGTACTGATTTTCCAGATGAAAACGAGGTTTGTATAGATTGTTACTCTACTCAATAGATGGTTGGCGATTGATATGATATGATATAATTTAAGCTCGGCATGAAATAGGTTTGAATGAAAGTTTACTACTTTTACGTCTGAGTTTGGCTCTTTGCTTTCATAGTACGATAGTTATTTATCCAAGCACGGAGGCTCCTCAAATGCATATACAGAAGCAGAGCATACCTGTTACCATTTTGAGGTGAAGAGGGAGTTTCTTAAAGGTGCTTTGAAAAGGTAAATGTTGTTTTTATCGGCATCTTCATGTAAGAAATAACATATCTGAATATTCTGGTACTGTATTTTGTTTTCCTCTATCCTCCCTCTCGGATTGGAATATCTTTGAGTGCTTTTCTCTTCAGCACAAACAGTATAGGCCAAAAAAGAAGAGACGGGTTACAGAAGTAATATAATAAGTCGAAGAGATTTAGTTTTCTATTAGTTAAATACAGAGAGTTCTGCTGAGGCAAATTCCTCTGTTCTTAACATTTTGGCTGATTTCCTTTGAATTATCCATTTTCTATTTGTACCCTTTTTCTAATTCTCTCCAATACATGTTTTTCTCATCTCAAAGGAGATAAGAAATGTGTTGCAAAAATCCCTATATAATTAAAGCCCGTGAAGAAGCCCACATAGTCTATCCAACTGCACACATTCCTCTACAAAATCGAAAAGCTTACCATCATAATTTTTTTTCTTCCTTCTCTAGAAACCATGGTCGCCTTTATAACTTCTTTATTTAGCTTATTGATTGAATATGAAATTTGATCCATTTTCTTATCAGGTTTTCACAGTTTTTCATTTCACCTCTAGTAAAAATGGAAGCCATGGAAAGAGAGGTACTTGCTGTTGATTCAGGTGGGTTCCTGCTTGTTGGAAATATTATGGGCTGTTTTTAAAAAGGTTTTCTATTGTGAGAATAATAAATGCAGTGGATGCATGTTTGTGCAACTTTTTCTTAAAAATTATTAACTTTTGTTTTCCTTCAGTTAGTTAGTTGGTTGTTTTTTTTTGATAGACCATCTTTTAGAAATACCAAAGTTAATTTTCGCTAGAACAAAATACAAGCTTACCTACTGATTTCAAGGGGATAATAGTTTTTATCTTTTGTAAGCCAGTTGATCACAATTTTTTTATCAGTTGTAAAAACATAAAATAAAAAATTGTTTCCAGAACAGGCTTCTAATCAAGCCCTTTTTTCTTATATTTTGTCATGCTCGTAACAAGTTCTTGCTGCCTAACTGTATGTTTAACATATGCAAAATAGAATTCAACCAGGTTTTGCAAAATGACGCCTGCCGCCTTCAACAACTTCAATGTTATACATCTGTACCTGGTCATCCTTTTAACAGATTCTTCTGGGGTTAGCCTGCTTCAATAACATATTTTGTTTTTCTGGTTGATGAGTCTGGTCATGTGAGAAAATCAGAAAATCATTTTTATTTATGCTTTTCTTGCAATGGTAGGTAATAAGAAGAGCTTGGTTGATGCAATGGAAAAGGGTATCAATCTGCGAGAACAAATATTGAAACTGTTCAGAGATTATTACCATGGTGGACTAATGAAGCTGACTGTCATTGGTGGAGGTGAACCCCCCCCCGATGTCATCTTTTACTGTGCTCTTTATCCTAGATTTTGTCGTGATTATTTACTGAAAAAATGATTAAAAAAAAATTAATGTTCAAATGTTAAGGACTGAGGACCAGCTTTGTTGAAAGCATAAAGGTTATTTGGACAAAGAATAATATTTTCAATCTTATATGTATTGTCTTTTACTCGACTAGTTTTCTAACACAGTTACAAACTATTGCATTTCAGAGCCTCTGGGTATACTTGAGAGTTGGGTTCTCGAATTGTTTGATGATGTTAAAAAAGGTGCTCAAGTGAAACCAGTGTTCACAGTAAAAGATCCAATCTGGCAATCTGGGAAGCTTTACAAGCTAGAGGCTGTTGAAGATGTACACATCCTTGACTTAGCATGGACGTTGCCGTGCCTTCAACACAATTATCTGAAGAAGCCTGAAGATTATATTGCCCATCTCCTTGGGCATGGTGAGATTGTCATAACTTCTTCAATAACGAGTGCACTACTTGCTATGTTTCTATGTAATTAAAAGAAAATCCTAGGTTTGCATTTGTTCCCAGTTGGAAAAAAAAAAAAAAAAAAAAAGCTCTTACACCTGGTATTGATTTTTTGTTTATTTCCTAAAAACATCTCCAAATCTTGATACTCAAGTTCATCGGTTGCACCAAACATACATTTTCTAGTTTTATATTTCAATTTGAACTCCGTAGCCTTTAATTTCCAGAGGGCAAGGGAAGCTTGCATTTCTTTCTGAAAGCTAAAGGATGGGCAACATCTTTATCTGCTGGTGTTGGGGATGAGGGAATATATCGGTCTTCTATAGCTTACGTATTTGGAATGTCAATATATCTGACTGACTCTGGTTTAGAAAAGGTACTGCTGTAACTCTTACATTGAGGTGGATATTTTCGGCAGATTGCTTGTGTTTGTATATTATATGATTCTCATAATCTTGAAAACCAGCTGAAGTTTTGAGCTTGCAGTTTTCAGTTAAGATTTGTTATGGGTGGATATCTAGTCCCCCTTGCTTTTGTAGCTAATTGTTTCTGGAAATGAAATATGTTTGCTACAAAATAGAATAGAACTGTATGGATTTTAGCTATATAAATTTTTGCTTGTCATGCCCTGCTAACCCTGGATGAACATTCTTCAGATCTTTGAGATTATTGGCTATGTCTATCAATACCTTAAGTTGCTACGACAAGTTTCTCCCCAAGAGTGGATCTTTAGGGAACTCCAGGACATTGGAAACATGGACTTTAGGTTTGCTGAGGAGCAGCCTCAGGATGACTATGCTGCAGAACTTGCAGGTTATTTCATGGTCAACTCTAACCATCAACTAGGGTGCGATTTGCATCCAGAATGTTCACTTTCATGATTCTTTTTCTAATGGCATTTATAGTTTTGAATTTGGTATCCATGTATTTTGGATAATCATGTAAATTATAAATTTGATAATAAATTTGTGAAACTTATTACCTTCACCTGTTAGCTTTGAAACAATATCAATTACTAGCTGTATAGTTAGCTCACCCGTTTGGATAAAAAAACGTCAAAAAGTAGATGAAGGATGGTTGGTTAACGTTCTTACAAAATTGTTGTTATTAGCATGCATGTGAATTTTTCATGTAACATTTTAAATTTTAATGTATGTCATTTAATGGTGATTTAGTACCACCGCTTTCACTTGAAAATTTCTACATGATGGTCAAGCACTGAAGGACTGTTGGAGTTTTGTGAATGTTCTCTTGACTAAACTTTCTTAGCTACGAACTCCCGCCATTTATTAACTATTCTAATTCTTTTATGCAGAGAATCTAACGTTTTATCCACCAGAACATGTCATTTTTGGGGACTATGTACATCAGATATGGGACGTGGATTTGGTTAAGCATATTATTGGTTTCTTTACACCAGAAAACATGAGGATTGATATTGTATCAAAATCTTTCAGTAAGCTGGAAGGTATGTCAAGTTTGTTTTCTACAAGTTATGTCCATTTCACTATGAAATAAATCTGATGTTGTCCACCTATAAGAGATATGCCTGTCCATCTGCACTATGAAATAAATCTGAAACAATACGTGAAGAAAAGAAATATTTTGGATTAAGAATCGGTCAGGGGTTAAACACTGTAAAAGAATTATCATGGATGCATTATACTTGTACAATTTTCTGTATGGATGTGTCTACAGGAATTTGTACTTTTTTACACTAAAGTAGGCTTATGCAACTGGTTTGGGGTGTGAGAATAGTCTTTGAGGAGAGCTATTGCAATTTTGATGAGGCCTTGAGTAGAGCAAGCGTCAACGCTTCAATTGGATTTCAATACTGAGGTGTTAGACATCTATGGAATATTTTTTGGTGGAATTAATTTTTATGTCTTCTAAAACATGACATGTTCTGCCAATTAGTACTTAAGCTTATAAGTGGCATATTCAATGTCAAGTTGCTAAATTTCTCTCTTTCAGACTTCAAAATTGAACCCTGGTTTGGATCACATTATACTGTGGATGATATTGCTCCTTCTTTGATGGATCTGTGGAGGGACCCTCCTGAAATTGATGCTTCACTTCATCTGCCTGCAAAGAATGAATTCATTCCGTGTGATTTTTCCATTCGCGCAAGTCAAGTTTGTAATGACCTTTCCTGCGAGTCTTGTCCAAGATGCATACTTGATGAACCATTGATGAAGTTCTGGTACAAGCTGGATGATTCTTTTAAACTTCCTCGGGCGAATACATATTTTCGTATTAATTTGAGTGGGGGGTACAGTAGTGTGAAAAATTGTCTTTTGACCGAGTTATTTGTTCACCTCCTTAAGGACAAGCTGAATGAGATTATATACCAGGTTAACCACTTATGTTTTTGTATTACTACATTTCTTGCTATATTTGTGAGAGAGGCTGAGGGGTTGTTATCCTCAGCTGTTTTATAAAGAGTATGGCTAATCGTTTCTATTAAGACTTCAATCGCTATAGTGGTTACCATATAAAATCACCACGGATCATTTAAATTTGTGAGCTTATGTTCGTCCTTTTCAGGCTAGCATTGCCAAGCTGGAAACTTCGGTAGCTATTATTGGCGACAAGCTGGAGCTGAAGGTGTTTGGTTTCAATGATAAGCTTCCTAATCTTCTGGCTAAACTTTTATCAACTGCCAAGACATTTATGCCTTCTGAAGATCGTTTTAAGGTGTATGGCATAATTTATTCTTGGATTTTGGGAGTTAGTCTTAATGATTGCTTCCTGGTATTTGGTTTACAATGAAAAACTGACACAGACTTTATAAAGGTAATTAAAGAAAATATGGAGAGGAATTTGAGAAACACCAATATGAAGCCTCGAAGCCACTCGTCATACTTGAGATTACAAGTTCTGTGTGAGAGGTTCTATGATGCAGATGAGAAAAGTAATGTCCTAAATGACCTGTCTTTTGTTGAGTTGAAGGCGCATATCCCTGTGCTTCTATCCCAGGTATCATCCCATGGACCACCAGGCACTTCCCTCAAAATACTGCGGCATATTCTTGACACTGGATATCACTAACAATTGTTGGATTCATTACTTTTATTGTCCTCAGTTTCGTTCATTGATAGTTTCCATGACATTTAGTAAATTGAATGAATTGTTGGTTCAGTATCATTTTATTTCTCGATAATGTTCTATATGGAGACACTCCTATTCTCTGAGGATGACATTTTTATTTTTTGGAGCAGCTTTACATTGAGGGACTTTGCCATGGAAATTTATTAGAAGAAGAAGCAATAAGCCTGTCTAACATATTTAAAGACAACTTCTCTGTACAACCACTTCCTCTTGGAATGAGGCATTATGAGCGTGTAATATGTCTACCTCCTGGGGCTAGTCTTGTTAGAGACGTCAGTGTAAAAAATAAATTGGAGAGAAATTCTGTGCTGGAGGTAATGATCAATGAAATATATTTCTTTGTCCTAGTCTTACTCTGGTTTACCATTGCCGATTTTATCTGATAGCTCAGGTCAACATTGTTCTTGATGTGCTTTTACTTTTTGTCTCATGTTGCAGCTGTACTTTCAAATTGAGCCGGAGGTTGGAACAGAATCGATCAGACTAAAGGCTCTGATTGACTTATTTGATGAAATTATTGACGAACCACTTTTCAATCAGCTAAGGTGATTTTTAAGAGAGATTTTTTCGCAAAGGAAACTCTATTTTATTTCATTATTTTTGAAGTTCTGATGAGCCCCTTTGGCTTATTGTGAGATGAGATATTATTTATTTTTTTCCTCATGCAGCTCCTGCGTTCTTCTTTTTTGTTAATTGGAAATATTTTTTGTTACTCGGTCAGATTTCGAGGGACTACTCATTCGTATTTTTCATTTTTCATCCTAAGGTTTCAGTTTCCTCGTCTTATCCCCATTGCATCTAGTGAATATGGGGAAAAGCCTATGAGAATTTTTTTTTTCTGTCCTTTCAAGAGTTCCTTTTTCTTTTATGCACTTAGGAATCGAGTGGGGGATGGCAAACGTGATTTTGTAATTTGGAAAGGTGCAACTCTTGGTCTCTAGCTACCTTATCTGATCAGAATTGATTGTCTGCTTCCTTTTTCTGAGAAATTCAATAAGGAAACGGAACTCTGATCATCCAAGTCAGCCTAGGCGTATAAATACTTCCCCCCCTGAGATTTTGGGGGGTTTGCTGGGGGGGACAGCTAGGCAGGGAGCTCATTGTGTCCAAGTGTGACAAATAGATCTTCTGGACCAAATGTGCTTGTGATAGAATGCATTTTGCTATATAATATTAATTAATGTAATCTGATTATTGTGAAGAGGGTGCTTGTAAATCTCTTTTTTCACTTGCTAGTAAGAGTGTATTCTATTACTTCAATACAAGCTAAGCAAGCAAACCATGACAGTTATCTTTCACAAATCCTTAAATTCTCTTGTGTATGAAATCAGCATGTTTTTAATAGAAAATGTTGACTAGTTGACTAGAAATTTTTATAGTAGGGATTTGCACAGATTTCGTTTATGTTCTGATGTAGGATAATTGTTATACCTCTGAATGGTACAGGACAAAGGAGCAACTTGGTTATGTTGTCCAATGCAGCCCACGGGTAACATACCGCATATATGGTTTTTGTTTCTCTGTTCAATCATCCGAGTACAGTCCAATCTTTTTGCAAGAGAGATTTGAGAACTTTATATCTGGCTTGGAAGAATTACTGGTCAGTGCAAGCCCTTTCTCATGCTGTCACTATCTTTACTGGCTTTTCATTAGTTTTATATAAATTTATCATATGTGCACTACTGGAGATTGTTTCTCGTCATTTTAATGTAGTTTGTGTAGTAGCTGTCCCCTAATGTTCCCGCAGTATATGTAGCAGCTGTGTTCAATGGTATATATGGTTTCATGTGTTTCAAAACTTGATCGATCTCATGGGTGGGATTTTTAATCTTGTGAGAAAGGAAGGTTTTGTGGTGAGCCGGGATTTGTACTATCTTATGGCCATTGCGAGGGATGGGAGGAATAATACAATCTTCGTGTTTGTAACAGCCCAAGCTTACCACTAACCGATATTGTCCTCTTTAGGTTTTTCCTTTCGAGTTTTTCCTCACGATTTTTAAAACGGGTCTGCTTGGGAGAGGTTTCCATATCCCTTATAAAGAATGTTTTGTTCCCCTCTCCAACTAGTGTAGGATCTCACAATCCACCTCCCTTCGGAGCCCAGCGTCCTCGCTAGCACTCATTCCTCTCTCCAATCGATGTAGGATCTCACACTTTGAGTGATATTCGCCTCTTTTAAGATTCCATATTTCTCTTTTAGGCTTTGTCAATGTTTGTCTGGCCTTTGGTGACAAAATTATTTTGTAATTATTCTTTAGTGGAGCCTCCTTTTGTAGTTTGGCTCATTTTCTGTGGGTTTTATTTTCGTAAGCCCATGTAGTGTTTCATTCTTTTTTTTAAATGCAAGTTCAGTTTCTCAATCCCTTTGCGTTCTTCATTTCACAGCATAATCATAGATCAGGCCTTCCCCAATCCCTCCTGCAACAATATTGCTAGAACTTTATTTTAATCTTAGCATCATATCATTTACATATCTGAAAATTTGTTGTTTTTCCAGCTTGGTCTCGATGAAGCTTCTTTCGAGCATTATAAAAATGGACTAATCGCTAAGCTGCTGGAGAAGGATCCTTCACTCTCTTATGAGACCAATAGAATATGGAATCAGATCATTGATAAGAGGTATCGTTCACCCTATTATATAATACCATTTGGGAGTTGAAATCAGAAACATGAAATCTTTTTGGCCAATCTACGCCTTCATCCTATTACATATTAATACCATTTCTGTTCAGGTACGTGTTCGATTTCTCACAGAAGGAAGCAGAGGAATTGAAAAGCATTCAAAAGAAAGACATTATAGATTGGTACAAAACATATTTGCAAGAACCGTCGCCCAAATGTCGACGACTCGCAATTCGAGTATGGGGTTGTGAGGTAAACTTGATCGAGGCCGAGACGCTGCCAAAATCGGTGGTAGCCATTAAAGACATCGAAGCTTTTAAGACGGCATCAATGTTTTACCCAAGCTTTTGTTGAGCAGGCAAATGAAGATTGTAGCAGTAAACAAGTAATGTTGGTTTGATTTATTTTATCTTAGAAGGGTATTTTTAATACAGTTAGATTCCTTGGAAGACGGGGCAAAGATGAATGGGAGAGGAAATAATAAGAATTTGGAGACATGTATACGAGTGGATCATTGCTTTGTTGAATTTCTTAGAACCATTGGTTTTTACTAATTAAAAATATTCTTTAAGTTTTTCCTCTTATTATTATCTCTCAACATAATGCTTTATTCTTTATTTTCTTTTTTTATTTATTGCGTAATATTAATTATAAGTAGAGATATTTATGGGACGGGACGAAGAAAACTTCCTTGAAAATATAAAATATTTTAAACATTCAATAATTTTTTATTGAATGTTTTAGTCGTGGAGTATAAATGTCTTTTGTCCCTTATCCGTTGTTTAATTTTGTTCTTTTCGGTTTGTTTGTTTAGACACGTGTGAAAATAATGTCTGGGAATGGGAATAGAATGTCTAAATTTTATATAAATAAAGGGAAATTAAACATTGCCGACAATTTTGTCAATTCATTTAATTTTAAATAACTAAGTACTACAATAAAACAGTCCAAAGACTAACAACAGCAACAGTGGCCTGGTGGTAGAAGAATGCTCTGCTACGGGACTGACCCGGGTTCGATTCTCGATGGTGTCATTTCAACAAGCTGTGAAGATAATTACGCTTTCAGTGATGGTGGGTCCATCACTCAATCATCCTCCCGGATGACAATAAGCGTTACTGAGCTTGTTTTTTTTTATTTATTTATTTTTAGTTTTATCATGAGGCAGGCTCATTCACTTTTGTAGAGTTTGTTTAAAATTAAATTTTAGCATTAAAAAAGATGTTATTTCCAAAGTTGGTAATTGATCCCATGTTTCTTTTAATATTTATACATTTTTCATGTCGAATAAAATATAGTTTAACGATTATCATAAATTTTTTATACACGGAGATAATTTAAAAATCCTAAGAACACAAAACTGACATTTTAATTTCATTTTATAAAATTACAATTAGATGGGAAACATTCTCATTCAACACTACATTATGAAAATTGGATAGCAAAATATCCATTTATAATTCATTTTGTTTTTAAGTCAATTTTATTAATTTAAAGAAACAATAGCACCACTGGTCTAGTGGTAGAATAATATTTTGCCACGGTACAGACCCGGGTTTGATTTTCGGCTAGTGCAATTAGTTGACTTACGCTTAAGTCATGGTTGGGTCCATCACAGCCTTCAAATCTATCATGACGTTATTCGGCGTTGCAGAGCTAGGCCAATTTTTCCTCATTAAAATTCATTTTCATAATTATTATTAAAGCATTATTGAAGTCAAAAAAGATATTTACAATTTACAATTTTTTACAATTTTTTAATATTTAAATGACTTTTCATCACGTGCTATTTCCATGTAACTTCCTTCTTTTTCCACATTTTTTAAAATTTACGAATATATCATATATTTCATTAAATTTAATAGATAAATTACAATTATTTAAAATCCATAAAATATAAATTAAAAAGTTTTGACTTATTAAATATTTATAAAAATCAAAGAATTAAATTGACATGGTTTCACACGCTAAACTTATAATTATAAATGGGAGAATATTGAACTAATAAAAAAACACAGAATATTTATAAGATTTTACTATATTCTGTTCTTTTAATTTACTGATATATATATATAAATAGATTCGTTGAACCTTTCCCTATCACTTAAAAACTATTATTTCAAAGAATTAGATGTCAAAATTATTCGGTATTAAACTATCAATTTTATTTATTTATTTTTTTTTTGGAAAAATCAAATGTTCCTTTTTTTATTCTCTCTCTTACTACGATGAAATGATCTAAGAAGCTTACGTTATTGACATTTTTAAATAAATAATACCAAAAAAAATTATTAAAATTTCATATAACATAAAAAGTTGTGATCTGTGACCGTCCATCCAAGGCGGCTATGGTGATAGATAGAGAAACGATCAAAAAGTCATAACTAGAAGCTTTTGATAGGACCAAGTTAAATGGGTGCAAATATAATTCGTCTGACTTTTGAGCCTCCGAGAGGTTGACTTAACAAGTCTCGGTTGCCGAGTGTATATAAGAAAGTCCACAATTAGCAAACTTGAAAATACGGGCGGGTTTCAAAAATCTTTTGGACTAACTTGAAAACTCGAAATTTTAAGTTGACTAGAATAGTGACCATGGCAACCGAGTTTGTTAGCTTGACCATCACAAAAATGTCAACTCATGAAATGACCTAAATTTTTGTCTCTTTTACACTGTAAGCTCTCATCTTTGCTTTGGGCTTTGTCAATAGGTCTCACCCTAATAGAAAGAGTATTCTTTGATTATAAACCTATCATCATTCTCTAAACTAGTCGATATGAGACTTTCATCCAACACCTTTATAATTTGGGTTGAGTAGCTCAGATTAGTCGGATAATCGAGACATATAAACATCCCTACTCCTTAAAGCAAACAATATACTAAATATATTTAAATTTTGTTGGATAAAAATGGAAGTATAAACATAAAATAAATATGAAAATTTGGCTATTACTTTTACTAAAATCTTTGGACGAATTGATCTAGTAAGAGATCGGCGACAGAACGAATCCGTTTATTTTTCAAATGATTCATATTGTCAAGTGTACCCATTCTAAATTTCAATCCAATCAAATCGTCTGCAGCTACCAATACATCTCGAGATAACAAAAATATATTGTTCTCGAGTATATCAAGATTAAGTCTCTTCAAACATAAATTTAATTCGAGATAATGCTTCATATTACAAATTATATATATATATATATATAAATCTTAGTTCTTTATAATTTGTCAACATGGAACATTTTACTATAAAGTAATAATTATTATTATATGCATCGTGACTCAACCCATCATATATTATATATTATATATATATATATATATATGGGGTGACATTATGATCCAAATTTGTGCTATGTGCCCATATCATACAAAAATGGTTGTTGCTTTCAAAGCTATGTTTAAGAACATGGTAGCTCAATTATTAAGAGAAAAGTGGAGGCTTTGGAATCTTTCCGATGTTCGAGATTGTATCTAATTATTTTTAAATTTTTTTAAATTAACTAATATATTTAATATTTGATATAAATTTGAATGGTATGTATAATAAAATATTAGGCTTTCATTTTTGTATTTATTATATCTTTAAAAAAATTTAAAAGCTAGTATATTTTATATAAAATTAAAATATATATCTAATAAAATTAGATATTATAGTTTATTTATCATTTTATAAATTTAAATAATTTTTTTAATTTTTTTAATTCTATTAAAACTTATAATATATGTATATATATATATATATATATGTGGTATGATTTAGCAGCTAAATAATAATAAATAAATAAATAATTAAAATTGTTGTGGCTATGAAAAATTGATTTAAAGTGGATAATTAATGGGATAGTTGACCCATTTTTGTTGATGTTTTTGTGAGAAATCAGTGGCTGACAGTCCAGCGGTACCTTCAATGGTGAATCTAATCATGATTATATGCAGCAACCCAATAAGATTCCAAACCCTTTTTTTCTACATAAATTTAATTTTTTAATTCTTTATTTATTTATTTATTTAAATAATTGATCCAATTTAAATTTGAATTCTCTTCATGTAAATATAAAACCTTCTCTTTTGTCTTTATTAATAATCCCCAAATAAATTATTTAACTAAGTTTAGATTTAATAATTGATGGTCCCAACATTCTCCCGAGACACAACTAGTTTTGAAATGTTTCTACGAGTAAAAATCATCCGTTTTATCCTTTTTCATATTTTTTTTAAAAAATTTACAAAACGTCATCCAACATAAAATTATTTTAAGTCAAATATATATATATATAAATAAAAGTATGAAATTTGCACACGTGTGGATATATATTTTTAAAAAGCCAAAAATTAGGATAATCTAAACAAGAAAAAAAATTTAAGACAAGTATCAATAAAAAAATCAAATTATTAGAAATTATTATTAGAATGGAAATTAGTTTTTATTAAATATATAATTTTAAATATCTATTATAACAACTTTTCTTAAAGTGAATTTATTAAATTAGAAGCCTATTATATTTTTTTTGTAAAGATATTTATTTTTTTAAAATTTTTTTATATACTTGGGAATAAAGAAAAAAATAATTTATATTTAGAATATATGAGAAAATTAAAATATTAAATACTTTTTTTTAATAAAAATAAAATTATTCAACAACACATCTCTTGAAAAAAAATACCATCTTATCTAAATTTGTGATTGGATGGGGACACCTGGCAATTAAATTGTGGAGACACGAACAAAAAAATAGGATTTTTTTTTTTTTTTTAATTTAAAAAAAGAGAAAAGGAGATTTGATGGAAGGACCATCCTAGGTGGTCGATATTGGAGGTATCCACTCATCAGTACTTGCTAAAGCGTCCGCTGATCTGGCATGAAACAAAAGTCAAATAGTGATGACGTGTTCATTACTACAAAACAGCGTCGTTTGTGGTATGGTGGCTATAACACTTAATTTTGTTATTTTTACCCTCAAATTGCATTTTAATTTCGAATCATAAAATTAAACATGAAAAACGTGTTAAAATGCCCACCCGTAACCCAGCAGATAAAGTACATTACATAGTTCGTTTTATGGATTGACAACTTACCCATTCAGTGACTCTGGCACTGGACGTTCCAAAAAATGGGGTATTATCGAGTCGGGTAAATTCAATAATAGACGCTTGTTGTTGGCATTCCAGCCTTCTTTCTCCTTTCAGGGCCTACCCGAAAGAGGCATTTCTTACCGTATTATAAATTTTCATTTGAAAAATTCCTAAAAGGTTATTTTTTAATATACTCTTTATTTATATGTTTTTTTAATAAATTATAAAATACTAAAAATTAATTTTATTAAAATTAGTGAATTTACATACATTTTAATTTTTTACCATTTAAATTTACAAATAATATTTCCATATAATTTTTTTTTAAAAATAATTTTGAAATATTTATAAAAGATATTTAAAATTAACCCATTACAAAAAGCATACAATTATGTAATTTAACCGTTAATTTCTAAAATTTATCTAAAATATATATAATATAACATATTACCAAATTTTGGTGGGGACCACAGGCGGTGTCAGTTCCGTTCCGTTTCATCTCCGTCTTCATCTGATGTCCCTGTGTCTGTATATTAAGATATGACCCTCAGAAAAGAATAAATTCAGCATTTTGAACATTTTATTTTAAATAATATTTTTTTTGTAATTATTAATAAATTTTTATTTTCATTCTTCCTATTTCCGTTTCCAAATTTGCCATCTCTGTGTTTCGTCGTCTGCTCTGTTGTTTCTTGTTTCTCAGCCGTGGCCACAGAATTCTCAAAGTTCCGTAGTGCCTTTTCCCAAATACGGAAACGACCAACAGGCAATTACCAATTAACCCTTTTGGGTTCTCTTTGATTTCCTAATTTGACTGTCCACTTGCCAAACACAACCCAGAGCAAAAAACTGGTGGTGGGATTTATACATATTACAGAACTGGAAGCTCTCGAGCTAAATGGTTTTGAAGATCGGAAACTTCGAGACGTCGAGCACGGCGGTGGGGATGGGATGTATTATGCTTAGAATTGACTATTCCAGGCTTTTTTGGGTTCTTTTCCGCCACTTTTCTTACGAGAATCACGACGGAAAGCCGCACATTTAGTTTCTCTCTGCCGCCTTCGCCGCCGCCACCACCACCACCACCGCTTTCGTTTGCCCTTTTTTGGGTTTTTTTTTTTCTTTTCTCGTTTTTGCCCTTTTATCTCTCTCTGTTATGCCCTTGATTTGTTCGTCGAACATGTTGAAGAACACTCGAAACAGCCCTGATTGGAACTCGGAATTTGGGTACGTTGAGACCGATCCGACATGTCGTTACGGCCGTGTAAGTACTTTTTTCTCAATCTTGATTCTCTTTTCTGCATGGAACTTGTTTTGTGATTTGTTTAATCCATTTTGGTGATTAGTTTATTGTTTGTGTGTTGGATTTGAGGTGGGAATATTTTAAGATCATTGATGATTGATTAAGCTTTGTGATGAACTGAAGAACTTGATGAACATGTATGTAGTTTGAAGAAGTTCTGGGAAAAGGGGCTATGAAGACAGTGTACAAAGCCATTGATGAGTTTCTTGGAATTGAGGTGGCTTGGAGTCAGGTGAAACTCAATGAAGTTCTCCGGTCACCGGAGGATTTGCAGCGGTTGTATTCGGAAGTTCATCTACTTAGTACGCTTAAGCATGAATCGATCATGCGATTCTACACCTCTTGGATCGATGTCGAACGCAAAACCTTCAACTTCATTACTGAATTGTTTACTTCTGGAACGCTTAGAGAGTAAGTTTTGATCCACGTCTTTAGTATATTCGAGGTTTTGTGTAATGTTGTGAGATTATGCGTTGGTTGGAGAAGAGAACGAAACATTTTTTTTATAAGGGTGTGGAAATCTCTTCCTAGAAAATACGGGAAGCCCTTTAAGGGAAAGGCGAAAGAGGACAATATCTGCGAGTGGTAGGCTTGGGTTGTTATAAATGATATCAGAGTCAGACACAGGGCGGTGTGACAGCGAGGACACTGGACCCTTAACAGGGTGGATTGTTAGATCCTACTTCGGTTGGAGAGGGGAACAAAACATTTTTTATAAGGGTGTGGAAACCTCTCCCTTAGCAAACACGTTTTAAAACCTTGAAGGGAAATCACAAAGAGGATAATATCTACTAGTGGTGGGCTTGGGCGGTTACAAACGGTATGAGAGTCAGATACCGAGTGATGTGTCAGTGAGGATGCTGGTCTTCTAAGAGGGTGGATTGTGAGATCCTACGTCGGTTGGAGTGGGGAACGAAAACATTCTTTATAATGGCGTGGGAACCTCTCCCTACCAGACACGTTTTAAAACTTTTAGGGGAAGCCCAATATTTGCTAACGATGGACTTGGGTTACTACAATTGTGATGGTCTATAACAACCTTCTTCCTTCTGCAGATATGTAAAGAAGTATAGGCGAGTCGATATCAGAGCCATTAAGAGCTGGGCGCGCCAGATTCTACGCGGGCTCGTTTATTTGCATGAACACGACCCTCCGATAATACACAGAGATTTGAAGTGCGATAATATCTTTGTAAACGGCCATCTTGGACAAGTCAAGATTGGTGACTTGGGGCTTGCAGCTATACTCCATGGTTCCAGATCTGCTCACAGTGTTATAGGTTCGAATCCATCGTTATTCTATTACCAAAAACTTACGGATTCTATGATTGATAATTAATCTCGAGCTTTTTGCAGGCACACCGGAGTTTATGGCGCCGGAATTATACGAGGAAGATTACAACGAGCTGGTTGATGTCTACTCGTTCGGCATGTGTGTTCTGGAGATGCTTACTTCCGAGTACCCGTATAGCGAGTGTTCTAATCCCGCACAGATTTACAAGAAAGTCACGTCGGTAAGGGAAAACGGGTTGAAAATCGATATCGGTTTCGTTAAGGGAACAAGTATCGAATACCTACACTACTCTTTCTTTGTGCAGGGGAAGCTGCCAACAGCATTGTACAAGATTCAAGACGCGGAAGCACAGAGATTTATTAAAAAATGTTTGGTACCGGTATCGATGAGGGCGTCTGCTAAGGAACTCTTGGCCGATCCGTTTCTGAAGGTTGATGGAGATAGACCTTTGTCGATCGAGAGGAATCAAAACCAGAAGCCATTTCTAAATGCCAAAGAGATGGAGAAATTGCACTTAGGTGAAGGTTTAAGCAGGACGAACATGACGATCACCGGGAAGCTGAACCCGGAAGACGATACACTCTTTCTCAGAGTTCAGATTGCTGATAAAGATGGTACTTTTCGCATTGTCCGTGCTACAGTGTCGAGATTTTACTGTCAACCTGATGCTTGACCTGTCTGCAGGCTCTCTTAGGAACATATACTTCCCCTTCGACATAGTTAACGACACAGCGTTAGACGTAGCAATGGAGATGGTGAAAGAATTGGAGATCTCCGATTGGGAGCCGTTTGAAATAGCGGACATGATCGAAGGAGAAATATCAGCTCTGGTTCCAAACTGGAATAGAAGCGAGTTACCCAACCATAGACTCGGATTCAGCTTTTCAGAAGAAGACGATGATGCAGCTCATCGTACTCTCCGCTCCATCTCCTCGTCGTCCCAAGCAACAACTTTGAGTCTCATCACCTCTCCTAAGACAAATCAAAACATATCAAATGGTTTAAGTTGGTTCCCAGGTATGGCTCAAGATTTCATTTTACAGGTTTTAATGCTATGAAAATTGACACGACGCCTAACACGACGCCACGACCACTATTTTCAGATGAAACGCTCGACGATAGCAGCTCACAGTGCTCATCGGCGTCAGGAAAATACTCAAACTTGAATTACATCAGCAGCGACGAGTACGAGACCGGTATGAGTTCAGTCCGAGTAGATCAACATAACAACATCAATAAGATTCAAAACTCCTCAAGATTTTGTCCTGTTGAGAGCCGCAAAAACAAGGATTTCATGGCTGGGCTTCTATACAAGCAGTGCCAATGTGCGGTAGCAGGGTCATCTCAAGGAGCTACATCTGGTCGCAAAGACAAGAGGGGAACGGACGGCCGGACATTAACAAGGAACAGGTCACTAGTAGATGTACATAGCCAATTGCTGCATCGTTCGTTGGTCGAGGAAGTGAATAGAAGACGGTTATTCAAGACGGTTGGAGCGGTCGAAAGCATCGGGTTTCAAGCACCTTGTGAGGTTTCTTCCAGCAAAAGGGTTTCGAGTAGGCAACCGATCGGGAACCGAAGTAGCGATGTAGCGAGAACGAGGAGAAACGACGATATTAGGTGGGAAGTTGTCGGAAGGAGAACATGAAGGTATTAAGATAGCTCGAGTTATTTGGGAGTTTTTGTATGTATAATGTGTGTGCTTGTTTTTCAAGTGGTTGGTGTCATGGTCATGCTTGTCCAAGGCGTGCTGTGACATCTCACTCCTTCCAGAAACAATGTTATATTTGTTTACAAATTTTCTTGACATGTATTTCTTTCGTTGAAGTCGAGTATAACAGTCTAAGCTCATCGTTAGTTATATTGTTGGCTTTGACTCAACCGTGTGATTTTAAAACGCATATGTTAGAGAGAGCTTTCCACACCTTTATAAATAATCCACACTCTTATAAACAATGCTCCTCACAGTGTTAAAAATGTCTCTGTTAGAGAGATGTTTTCATACTCTTATAAAGAATGTTTTGTTCTCTACAATGAATGTGAGATCTTATAATCCACCATCTTAGAACCCAGCGCCTTTATTGACACACCTCTTGGTGTCTAGCTTTGATATTATTTATAATCGTTACAGTCCACCGCTAGTAAATATTGTCTGTTTTGACCCATTATGTATCGTCGTTAACCTCACGATTTGCATGTTAGGGAGAGGTTTCCACACGTTTATAAAGAATATTTCGTTCTTCTCTTTAACCGACGGGAGTCTCACACTAAGCGTTGAAATCCTCATACTCTATATTCGTAATTAGATCATCAGTGTGGGAAGCAATGTTCTTTTTAGTTCAACAACGTCATGAAATTCACAACAGTTTTTTTTTTCCAAAGCGCACTTAAATGTCTATGGTTCGATCTTTCATAATTTTTAAATTAATTATATTAATTTTCAAAAACTATTTAAAATTTTGTATTTCCTTTTTTTTAAACAAAATTAAATGTTTTATCTCATAATTTTTTCAAATTATTAATTTTGTATATGAAATTTTAAAAATTAAAAATTTGAGGAACTAAATTATAAACTTTAAAAGGTTTAAATATGTATAATTATTTTAGGGTACATTTTTGTCTAAGAGTGATCAGACACAAAAAAAACGAGATATTTAATTTGTTTTCTGTTTTTTTTCCCCTTTATTGGTATTTCTGTATTGAACGAATTCAACCTATAAAAGGTGGGTTGGGGATTTGGCGCGAAGGTTTTTGTTTCGACTATTGAAACCAAAATACGGAGTACTCCCGCGGATGGAGGGGGAGCGAATGGCGGTAACGGAGGTTAAGGTTCCGGTGATGGAAGAGAGAAGGTGAGTTGCCATGGAAATGCTTTTGAAGCGGAGATTGAACATGTGCATTGCGACGAAAACCTGAGGGGGATCCTAATGGTATATTACGATAGTAGTTATTTAGTTTTCAATCTGAATTTGTACGATTGCTGCTTGTACTTTCGTTTTTCGCTTTCCTTTTCCTTGTCGTTTCTTCTCTGTTGCTTTGATCATTCGCTTACTCCGGACTCTTGTGATGACGCTTTGCTGAAGGTTTCGCTCCGTCCTCTCCTTAATTTTTCTGGTAAATGAATTTATATGCGTTATTGATTATCGAAATCGGTCTCTCCTTTTCGGTGTTTACTTCTTTGGTAGAGTGCGAATCACAAACTTTAGGAAACTAGTATGGCGTTTTTTTTTTTGGATAAATATAGAATGAGTGAGTTGAGTAATGGATGGTCGGAGGCTTTACGCAAAGGTGTTGCTATGTATTGAACGAGCTTGAAATCAACTGTGATGCTTTTGTCATTTCGACCTAGAGATTTTGATGTTGAAGGGGCCGCTGTTTAATGGAGTTTGTTTTTCTGATGAATGACGTTCTAATGGAATTGGTTTAAAATTTTGTGATAGGAATGTGATTCTTTCACCATTTAATCATTGATCTACGTTTTCCATTATTTTATATTTATGGTTGAGAAATATAACAAGCACTTGGAAATTTTTCAGAATAGAAACAAATAACTGTGCAGAAATATTGGCAAGCATGATGACATAACCGCCATAGATTTGGACCATTTGCTCTTAAAACTTGATCCAAACTGTAAGAGTAGCCTACATTTGAGATCCCGTGCAAGGCATCTGGCCAACTTTTGAAGGTACAACTTCATACCAGGAATAGAAAAAGAGGTTAATCTACAAAGACGTCATGAATTATAGCGCTCTATTTTCTGGACCTCTTCCCTGCCTTTTGAGCTTGAACACCATCATAATATTAGACTGCATTTTCTATTTGCTTGCTATAGTTGTATTGATATATTAAAGTTCATAGTTCTCTCTGCTACTAACTTGATTTGATTTGATTTTTATCTTTGTTATACTTCCATGTAATAGGAGATGAATTATCAATTGGATTTATGGAATTGTGCTAGTTAGCTCGAGGATAAAAATCTAAGCTAGTCTCAATCAGGATATTTCTACCGTCTCTGTTGAGAACAGAGCAGGTCTTCCAACTTCACTAGGTAGACTCACTTAGTTGATCCCATGTTCAAGGGCGTTAAGATTTTGTTTAAGAAATTCCAGCAACTAATTTTGAACCTTTTTGTGTCATGGGTTGATTTCTTTGTTGCTCACTACAGCTGGTCTTAGCCAAAAGGCTGAGAGAGGCATAAGGTTGCTTTCTTCGTGAAAATTGCATCCAAGCAAATGCTTGGTCTGGCTCATAGAAGAGGATATCGTGTTTTTAAATTTAGGTCATTTGTTCCGTTAAGTGTAAATTTTTATTTTCATTTCTACTGAAAGATATTTATGTGTGCTTGTTTACATGCTGTGCCGCTGCCCTTTCTTTCGTATCTGTTGATATTTTGTGCCATAAAGCTGCAAGTGAATAAAATATGTATATATATATTAAAATCATTTAATTATCTTAAAAGAAACTAAATACATCTATTTCTCTAATAATGCAAAAAAGTGGCATATTTCCTTAATGAATTTTAACCCAACACTTGCCAATTTTTTTTTTTAACAGCCATGCTAGCTTTACTTATTTAATTATTTGCTCAAATCTTCCTGTGTTTTACTTAGTTTTCCTATTCTGGTATCATCTGGGTTTGGTTTAAATTTTGTTTTTGAGTTCTTATTGTGGTAATTCCAGCTACAGTCGTGCAACGTTGAAGAATGGTGAAAGTAAATGATTGTAAAACGGCTTCCGAGAAGTATGAATCATCGGTTGCTTAAAAATGATGGAATTCATCAAGTAGGAGTGGAGGGCCAGGTTTATAAAGGGGATCTCTGATACACGCATCCGTGGAACCATGATCACAAAACAGATAAGTCTCTTTCCATCCCTTCAACTATTTTGTTCTATAACTCATTAAATTATGCGTTGAATTGAAGAAGAGATGTCTACAATTCGTAATTCCTTTATGAAATTCAGTGATACTCTTTCCATTGAGCTACATGGATTGTCGAAATAAATCTAAGCATAACGAATTTACTCACGATCAAGGTCGGAGATATGGCAGACAGGTTAAAATAGTACGGAGCACTAAGGTTTGGGTTTTCTGATCACCATTGGTGCGTCTCTCGGATGTGGGACACTCGCGCCTTGCACGGTATACCATACATTCTTCTTGATAAATTTAATCACGCCTATTTGGTATTTAAATAATTTTTTTAATTCAGTGTGTAAGTTTGCATTGATACATGTGTAATCATGAGGTATTGAAACCTTCACGAAGATTTATGGAAATGGCATTGGCATTCAAATAATATTAATTATTAAGCGTGAACTTATTTTAGGTTCAATGTAATAAGGTAGGTGGATCTGTTGATGAAAGTTTCCTTACATCCACCCGTGGTTCCGAAAGTATTTTGGGGCATTATTATTATTATTATTATTTAAAATTGTTTCTGATTTGAATTCGTACGGGTTTTTCTTTGTTTTATATTTTAGGTATCTTCTGGCGTGTGGATATGCGTTCATATGCCTGCCTCTGCTTTCTCCATAGGATGATTCCGAACCAAAGGTGAAATTACCCTCCTGCCCTTGATTTCTTCCATTTTCTTGGTTTTTTTTTTTTTTTAAAGAAATAAAATTTAATCTTAAATTTTGAAATTTTAATATAATTTTTACATAAAATTTATTTTAATTAATATCTAAATTAATTCTTGCATAACTTTGAAAAATCTTATAAATTTGAAAAAAAAAACATGTCTTTAATGACATTCTTTTTAAACCCTGTCATTTTTGGTCCTGAATTTACTACAATTCCATGAAGTATATGATAATATTTTTTTAATGAATTTTTAAATCTCTTTTTTAAATTTAAGAATGAAATTACAATTTGATGAAATTAAAAATTAGAGTAAATTTACTAAAATTTTCTCTTTATTTTTCAGCAATTTAGGTTCCTGTCTGCTTCGCATAAGCAACCTAAGGAATTATAACAAAACGACTAAATACTAAAAAAAAGATAAATAATAGTTGGAAGAAAAATTCAATGAGCCCACACCGTATGAAAAAAGAATTAATATTGGCTATTGCGTAAGTCGGCTTTGTTCTATGTTTTAGCTGTTAAATAACCATGCAATATTTAATGCTAACTCAATGATATATAAAATCTCAACTAGGATTAATTAATTCATAGACTTTATAAATTTTGTTTAATCATTATGTTTATAATATTATATTATGTTATTTACATCTTAATTTTAAAAATGAGTTTATAACATGAAATTATGTATTTTTCAAAGTCTTCATCATTTTTAATGTAACTTGTAAATTTTAAAATTTGTAATTGAAAACCTGAAATAACTACCTTATAATTGAAATATTTTAAATTTGTATTTTAGGACTGCCACATTTTAGATTGTATTTTATATTTATTGAAACAAATTTTAAGAAATAATTTTTTTTTCCTTTTTTACTAAAAGAAAATTAAAAATTTCAATAATTATTTAGTTTTATGGGCAAAATTGTAATTTTCCTTTTTAAATTTCTATTTTCGTATTCTTGACCAAAAGCCACCCTAATTCTTTGTCAAGATCTTCCCATTCTTACCATTTTTCTCCGTTTTCCACTCCATTATATTTGTCAGAAAGACAATCCCAATCCCAAAATCTGAAATGATCAAACCAAAGCCGGATAAGAAAATCGGACAGTTTCCAACTTCATCTCGAAAACGACATGCTTCCCCGTCGTTTCATTTCCAAGTTCAATTTCAATTAATTTCAGCCGTCATAGAGAGGCGCCGACGTGGCAGACTTAACAAACGTGTCATTTACCTAGCCAATCACAATATAACAAGTACCCTTAATCCAAATCTTTATTAAATGTTTAAATTTAATAATAAATTAAATCAGCAAATTCCCATTCCCAAGGTTGCTTCTGCCTCCACGTCGCTGGATTCCCTTTCTCTCTGATTTTTTTTTTCTCTTAATTATTTTTAAAATTTAAATTATTAATTAACTAATTCTCCATTCGCTGTGCGATTCCAGAAAGCTCAGCCAATAAAATTCCCCCCCCAAAAAAAAAAACAAAAACATTAATAATATTGAAATTCCATTTTCACCATTTTCGCTTTCTTCAAAATTTTCTCTATATTAACTGTTCTCTCTCTCTCTCTTTCCACAATCATTTTCGAAATCTCTTTGGGTGATTTCTGTTCTCGGCTTCTGACCGATCATCTCTTTAATCCCCGTTCGATCTCTGGCCATCTGCCGCCGGAAGATGCCGGAGATCGAACCCTCTCCCCCCGATAACGATGCCTTATTTGGCAGGTATGAGCTCGGCAAGCTCCTTGGCTGCGGCGCCTTTGCCAAGGTCTACCATGCCCGCGACCTCCATTCCGGCCAAAGCGTCGCCATCAAAGTCATCAACAAGAAGAAGATCAACGGCTCAATCCTAATGCTCAACATCAAGCGGGAGATCACCATCATGCGCCATCTCCGCCACCCTCACATCGTCAAACTCCTTGAGATCCTCGCTACCAAATCCAAGATCTACTTCGTCATGGAGTTCGTCAGAGGCGGTGAACTCTTCGCTAAGATCGCCATTGGCAGGTTCAGCGAGAATCTCAGCCGGAAATTCTTCCGCCAGCTGATCTCCGCCGTTGGATTCTGTCACGCGCGTGGGATCTACCACCGCGATTTGAAGCCGGAGAATCTCCTCGTCGATGAGAATGCGAATCTGAAGGTCTCCGACTTCGGTCTCAGTGCGGTTACGGATCAGATCCGCGCCGATGGCCTTTTGCATACTCTCTGTGGAACTCCGGCGTATGTCGCGCCGGAGATTTTATCGAAGAAGGGATACGACGGTGCGAAAATCGATGTGTGGTCATGTGGTGTGACTCTCTTCGTGTTGAACGCCGGTTACCTTCCGTTCAACGATTCGAATCTAATGGTGTTGTATAAGAAGATTTACAGGGGGGATTATCGGTGCCCTAAATGGATGTCGCCTGATCTCCAGAGGTTTCTGTCACGACTTCTCGATACGAATCCCCAAACCAGGATCACCATCAATGAGATTCTGAATGATCCGTGGTTCACAAATGGAGGAGATACAGACATCAATTTCTACGATGATTACGAGGTCAAATCGGAAGCGAAGGTCGAATCTCCATCGAAGAACTTAAACGCATTCGACATTATATCGTTCTCGTCGGGATTAGATCTGTCTGGTTTGTTCGACGATTCGCAATACGCAGTGGAGGACAGTGACCGATTCGTACTGGCGGAGTCGCCGGAAAAGATCCTGGAAGAAGTGGAGGAATTCGCTAGGTCTGAGAATTTGAAGGTTAAGAAACAGAGAGAATTTTTAGTTGAATTGTTTGGACAGAATCATAATTTTTCTATCCGGATAGAAATTTTCCGGTTGATCGACGGATTGGCGGTGGTGGAGGTGAGAAGAAGAGGTGTCGATGCAGGATCATACAAGCAACTGTTGAAGAAAAAGCTGAAATGTCATCTCATCGAAAACGTAGCGTCGGCGTCCCGATAGAACTCCGGTGACCGGAACCAGTAAGACGTGGATTTCTTCCGAACCCAACAGGAAAATTGGGGCAAAAAATAGAAGGTGATGGGTGGTGGAGTAATTAATATCTTTTCATTATCCCATTGAATTAATAATGATAATAATAATGGAAGAGGAATTAAGAGTCCCCATGAAGTAGTTAAGAAGTATATGTTCATGTCATTTTTCATTTGCATTTTGATCGGCTTTTCTCTGCCTTCTTATGTACATAGTTTTTTTTTTCATTTTTTTCAAAAAAAAAGTTTTGTATCTAAAGATCCCGCCAAATGTTAATATTAACCAAAATTTGATATATTCATCGTATTTTTTTTCTTTCTTTTTTTCATTATGTTTCTTTTTCCTGCTAAATATCTTTGATTCTGAAGACCATGGTTCATGGGGGAGTTCTCTAGAATTGAAATTGATCACATTTTGATACTTGAAAAGCCTAGTTTGAATACATACATACATGCATACATACATGCATACATACATGCATACATGCATGCATACATGCATGCATACATGCATACATACATACATACATACATACATGCATACATGCATGCATACATGCATACATACATACATACATACATGCATACATACATACATGCATACATACATACATACATGCATACATACATACATACATACATACATACATACATACATACATACATACATACATACATACATATTAAAAGAAGCCCATTAACCGCAGCCCATTAACCCTAAAACCCTTAACCGCTGGTAATATTGTTTTTTTCCGTTTGCTCATGCTCTTACAAACCTCTTATAAAGACTGTTTCGTTCTCTTCTATAACCGATGTGGAGTTTTCATAATCCACCCCCTTTGGAACCCTCCTTGTTGGTACTGATTCATCTCTCCAATTGATGTCAGATCTCACAAATCACCCCCCTTTAGGGCCAACGTCCTTGTAGATACATTGTCGGGGTGTCTGGCTCTATATCATATGTAATAGCTCAAGTCTACTGCTAGCAGATATTGTCTTCTTTCAACCTTTTCTCTTTCGGGCTTCCTCTCAAGCCGAATTCCCCTCTGGGCCAACCTGTCATCATAACAAGCTTAGATTTCATCACACAAATATCTTATGCTGAGCTTCTATGTCATTTGGCCGAGGCTTTTGTTGCTGCTGCTGCTCGTGCTCACCTCGCCAAACCCATACAATATCCTGTAGAGCTGGCCTTATGTCCTCTTTCAATATCTTCTGATATTCCAATGTGTCCCCATCTGATTTTTTCATTTCCACCAAATAAAAAGATGGAGTAACCTCATAGATCTCTGTATCAATGGACAACACCCCTTTTTTTCCCTTTGTTAGTGCCTCAAGCCTCAGTAGGCCTGCTTCTTTCTTCTGCACTCGAAACCGAACAAGTTTAGCAATTTCTTCTAGTTTCGAGAGAAGAACAGAGGCCGGTTTTCTACAAGTAAACAACGTTTCTTTCTTCCTTGAATCGTCTTCAAATAAACTCGAAAGGTCGAACCCTGTCGAAAGGGAGACAAGGTCAAAAGCATTCAAAGTTGGAGGTCTATCCATCTCTTGATTTCCATCTGAAACAGCCGCTATAGCATCATCTTTTGTTCCCCTTCTTACATTCATAGATCTCAATCCTTTTTTGAACCAAGAACTTTGTCTTATCATTGCTATGGTAAGTCCTCGTAATGGGGTTTGGATCAAGCATCCGACTTAGTAGCCGGATCAAGCATCCGACTTAGTAGCCTCCGCATTTCACGAGGGAACCAACTAGGACATTTATAGTCTGCTTTCTCAATCTTCCTATACATCTCCATTAAATCGATTCGAGTTGTGGAACGGGAGATAACCTGCCAATAAGACAAATAAAACGACTCCACAAGACCAGATATCAGCTTTTGCACCATCATAGCCCTTCCTATTTATAACTTCAGGGGCAACATAAGCCGGTGTGCCACAAATCGTGTGTAGCAACCCATCTCGACACTCGGACTCGGCTAGAGCCCTTAAACCAAAATCAGACACCTTAAGATTTTCATTTTCATCAAGCAGTAAGTTCTCAGGCTTTATGTCAGGGTGATATACTCCCCTGCTGTGACAAAAATCAATAGCATGGATTAATTGATAAAAGTATTTCCAAGCATCATCCTCATTCAGCCTCCCTTTAGCAACTCTGTCAAAGAGCTCACCACCTTTTGCATATTCCAAAACAAAGTAAATCTTAGTCTTGGTAGCCATAACCTCATACAGATATACAATATTAGGATGTCTAACAAGTCTCATAATAGATATTTCACGCTTAATCTGATCAATTAGCGTAGCCTTCGTAATCTTTCCTTTATCGATCACCTTAATGGCCACGCTTTGGTTGTTTACTGTATTCCGCGCATAATATACCTTAGCAAAGGTTCCTTGGCCTGGCAATCTTCCTAGCCTTATTTTCCATCCCAATAAATCAAATCCTAAAACAGAAAAGCACAGAACAATACCCTAATATCTACAGGATCAACAATGAAGAACTCATAAATCAAGTACCGATGGAGTAGGCGTTCGCACTCCACGATAACTTGCAGGTAAATTGAGCGTTTGAAAGCAGAGAACAGGTGGGGTTTTCGAATAACAACCCGCCGTTGGCCTCACGGTTTCAAATCACGTCTACTAGGGAGAGGATTCTACACCCTTATAAGGAAGATTTCGTTCTCATCGCGTCTACTAGGGAGAGGTTACCACACCTTTATAAGAAATACTTCGTTCTCACGTCTACTGAAGAGATATTTCCACACGCTTATAAAAAATGTTTTGTTCTCCTTGCATCTACAAGGGAGAGGTTTCATACCCTTAAAAGGAATGCTTCGTTCTTCTCGGAATATGTGATCTCAAGTCTCCCTCCCATGCAAAAGAGTCACCATTCGGCATTCCCTACAAATACCAACCAGAGAATTGGAGCACCACTAGTTTCTCTTTAATGAAGATCAACCACCACAGCCCACTCTTCTGCCGAAAGCCGGATGGCTCAGCAAGAGCTCCCTGGCTGCAAAGGGAAATGTTCAACCATTCAAATCAATGAACTCCAAATTCAGAAAAGATTACAAGTATTCATATCAAAAGGCTTACAATGCTCAAAACTAATCTCACAAACGCATACACAATCAGAATCGCATCCAAAACACCAACAAGAATTCAGAATCAATTCTCAATCCGTAATCTATGAGAATCCTCCAAATATTACAGTCTACCGCTTCCCTATTGCTGCGTCCATTTTTATTTCCCCCCTGAGATTAAGACTCTCCATAACCTAAAGAATCTGAAGGAATCATCAAAATTCTGACACAACAATGAACTGAAGAAGATTGAAACCAAAGAAATTGAAGCAGAGAAACGATAATGATAAGCAAATTGGGAGTCCAAACATTTTCTAATTCTTCAAAACCTTCCAAAAACAGTCGAGTAAATCAATTACCGTCTTGGTTAAGCGAAGAGTCGGCCCGCGGAACGAGAGGATCCCGGGATCGAGGATTAATGAAGAGGATTAAGATCGAAGCTTGGTTTAATTTCGAAAATTGAAAATAAATTTTCAGTGTAGTGCAAATGGGTGGGCCGGAGAACCGGAAGAATTAAGGATAGCTCGACTCGACCAACCGGTCTTTGGGGCTGAGATCATATACAAACAGATGCACGTGTTTCCCATGTGAAACTCCTGTGAGATCGCAACATCTGTTTTGCGATAATTTGATCCGACGGCTCAACTTTAATTTCTGAAAGCCCAGGACTCGATACTCATGGCCCATACCTTAACAGCCCACAGGACCAATGGGAAATCTTTTCTTAATTAAAACATATTTCGTTAAATTAAAATTTTAAATATGTGTTTACTCTAAATTTTTAAAATGACAAATTAGTCCTCAAATTTTTATTTTTTTTAAATTTATTGATAGGAGACTATGAGATATAAATTTTAATTTTATATTAATAAATCAATTAAAATTTTAAATATAAATTTAAAAGTTTAATTGTAATTATTACAATGTGTAATTAAGTGGAAATTAATGTATTATTCTTCTCGCGGTTAAAAAATAATTAATTATTATGAAGAAAAAAAAAAAAAAAACTTTATATTCTTCTCCAGTTTACCATTATACCCTCCCTCCTTAAGCCAATCCTGTGGAAAGCGGTTCGAGGAATACGTCATTAGACCGTTCACGCGCTGCGCATTTCCACCATAAGCATCTGCTAAACCGCTATGGATTGTTCACATTTCCAGATTTACCCCTACGTTTCTGTTTAATTTTCAATTTCCACCTCTGAAGAACTGCGTGAAATGAACTATAAACAAAGCCTCAAAAATCGCCATAACTGAAATCCTCAGAGCTTCGTCTAGTAATGGCATTTCTGATCTTCAATACTTCTGTTTCCAATGCCGATGGTGAGATCACAAGACGACGAGGCTACAACATGAATCTTGAAAACGCCGATCACCTTCACAATCCCGGACAATCGGGTGAAAATGTTGATCGGGACTTCACCAGACATCGCGTCGGAGAATAGCTCCGACTTAGCGAGGAGCCGGTCAGCCATCATCTTTAATGTTAGGTTCATTTTCTCAGTCCTGTCGGCCAGCAACCGACCGGCCGGAATCGGCACTTCTCCGAGTTCTTCGCCTCTGTAACTCACGACGGCGGTGCTATAGGAGTATTCGAAGGCTACCTTATTCGGATTCTCAACGGAGAGATCGAGCAAGAGAAACAAATTCAGATCGACGCTCAGCCTGGCGGCGTCCAGAGAAATGTTCAGATCGAGCAGAGAAACTGAATCGACGGCGATGGTGGGCCGCTTGGGCTTGAAAGCAGTAAAGGCTAAAATGAGGATCGAAATTACGAGCAGAGTTACAGAGAGCAATACGGGTATGCAAATGCTTCGTAGTTTCCTACTGGGAGCCACCATTTTAGTGCGCATTCTGGATTCTGTGAGTTATTTATGGCTCAAATTACCGGCACCGTGGAAGCGGTGGCGGTGGCGCCGGAAATGGAATAAAATGCAGCGGCGATTATAATTATAATTATAATTTTTTTTGAAAAATTAATAATTATAACTTTGTTTAGTAACCAAAATAAATTTTCCTCTCTTTACCTCTGAAAATTATGAATTTATAAGTTATTAATTAAAATTATTACCAAAATTTTAACTATTTTCTAAACTTGCAAAATTATTAAATAATATATTGTGATTGGGTCAAGTGTTCATATGGTTCGACTCAAACTAACCAACCTAAATCATAAAGGTTAGGTTTGTTAGATTTTAATTGGTTAGTTATTTTTTTTACCTTTTATTTTTAAATTTTAGAAACCAACTCGAATGTGGAATTATGTCATGAATTGTAACGGTAAAGGATCGATATTTTAGTTTTATAAAATTTTAATTATTAAGGTAACATATATTAAGATAAGTATGACTTTTTAAATAATTAAAAAAAAATTAACTAAAAATCTAGACGGTTGAGTTGCAATCAATTTAAAATTTTAAATTTTCTAAAAAAAAATTATCAGGCCCACTCAATCCCAAGAAGCCCAGCCCATAACTTTGGTTTATTGGATTAAGAACTTGATTAGATTAAACATAACTACACAAATAAGGTTTAAATTACGTTAATTTGTCAATAATGTCTACACTTACTATTTACAATTACCTTTAAGTCCTCCAAAAAAAAATTGTAATTTTAAAAAATAAAAAATAAAATAAATATTTAATAAGAAAAACATTAAAACACGTTCCTTTCTCTTATATGCTCATAATCTTATTTATTTCTTAATCCCGCTTATTGTCAAAAAAGAAAAATAATTATTGCTTTCAAAATAAGAAAAATTTGAATATATATATATATTAGTACTGGAATATAAAATTTGAATATTTAATTTTTAATTAAAAAAAATATACATCAATTATTATTAAATTATTCTCAATTTAACAACAAAAAGAAAAGTCTTTATCAAATAATTATAATTTGAAATAAAGTTACCAAAAAGCAACATAAACAAGGCAGAAAAGGAAAATAACACCGACAAATTCTTTATTAGTAATTGGTAAATTTCATACTTTTACCTTTCAAGTAAATTACGCACACGGGTAAAAAAAAACAGAGAGGATAAAAACTCATTATTGAGTTCCTCAAGTTGAATATTCAAATCCATAAGAGTAATTAGTTGGGTTTGCTGCAGACCTTCCTGATCTCGCCCTGAGATCCGGTGAGCGGTTGAATGTCTCCCATTTTAATCATTGCAGTTACGAAATCGGCATCGAAAATCTTATCGTTTTTACTGTATTGTTCTACCAAGGAATCGGTGGAACCGCCGTTGTGGAGGACCTGGTCGGAGTGGAGTAAGCCCTTTTGGTTCACAAGGTTCTTGTAGTAATAGTTATCAAAAAGCTTTGGCGTTGCAACATCTAGAGGGGCAAGATTGTCATCTCCTCCACTTCTCGGACAACTGCGTTGTCTTAGCTTTGCAAATGAAGCGTCAATGTTGCTCTCGTTGTATATACGGTTCTTGAAGCTAGTGCACCTTGCTAGACCTATCGTGTGGGCGCCTACATCCACAAGAGACCAAATTTATAATTTAACTGTATAGGAACCTTAAAAAGACGGAGAGCGAGTGACAGTGAAACAGTACCCGACAAGACAACCATGTCTTTAGTAGAGAGGCCTTTAGCACTGAATCGATTGATGAGGTTAGCAAGGGTTGAACTAGGCGGAGGGATGACACCGCTGCTAGCGGCGGAGAAGCTAGCTGTTTTCGAATCTCTACGTCCTAGTTTCACCTCCCAAGTTGGTCCTCCCAACTAAAATAATTACTTACAGTTAAAGCATAAAGTATTGATTATAGGAGAAAATCCTCTAAACTTAACAACAACTTACAATGTTGACGGAATCACGAGCAGTAAGAGTCAAAATATCAGCACAAGAGACAACACTAGGACAAGCTTTTTCTACGCTACTCTTAATAGCTTTTATGACGTCAAAACCTCGAACAGACCTATTATTTGGAGGAGCTGTTTGCTCTCCTCTAAAAGTGGCAGTATCGTCTAAAAGAATTGACCCGTCACATCCCTGTCAAAAGAATGCACAAGTTATAAAGACGACAACAACAACTTAAGCCGACAGTGACGATAAACTTAATAATACATACGTTAACAAAGCAGTCATGGAAGTGGAGACGGAGAAGGGAAGCGCCCATGCGGGTTTCCTTAGCGATGGCGGATTGGACGCCCGAGCGGACGATTGGGAGGAGCTTGGGACAGGTCTTGGAGTAGAAGGAAGTGGAGAGCTGGGCTGAGGAGCTGCCCATCAAAAGGAAGACCAGCTGCAAAGCTAAGACAAAACTCACTACATTTTTTGGGGTATGAGAAGTGGTGATACCCATTTTGGTTGGGAAAGAAGAGGAGTGTGGTGGACATGGATTGTGGCTTGATTAAGGGCTCTATTTATACACTTCAAACACGAACAAATAGAGGAAAAGTAGCATTTAATATAAAGATGGGGCCAACTTTTGGTATTGGTCGATTGGTTGATTACCTAATCTTCAAAGACAATGACTGATAATCACATGGATTGGATGCATGTCTACAAAATTAGAGAATATAGATTTACAAAACCAAAAAAACGAAGACTTTGTTTGATGAATTATTGATCGTAACGAGATTAAATAATATATAATTTAATGATATATTAAACGCGATATATTATTTAGTATATCATTGAATTAATAGCTAGCAGATATTGTTTGCTTTGACTTATTTTAGGGAGAGGTTTTCGCACCTTACAAGAAATGCTTAGTTTCGTTCTGCGATCTCAACAATTTACCTCCTTCGGGACCTAGCGTACTCGTTGACATGCTGTCTGGTATCCGGTTATGATATCATTTGTAACGGCTCAAGCCCACTTAATAAATAAAATATTTTTTAAGTGTTCAAAAATATCGTAGTATTGAAATTTAAATTTTTAGAAATTAGGTAGAACATTATATTATATTTTTTCTCATAAAATACTATTAAATTTATTAATGCTTTATAATTATTTTAATAGAAATTATATTAAAAAAATATTTTTGAAATAATATATTAAAAATTTCACCGAAAATCGAATCCGTCTCCAGTAGAAAATTCTCATTTTTCCTGCAAAAATAAATGAAATTTTTTGTCGGGATGAAGAAAAAATAGAAAACGAGATGGAGACGGAGAAAACTTCTTAATATGAAAAATTACGACTATACCCATAATTTCCATATCGATATATATTTTTTATTTGAAAAATGAATTGATACAAAATAGACGTGGGATGAAAGGATGACATGGAATAGACATGGGTGGAGTTGGAGTGTAATTATCTTGAATTATTAAAGTATTAATCCATTAAGTCAAAATTAGCAGGGTCCACACAAGCTAACTTTAGAGTGGATTATTTTGAATTATTCATATTTTAATTGTGGAAATCTTTTATTTTATTTTATTTTATTTTATTTTATTTTATTTTATTTTAATAAAGTTAATTTATACGAATCCTAAGTGACCACGATGCCCATGCATGCAGGGTAGCTTTCCCGCAGGGACCTTATTTTAGAGAGCAGCCAATTTATTATTATTATTATTATTATTATTATTTAAATTACATTATATTAAAATTTTAATTTTGAGTAAAAATACCGTTCAAATGTCAATAACCTCAACAACTAATAATTTAAATAGTTTGATTTGAGTTATATTGAATTTTGAAAATTAAAATATTTTTGTTCGGTTCAACACGAGTCATTCTAGTATAATTTGTTCTCACTCGCATGTATCTTAGAAATATTCTTAGGAGGTTGTTAGACGAATACGACTCTCCACAATGATATGATATTGTCCACTTTGAGCATAAGCTCTCATGGCTTTGCTTTGGTCTTCCCAAAAGACCTCTCATACCAATGAAGTTAGTATTCCTCACTTATAAGTCCATGATCATTCCCTAAATTAGCCGAACACCTAACACCTCCCCTCGAACAAAGCACGTCTCCCCTTAATCGAGGCTCGACTCCTTTGGAGTCTTAGTCATTTTTGACTGCCTTCGTACCTTCGAGGAGGCCTAAATTAGCCGAACACCTAACACCTCCCCTCGAACAAAGCACGTCTCCCCTTAATCGAGGCTCGACTCCTTTGGAGTCTTAGTCATTTTTGACTGCCTTCGTACCTTCGAGGAGGCTTGACTTCTTTTGGAGTCCTTTGTTCGACATTTAAGGATTTGCCAATCTATTGACACGGCTAAGTTTAGAGCATGGCTCTGATACCATGTTTGACGAATACGACTTTCCACAATGGTATGATATTGTCCACTTTGAGCATAAGCTCTCATGGCTTTGCTTTGGTTTTCCCAAAAGGCCTCATATCAATGGAGTTAGTATTCCTCACTTATAAGCCCATGATCATTCCCTAAATTAGCCGATGTGGGACTTTCATCATCCAACAGAGGTCACCTATAGAATTGCTTTAAGTAAAACACGTTTAACTATTAAATTCTTATAATTGAGCCACGGAAAAGGAGGGTGCACTTTGTTGGTAATAGATAATCACGTTCATTTCATTTAAGTTTTTCTCAGACCTCCTATCCTTAGGGTCGTTCTGATCGGATGTAGTTTCGATTCATTCATATACCCCTCCTTCACTTGAGTGTCATATGGGGTCTGAAGCCTATACGATTCGATTAGTCAACCCAACCAACTCGAAATTTTTGGTTAATTCAAAAACGTCTCGATCGGAAAGTAACCAAAGCTACATTTGATTAATTAAGCATATTAGTTGTAGGCATCAAAGGAAGCCAAAATGGTTGACTAAAAACATAGTGAACCTTATAAAATAAATTAATATATTTGGTGATTTTATTGGTGAATATTAATATAAGGAACATCTATAATCTACCTACTTGGATACTTTTCCTCCAAAATTTATATACAATTTGAATTCAATTTTTATTTTGTTTAGTCTCCTTATTTTTATCATTATAATTATTAAATAATTATATTAAACAAAATTAAATATTAATAATCAATTTAATATCATTTTGTAAAACACTTAAAATTTTACCCAACAGTAATTTACTCAATAATATCATGATATATTTTTTTTTTTGAAAGCATAGCTCGCCTAACAATTAATTCAAAGGCTGCAATAATTCCCAACTTAGCCTAACTCAAAATATTGTGTTTCAACGCATATATTATTTTTTATACGAAGTTTTAGGTTTAAGTATTATTTTTAAGGTTATAATTTGGTTTTTATATTCTCGTTATTATCTTGTATCATCCAACCAAAATTTTGGCATGAAATTTTTAAATAATGATCAAAATAATTACCTTTTCGATCGGGTTGAGTTTAAAAAGATATTTTGAATCAACCTGAAATTTCACGTTGGTTGAATTAATGACGGGGGTAACTTAAAGTTTTTGGGTTAGTCAAGTTGATCTGAGAGAAAAAAAAAATATATATATATATAACCCAACTTTTATGGGTTACGATGAATAGTCCAGATTAGTCAAGTTCTCGAGTCATATGAACACCCTATTAAAAAGGTAAATTTTTTAAAGAGCAATTTACCAAATTGCCCTCATGAAGCTTCATACGAAGTAGAGAAAGCCAACTAAGCCAAGGCTCTTTGTGGCTCTTTATTCCCCTTTTATCTATCTAGACGTATTTTTCTATATTAATTTCTTTTGGATAAAGGTCACGCAAACTTCTAAGGAAAATTAGAACCTTTTCTAATTGACCAGTCTGGTTGAAAATGTGTAGTGGACTTGGTATTGTATAAGTGTAAATAATGTCTTTTTAAAAATAATTAATTCTAAACTTTTGAATTTAAAGGGTAATTTAATTTAAAATAAAAATAAGAAATCCCGAGCTCAAAATTTTATCGTATCGATTTCAGTTCATTAAATAATATACATACATTGATATTAGTTAGTATTTTAGGTTTGATATTAATAATTTCTAATAGAAATAAAAATAATTTTAGGACATAGTTAATTTAATATAATTAAAATTAGATTATAAACGACAAGCATGTCTATTTCTTTAAATTAAAATTTACGTTATTTTAATAATATATTATAAAAGATAACGTAAAAGAAGTAAAATCGAAACTTTTTGAATAATTAATTGAAAAAGAAATTTGAAAGGAATAAATTATATAAATTTAGCACATTTATTATCCATTACAAGCAAGCCAAGTCAAAAAAAGAATATATATTTTTAAGTAATAAAAATGAGAAGGTAGAGAAAAAGTCAAAGTTAGGAACATATTAATGATTAAGTAGTTAAATAGTTTAAAATTAGAATAATCAAATATAGAGACTATTCCCTCTCCACCAACTCAAGGTTTTCATTGGTCGGTCACACTTACAATTGTCACCCGTAGGTATTTTTATACAATTCCATTGTTATTATGGACGAAATGAGACTATTTTTTTTTTTATTGACGAAATTGAGTTGGATTGAGTTGAAATATTTTTTAGACTCAATTTAATTGTTTCGAATTAATTTTTTTTTTAACTCAACAACCATAATTAAATAATCAACCTAACCCAACTCAACTATGAAATATTTAGATGAAATTGTTCGGATTATTTAAATCATTTATTCAATTTCAATATTGATACGAACTACGACTAAGAAATTTTCATATCTCAAGGTCCAATTATAAGGACGAGAGCTAAAAAACTACAACAAACCTTGTACACTTATATTTAAGCTATGGTAAGCTGATCAAACGAAATTCTAGAAGACGTTGGAGACCTGTTTTATATGTTGTGCAAAGTTGAGCCTCAAGAAAGATATGCATTAAATGCTCTAAGTTGTATTTAATAAACTCAACTAAATTCATGGAACTAGTCCACATTTCATTCCCGATACTATTTAATTATAATTTAAATATTTGTTTGTCATAAGCTAGTTTTTAACAAAGGAGTTAAATGTTATGTAACCAACTATGTTACTATATTCCACCGTTAACTAGCCATTTTAATATGGAGTTTATGAGTATTTCTTATTTACTAGCAAATTTAATTTGGGAGCCAACTATGTTACTATATTCCACCGTTAACCAGCCACTTTAATATGGAGTTTATATGAGTATTTCTCATTTACTAATCAATTTAGTTTGGGAGCCAACTATGTTACTATATTCCACCGTTAACTGTCATTTTAATATAGAGTGTATGAGTATTTCTCATTTACTAGCCAATTTAATTTGAGAGCTATATGTCAGGTTAAGGTTAAAGTTGTAAAGGCTATATAAAGCCTCACTTTTTTTTTTTGAAACACATCAAATTTTAGAATTAAAAGAGCTAAGTTTTTTTTTTTTTTTTTTTTTTTTTTTTTTTTTTTTTTTTTTTTTTTTTTTTTTTTTTTTTTGTAAATTCTTGTGTTTAGAACTTGCGAGTATTAATCAAACTTCTTGTAGAGTTATTCAAGCCACGAGTTTTCTTTACTCTTGATCTTGATCATCAATGTAATTCGTTCCATACTTTCTTTTGGGTTGATTCTATATTAAAAAAAAAAAATAATAATAATAATAAATAAATAAATATATATATATATATATATATATATATATATATATATATATATATATATATATATATATAAATTATATTCCAAAGAATTATAGTTTCTTTAATGGATGAGAATAAATAAAAATATCGATGATATTAAATAAATTTAACCATTTTTAAAATAAATAAAACTAATTAACCATTTCTTCGAAAACAAATTAAATTACTTGTTGTGATATTATGATTAACTTATAAATATAAATTTAATTATTAATTATGATTATTTATAACATAATACTTAATTACAATCTTCTCCCATTTCTTGCAATCCTCAACTAAATGTTGGAGCCTTTATTTATACAAAGAAAGAGTTGGATAAGGGAAATTTGTTAATAATTTAGTTTTTTTTATATTTATATACTTTCTATATTCAAATTAATTGCAAGTTTTTTTTTTTTTTCAATTTATAATTTTGACCGTTTGATCGAAATACATATTTTTTTATTACAAAGTTATTACAATAAAATCATAAATTTATTTTTTTAAAAATACAACAAATCCACCCTTAGCTTATTATTTTCTCAAACGAATTTAAAACAAAAGGAAAAATAATTATTATCTCAATCACCAAATTCAAATTCATCAATTGGGTCGGCTGCAGACCTTTCGGATCTGGCCTTGCGATCCAGTGAGTGGCTGAATGTCGCCCATCTTGATCATAGCCGTCACGAAGTCAGACTCAAAGGCATCACTGTCATCACCATAGAGTTCAACCAAGGAATCAGTGGATCCACCGTCGTGGAGCACTTGATCGGAGCGGAGCAAAGCCTTCTTCTCCAAAAGGTTCTTGTAGTAGTAGTTATCGAAAAGCTTTGGGGTTCTAAAGTCCAAAGGGGCACGATTGTCGTCTCCTCCATTTCTTGGGCAGTTTCTTTGCCTCTCTTTAGCAAATGACTCGTCGATGTTGGTCTCGTTGTATATACGATTCTTGAAAAACAAACACCGAGCTTGTCCAATGGTGTGGGCCCCTGCATGCATCAATTAAGTATTGATATAATTACATTTATCATAATTCGATTAGTGATTTAACATGATATTAGAATAAAAGATCATAGGTTCAAACTTCTATACCAGATAAGGCAACCAAGTCTCGAGGGGAGAGACCCTTAGTGTTGAATCGGTTGATGAGGGTGTTGAGGGTGGAAGTTGGAGGAGGAATGGCACCAACGACATCAGAGAAGCTGGCTGTTTTGGAATCTCTTCTCCCTAATTTAACCTTCCAACTTGGTCCTCCCAGCTGAAATAATTAATTAGTCGAGCAAAAAGTCAACATCATCGAGTTAAACTAAACAAATACTTTTTAAGGTACGAGGTTTAGAAAATTGATATAATTAAAAAAAACAACTCACAGCCACGACAGAGTCACGAGCAGAAAGAGTCAAAATATCAGCACAAGAGACAACACCAGGACAAACTTTTTCAACATTTTTCTTTATACTCTCAATTACATTGAACCCTCTAACGGATCTATTATTGGGAGCTGCAGTTTGCTCTCCCGTGAACGTAGGAGTATCTTCCAGAAGAATCGATCCATCGCAACCCTAATAAACGAGGATCAATTGCACATAATATAATTAAAAAAGAGAGCGTTACTAATATAAGAGTACGGTAAATACAAAAGAAGAAGAAGAGATTTTATACGTTAACGAAGCAGTCATGAAAGTGGAGGCGGAGAAGGGAAGCGCCCATGCGAGGTTCCTTAGCCACGGCAGACAGAACACCAGCTCGGACAGTGCTAAGGAGCTTGGGGCAGCTCTTGTAGTAGAAATCGGGAGAGAGATGAGCCGAGGAGTTCCCCATAAACACGACGAATAAGGCTAATGCTAAAGCCACAACCATTTTGTTGGGACGAGAAAGGGATGCAATCGCCATGGATTTGAAGTAAAAAGGAGAGATTATTGGAAAAGCAATGAAGATAGGATGATTGAAGCTTGAAGAAGAGAGGGGTATTTATGGAAACTTGAAAGGAGACCAAGTAAAATTTGGTTGGAATATTTTAAATATTTATTTACAAAAATAATTAAAATATAAAATTTGGCTTATTTATTAAAAATTAATTTTTGAAGGAAAAAAATAGTCAAATTTGAAGGTTTATTATTATTATTATTATTATTTTTATTTTTCGCTAATTGGACTATTTTGAAAAGTTCGTTTTTTGTCAGTGAAGTATCTGATGATTATTTGTAAGCCAGCCACCTTGGAAATTCCAACATTATTTAATTTGACAATATTGAAAAATTAATTATATATCTTTAAAAAAATACCCAATAAATATATATATTTATAAATTTTAGAATTATTTAAATATTTTAAGAGTGTGAGAAATGTGAACCAAAATATTTCGCGCCAGACATGAATTCTCCGTCAGGTTCATCTTGGCCGCAACTCCCTGTAGCGCCTAATCGCGGGAAATTTGGATCGGAGATGGATAGATTGAGCGCCGAGGTTGGAGGATTGGAAGCTTCATTGCTTCGAATAGTCAATGATCACTAGTACGCCTCTCTCAAGGTTCGGGAAAACTCCGGTTAGTTACTGTCTCCTCTCTCTCTCTCTCTGTTTCCTATAATTTCTTCACTCTCTCTTACGGCTTCATAGTCTTTAGATGCGGATTATTTTAAAGTTTCGTGATATTAAATCGTAATCTCCTTGTTTTGAATCATCGCGGTAGAGAAGGCGAAGAAAGATGCTACTCAGAAAGCGGTGTGTGTTTCGGATCTTTTAGTCGATGCTGTGAATAGTGGAGTTCAAGAATCGTTTGTAAATTAGAAGTTGATTGAACTCGAAATTAGGGCATTAGCGATTACGATTGCTCGATTTACAAAGCAGATCGATCAATGCCTCGTCGCCACTCACGCTCTGAACGCCGAGGTCAAGGTTAGCTCTCATTCCTACGAAAGCAACTACTAAGTTATAATTTCATGGAAACCTACATTTTAGCTGTATGTATGCATATGTTGACACTGCATTGTTGCGAATCAAAGCCTGCTTAGTCTGATTACTGATTGGAAAGTTTAGCATTGTTATTGACGTCCACAACTTTAGTCTTCCAGAAGTCGTAAAACTTCTTAAGTGAATTAAATGATGTTGAGATGGTATTCGAGCTTCAAGGACTACGTTGCGGCTGTCAATAATGGTTATGATACTACCTGGTAACCACATTTGAGTCTAAAACATTTTCCTCTAATTTCGGTCTAATGTTCCTATGAAGAGCTTGTGGCATCGAGTTGTTGCGTATATATTTGGTGATTGTTTGAGCTGTTTTGTTATTTGTATTCTTAGTTTTGGTTAAAGCGTTTTCTGTTAGATTCATACCAGTGGTTAGTTATTGAAACTCAGTGGCTAAGCAGTATCTATAAAACCACCCCCCGGTACTATTTGTATCAATAAAAATATGAATAGAAGTGCAGTTCCTGAAACTTAGGTCAGGGCCATTTTGCATCTGTGTTTTGCTAAACTGCTTCTTAAGATAACTCAAGCTATTATTCCTTTTAAAATTATGAGCTAGGTATAAAAATGGCTTAGAGGGAATGAGTTTAAGTCATAGTGACCACCTACGCAGAATTTAGTATCCTACAAGTTTCCTTCGTAGGCAAATGTAGTAGTAGGACCAAGTAATTTCCCGGGAGAATAGTCAAGATGCACATATACTGATCTCGACACTCATGGATATATAAAAGAAACTTGTTACTTGACCTTGCCAGTTATCTAGCACAACTCTTGGAAACAGATTTGAATACGGAAGAAAAAAACTATTTTTAAAAACATCTCCCCAACTACCATTTAGGTTTTGAAAATTTTCTTTTGTGGTTTGATGGATTGTTTTCCATGAAGAGATACTTTTCATACTCGTACAGATTATGAACACATCAAGTATACAAGAGAAAAAGACTTCATAAGTTGCTTATAAAACTAAATCTTAACTTCCATCTTTGTGATCATTGAATAGACATTTCTCTTGATTCATGGAGCCTTGATGTTGTCTTATTCTTTGAGGGTAACATGAATATGTATTGTGCACAGGGAAAGAAACAATCTCTTAGTTTTTTATAAATAGGAATACTCTCTTATTGTTTTGTGGGATATATATAAAGAATCTCAATCTTATCATAGAATTTTAGACAATTTTGGTCGTGCAAATTGTTACTTGACTTTAGCCTTTGTATTTTGGATCGACATGAACCTAAGACCGTGTGATTAGTTTTAATGCTTGAATCACTCAAAAGTTCTTAGTTTAAACTAAACCCAATGAACTCACACTGTTTCTTTAAGACTCAAGGTGTCTAAACAATTGCCTCCCAGGATAGAACAGAATATCAATCTGTGAATGAGCACATCAACCACTAAACTCAACGAACACTACAATATGCGAGTAATTGTCTGAAAAAAAGAAGTGTTTTTTTGTGTGTATCAAACAAATAAGAAAATCACATAGTTATAGACTATTTGTGGTCATTCAAATACTCCCATCTCTTGGTATAGAGTTGTGTCTTCTGAGAAAAAAAATATATCCTTTTGTTAAGGTAGAGTCCTTCAACGAAATACATCCTCTCTAAAGAATTGTGGTTTTAACAAGACTGAAATTCTCGTAGTTAAAGAGTCAGTCGTCCTTGCTTCTTAGAGCGTATTCTGCAGAGTCGAGAAAAACATAGATCTTCATCCTCTGCTTTAAGTTCGCTGAATCTGTGCACCCTTAACATTGGTTGATAAGTTCTTGCGGTGTAAGGATATCAAGGGTGCAGCATATCCAGATGGAAACTCTTATAGAAATTTAGAACACCTCCGTCACATATCTTCTACCTCATTAACTGAATAAGATAATTTATTAGAAACTTTTAATTTCAATGATGGTGAGGATTGTTGGGAGAGTAGTTCCTTGGAGAAACCAAAAGTAAATCTACGAGTATTTATGCTCAAAGTGAACAATTTCATAACATTGTGGAGAGACGTGGTTTGTAACATGGTATCAAAGTCATGCCATTAACTTAGTTACGTCAGTAGAATCCTTAAATTTCGAATGAAGAAGTTTAAGTTGGATCTCGAAGGTGTAGTCAAAAGTTGACTCAAATGTCGAACAAAAGGTGTACTTTGTTCGAGGGCTCTAGAGAAAGAGTCAAGTCTCGGTTAAAGGGAGGTTGTTCGAGGGCTCCATAAAACCACAGGAGAGAGGGTGTACTTCATTCGAGGAAAGGATTGTTGAGGATTGTTGGGAAAGAAGTCCCACATCGACTAATTAAAGAGTTGATCATGAATTTATAAGTAGGGAATCCTATCTCCATTGGTATATAAGAAATTTTGAGAAATCAAATAGTGAAAGTGGACAATTTCATATCATTACGTTTTCTAACACCTTATTTATTCCTCCTTAACACAGTGCATGTCATCATTTTGTCAATTTATTGCTTATGTAAACTGCAACCTTCTCTGTACAATTATTAGCTGATGCCATATAATAATCATTTCTGCAACCTTCCAATTGTTGGTATCCATATTATACTATTTCCATTAATATTCACCTTCATAATTATCAGGTATATTGTCGTATTAGGTGGGTTCACATTTTTTAAGTTTTCCCTCCCAAACCATGACAATGATGCGGTTGCATTTTTTTTTTTTTTTTGTGTAACAGGTGGCTGTTGACAAATTTCGGCCATTATCTCATCTCCTGGCGTTCTGGAGGAGTCTGATTTTGTTTTACATCACAAGAAAGAGGCCCAGGATTGAGCCGAACCCGCTGATGATTCTGATGGGAATGCTTTCTACGTTAATTCTGGATTTATCTGGGACCTCAACAGCACGGAAGATTGAATTTGGAGAATACTCACTCTGAGGTACACATTAACCTTCATTGCTATTGAATGATGCATCTTATTCTGATTGCCCATGAATCTAATTTATTTAAAGATTCTAAAACTAAGTAATACACTTAAGCTAACTTTGTTTAAAAACCATTTCTTTAAGCCTTCTTTTTTCTTGGTCTTTTAAAATATAAAAAGTCGTTTCAAAATATAATTTATTTTTATGAATTGTTTTTGTTCTTTTGTTCAGAAAGCATTTTGATTTTTTTTTTTTTTAAATAATAGAAGCATTATTTTTTTACTATAACTTCCAAATACGTGTTTGTTTCCCAAAATATTTTAAATAAAAGATTACAGTGGCTATTACTTGTTCAAAAAGACAATACCGAATAAATTATCCTAATCATTTCGATAATATTGTTATTACTACTACCTTTTTTTAATATAACACTTGTATTTTTTTCAAATATTAAACAAACTTTTTATTCCCAAGTGTGGAAGTCGCAATCTTTTAACAGCTAACAACAATTTATATTTAATCTCGCGAAATATTTTATTCGTAAGTTGCATGATAGTCAAATATATATTATTGATTTGTTCAGAATATATCATCCCAATACATCACGCCCTCTTAATTTATAGTTTAGAAAATTCCTTCATAGAGAATTTAAAAACTCGGTTAAAAAAAAAAAAGAAGGAAAAGAAGACCAGTTAAAAGTTCAGAGGCAATGATTGTATGGATGTATTAAAAATACTCGGTTATATTAGGAAGGAAAATTTTCCTAATTTCACGTAGTGAGTGATTCACTGATTCCTTGCAGTTGGATTATAATAGCAAATGAAATAGTTCCACTCTCTTTCTTTCTATCGGAACATTTCAGTACAACACTTAATAACCTTACCTGTAAATCTCCAAAATGATTGAAAAAAGTGTGGTGGTAGAATGGGACAAATGTAGTAGGTAGGTGAAGCAAAGCCAAAGCTTTAACACACGTTTGTCAAAGACCAACCCAATTACCCCCTCTGTCATCAGGAACAGTTGACTTAGCTAGGAAGGGATAAGTGTTTCACAAGTTGATCAATTGGCAACTGTTTTAATTTAAATTTGGTCAAAACCAACCGTGGGTTTTGTGTCTCTTTGTAAGGCATTGACCCTCTCTTAAACAACACTTTCTTCCTCTTCCTCCTTTTGGGGCCAATTCTTTAAGTTCTATGTTCTTACTATTCTTCAGAATTCCTCATTGGTTAGAGGATAATATTTGGAAGGATATTTGATTCTCAAGGCTTCAAGTGGAAGAATTTAGGGCGGTAGGACTAAAGAATATATTGTAACAATCCAAATTCACCGCTACTAGATATTGTTCGTTTTAGCCAGTATATATTGTCATCAGTCTCACGATTTTAAAACGCGTCTGCTAGGAAGAGGTTTTCACTCTCTTATAAAAAATGTTGTGTTCTCTTCTCTAACCAATGTGGAATCTCACAATTTACTCTCCTTGGGAGCCATCGTCCTCACTGGTACACTGTCTAATGTCTGGCTCTGATACCATTTGTAACAATTCAAGCCCACCGCTAGTAGATATTATTCGTTCTGGTTTGTTACGTATTGTCGTCAACCTCACGGTTTTAAAACATGTCTGCTAGGAAGAAGTTTTCACACTTTTATAAGGAATGCTTCTTTTCCTTCTCTAATCGATGAAGAGATTATAATCTGATAAATAGAAAAAGAAGAAAAATGTGGGTTGTAAAACAACACTTAAATATAATATAGAATAGAAATTTAAACTTCATAACAATGGATTGTTCAATCTCCTGCCCATCAATAGTTGACTTAAAAAAATTCTCAAAGCATAATTTATGGATTGTTCATAAGAGCCATGGGAGACTTGGTCTGTAAGAGCTCTCTCTCCTCTCTTACCTTTGAGATATCCAAACCATGGTGTCACCCTACCCGTGACAGCTTCCTCATTTTTCCCTATATAAACCAAACGCACTCCTCCTCATCTTCACTGTGGAATCCCAAGAAATACTGTAGCATATTACAAGAAGTAAGCAAGCAATAGCTCTAATGGCGGCCCTTCGCTCTCTTTTTCTCTGTGTTTTTGTTTTATCAGCTGCCCTAAGCCATAGCCATGCACAGCTGACTCCCAACTTTTACAACAAAGTCTGCCCCAAGGCCTTGTCCACCATTAGATCCGTCGTCTTGAACGCCATCAAACGTGAGCCTCGTATGGGAGCTTCCCTCTTACGTCTCCATTTCCACGATTGCTTCGTCAACGTAAGTTCATCTTCTTTCTTGTCGTTCTGATTGTTCGTTTTGTTCAACTCATATCATGCCATCGATTGAGAGTTGTAATTTTTTTTTATGATTAGGGTTGCGATGGGTCGGTCTTATTGGACGATATTGGTAACTTCGTTGGAGAAAAGACTGCCTTTCCTAATATAAACTCGATCAGAGGATTTGAAGTCGTCGACCAGATTAAACAAAAAGTCAACAAGGCTTGTAAAGGCAATGTTGTGTCTTGTGCTGATATCTTAGCTGTTGCTGCTCGTGATTCGGTTGCTATTGTAAGTATAAAACTACTGAATCGCTCAAAAATCCAAAAAATATTATTAACGATCCAAAATGTTGAACTATGTTTTGAACAGCTTGGTGGGCCAAACTACAAAGTACTATTAGGAAGAAGAGATGCAAGAACAGCAAGCGTAGACGATGCCAACAGAAGCCTCCCTCCGCCATTTTTCAGTTTCTCACAGCTTCTATCCAGCTTCCAATCTCAAGGCCTCGACCTCAAGGACCTCATCCTCTTATCGGCCGGCCACACCCTCGGCAAAGCTCGGTGCGCCACCTTCCGAACAAGGATATACAACGACACCAATATCGACCGGAAATTCGCAGCGTCGCTGAAGGCAATTTGCCCACCAAGCGGCAAGGATAACAATCTGATGGGTCTTGACAAGTCTTCCAATTTCTTTGACAATGCCTACTTCAAAGCTTTGTTGAATAAGAAGGGTCTTCTCCATTCCGACCAGGAACTGTTCGGCGGCGGGAGCCAGAAGAGTGATGAATTGGTGTCGTACTATAGCAGTTATCCATACTCCTTTAGAGATGACTTTGGTTCTTCCATGATCAAAATGGGCAATATAAAGCCACTTACAGGAAGTTATGGAGAAATCAGACAAAATTGTCGGTTTGTCAACTAAAATGTTTCGGTTTGGTTTTCGCTTTCGATTTGAATTTGGATTTGGAATTGGATTAACGTTGTTTGAGATTCGAGTGTCGAAGAGTGTTCAAGTTTGTGTATAACCTTCGTTGATGTTTGTTTGTATTATATGAAATTAAATAATTATTGTGCCCTTCTAAAATGTTGTAGAAAATATTAAAATTTGTTTGAAAATCGTTGATGCATAAGATATTTTCAAATGTAAAGAGATTAACATAATATTAGTTTTCTCTTATCAATAGTTTTCAAATTTGTTGTGGAAAAAGAGAGAGAGAGGGACGCCCTTCCGTCGTTATTTTTATGTTAAAGATCATTTTCATACAATTCTATAATTATTAAATCAAATATATTTTCATTTAAAACAAATTTCAATTTTTAATTAATGGTGATAAGATCGGTAGGTGAAATGGGAATAATTCTATTAAGTTGACATAATATTCTTTAATATTCTCACTATAAGTCCTCACATTTAGCATATGCTTTAATTTTAATTTTTTATAATTATTATTTTGCAATATTATATAATATGTAATGAACAAAAATAAAATTGTTTTAAAACATAAAAATAATATATTAATAGATGGAATTTTCTCTCGAAAAATAAGATTATATTAAAAATAATAATTTATATTTTAAATTATAAATTACAAGATTGATTATACAAAATTGGGTCCTATTGGGCCTCCAGAAGGAAATAGGCCCAGTTTTAGGGGTCAGAAACGGAGAAAGAGGAATTCAAGAGTGGGCCTGAGCCCAATGTCGAGTATATATAAAAGGCCCGTTTATTTAGAAGTTGCCACGTGGTGCGCTATATTAAAAATCTGACGACAGAAAAGAAAGACACTTGTCGATTAAAGAATAGGCGGTGGATACACGCTCTGAAATGAGAGAGTACGAAAGACAAGAAACGAAGTACGTTTTTGAGCGGGTATGGTGGGCCCCCATTCTGATGCCGTACCACGTGCACTCATTCGTTCTTTGCCTTCCCCAATCGCCATTCCACCAAATATCACCTCCATCATTTTCCTTTTTTTGTTTTTTTTTTTTGGAATAATTTTAAGCTAAATTTGGTTAATTTATTTTTATGTATTATTTTCCTATCTTATATTAATTTTTTTATTAAAAAATTAATTTAATCCTATTAAACCCCAAATTTAAATAAATATTATAATTCCTATCCATTTAATTTAATTCCTTTGTTAAAAATATTCAGCTAAGTTTCAGATTTGACACGGGTATAAAAGATTTTATAAAAAGTAAATATTTCCGACGCGATTGAAGCATGAACTAAGAGATCACCTCAAAAACACCTTTAACGTTTAGAGGTCACCAACCAACCATAGAATTCTATGGTACCAATATTGGTCTCAAAAATTTATAATCTATATGGGCTAGAATATTAGAATTTATTTTGGTATTAATCCATAATTAATTATGAAAAATGAGAATATTTGTAATAAATATGGACGGGGAAGGCGTTGGATGTAATTTTCCGTACCTCTGTTTCTTCAAGCGGATGACTTCTCGGCAAGAATCTTGGTGGAGTCTCTGAACCAACCAACCCTGTTTTACAGCTTCTACTTCCTTTTTCCACCCATAGATTCCTCGTTTTCTCCTCCTCTGTTCTTTGATCTAGCCATTTCACCATGTTCTCCAAATTCGATTCTGGTCCATCTCCATTGAAGAAGAAGCTCAAGACCATTGACATGGACGACGCATTCTCCAGACCCTTTGATCATCTCACAGAGGAGATCATCTTCGTGATTCTCGACCATCTTCACGACGATCCTTTTTCTCGTAAATCCTTCTCTCTCGTCTGCAAATCCTTCTACTCCACCGAATCACAACACCGGAAATCTCTAAGACCACTGCGCTCCGACCTGATTCGAAGTATCGCTCGTCGATACCCATCCATTTCGAAACTTGACCTATCCCTTTGCCTTCATGTCGAGGATTCGTTTTTGAATGCGATATCGTGTGCTTGGAAAATGACGTTGTTTTCCATCGATCTGTCCCGGTCTAGGTCGTTTTCGAATGCGGGATTGTCGAATTTGGTTACGAATTGTGCTGGATTGGTTGAGATTAACTTGTCGAATGGGGTTGCACTGACGGATTCGGCGTTGAAGGTCATAGCGGAGGCCAAAAACTTGGAGAAATTGTGGTTGGCGAGGTGTAGGTCGATTACGGATATGGGGATTGGTTGTGTTGCTGTTGGATGTAGAAAGCTGAAAGTCTTGTGTCTGAAATGGTGCGTGCATATTACTGATATGGGTGTTGGTTTGATTGCAACGAAGTGCAAGGAGCTAAGGAGTTTAGACCTATCTTTCTTGCCGGTATTTCCCCCTCCTTCAACACCCCCTCCCCCCGCCGCCCCCGCCACCTTCTCTTTCAAAGCTAATGAAGATTTTTGTTACAGATTACTGAGAAATGTCTTCAGCCAATTCTTCAACTGCAACATCTTGAAGAGCTAGTTCTTGAGGAATGCCATGGAATTGATGATGAAGGCCTTGCAGCCTTAGAGCGTTACTGCAAGAGAAACTCATTGAAGGTACATTCCTTAATTTGGCCGTTTCCTTTGTTGGGAAAACATTTTTTTTGCAGCTTCAATGTAATTACTATTGATATACGTGCAACTTTGTTGGCAGTTGCTTAATCTGACTCGCTGTCAAAGTATCGGTCATTCTGGTTTGTCTTCTTTGATTAATGGTTCTGAAGATCTTCAACAGCTCATCTTATCATATGGCTCTTCAGTAAGTGAATGTAGTTGTATTTTGGTGATAATTTGAGATTATTGTGCTTATCTGATTATGTTCTTGCCTTAGATCACAACGGATATGGCAAAATGTCTGCATAATTTTTCTGGTTTGCAATCATTAAAATTGGATTGTTGTTCACTTACGACTTCTGGGTTAAGAGCCATTGCTAATTGGCGTGCATCACTTAAGGAGCTTAGCTTAAGCAAGTGTGCAGGGGTGACTGATGAGTGTGTCTCCACCCTTGTGCAAAAACACGATCAGTTGAGGAAATTAGACATCACTTGCTGCCGCAAGATAACTTATGCATCCATTAACAGCATTACAAGTTCATGTTCTTCCCTCGTTTCGCTTAAGATGGAATCTTGTAGCCTAGTTCCTAGAGAGGCTTATGTATTGATAGGAAAACACTGTCCATACTTGGAGGAACTTGACGTTACTGACAACGAGATCGACAATGAAGGTTGTACAGGGCTTTTAGCTCCTGTTTTACATTACATATTCCATGATTCTTTTAAGTTTTTAACATTAATGTTGCTTCTTTTGTTTAGGCTTGAAGTCTGTCTCCAAATGTTCAAGGCTTAGTGTTCTGAAGCTGGGAATTTGCTTGAATATAAACGATGATGGTCTATCCCACATTGCAAATGGCTGTCCAAAAATCAAAGAGCTTGATTTATACAGGTATGATATTTGTCCATTTGTGTGAGGTCCCACATTGATTGGGGAGGGTAATGAAGCATTCTTTATAACAGTGAGAAAACCTCTCCCTAACAGATGGGTTTTAAAACCATGAGGCTGACGGCGATACATAACGGGCTAAAACGGACAATATCTGCTAGCGGTGTGCTAGCGAGAACATTGGGCCCCGAAAGGAAGTGGATTGTGAGATCCCACATCGATTGGAGAGTAGAACGAAGCATACCTTATAAGGGTGTGGAAACCTCTCCCTAATAGACTCGTTTTAAAACCGTAAGGTTGATGGCAATACGTAACGGGTAAAAGCAAACAATACCTGCTAGCGGTGGACTTAAGTTGTTACATATGCTGTCTGTCTATTTGAGTTAGAAGCTTCGTAAGCTTCCTACAATAGTAGCCGTTAAGGAAGGAGCATATATCCGTTTTTGGTCTTGCACATTCAAGATTATGTATCTTTTTTGGTTTCTTGAAACGTAGAAACATCAAATCTAGATAGCACATTTCTAGATTACTTCTTAACTTATACTATCAAGAATTACTCATCAAATTCTATAACTACAGACTTAATCATAACCGAAAAGAAAAATACAAGTTCCTAAACGTTATACTTATAAGAGCTCAAATATAGAGTTGGGTACATGATTTTCCTGTAGTAATTTAGTAAATTTTCTCTTTTTTTCCATTTTGTTTTCTTAGGTCGACTGGAATAACTGACAGAGGCATTGCAGCAACCGCTGGGGGCTGTCCTGCTCTTGAGATGATTAACATTGCTTATAACAATAAAATTACAGATTCTTCGTTAATATCCTTGTCAAAATGTTTGAGGTTAAAAGCACTTGAAATTCGAGGGTGTTGTCGCATTTCACCCATCGGCCTCGCAGCCATAGCAATGGGATGTAAGCAGCTTACTGTGCTAGATATAAAGAAATGTGTCAATGTAAATGATGATGGGATGCTTCCACTTGCCCAATTCTCTCACAATCTGAAGCAGGCATGATCCTTTATTCTCTATTGCCCTGAAAATGAGTTTGGTATAACCTGTCCTGCTAAAGATTTTCCTCTTTTGGTTGCAGATAAACTTAGGCATGATCCTTTATTCTCTATTGCCCTGAAAATGAGTTTGGTATAACCTGTCCTGCTAAAGATTTTCCTCTTTTGGTTGCAGATAAACTTATCATACTGTTCGGTTACAGATGTTGGGCTATTGTCTCTAGCTAGCATTAATTGCCTGAGAAACATGACCATCTTGCATTTGGCTGGCTTGACTCCAGATGGTCTCACTGCCGCCCTGCTGGTATGTGGGGGTCTAAGAAAGGTGAAGCTGCACTTGTCATTCAAATCCTTGCTTCCCCCGTCTTTTCGTAAGTACCTGGAAACCCGTGGATGCGTATTGTACTGGAGGGACAAAGCATTCCAGGTACTCATCTTCTTCTGCTTTAGCTTGTTCATTTTATGTCATTGTGTGAAAACTCAAGCCCATGGTTAGTCGATATTGTTCTCTTTAGATTTTTCTGTTTGGGCTTTCCCTCAAGGTTTTTAAAACGTGTCTGTTAGGGAGAGGTTTTCACATCCTTATAAAGAATGTTTTGTTTTCCTCTCCAACCGATATGGGATCTCACAATCCACCCCCTTTCGGGGCCCAATGTCCTCGTTGACACTCATTTCTCTCTCTAATCGATGTGGGACCCCCGATTCCACCCCCTTCAAGGCCCAACATCCTTTCGGGCACACCGGTTGGTGTCTACCCCCCTTAGGGGTTCACCCTCCTCATTGGCGCATCGTTCAGTGTTTGGCTCTGATACCATTTGTAACAGCTCAAACTCACCACTAGCAAATATTGTCCTCTTCGGACTTTTGCTCAAGATTTTTAAAACGCGTTTGCTAGGTAGAGGCTTCTACACCCTTGTAAAAAATATTTAGTTCTCCTCCTCAACTGATGTGGGATCTCACATAATAACATTGCCTTTGAGAATAAGTTAAGTTCGGATACTCATAGAATATTCCACTCTTCTCATATGGATGTTCATATTATCCTTGGTTGCAAACTTCTTAGCATGAAGCTTCTTTGATTTCCACCAAACTGAATTATGTATATATTTTAAGATGTTCATGTCTTTTCTGACTTTACAATCCCAGTTTTCATACATATTCCATGTGACTGACCAAATAGTACTAGGACAAGAGGCTGATGAACCTTGTTGTTAGTAGGTTGACCAAGACGATAAAGATTGGAACTTGCACAGTGGGAAAAGCTTAGGATACTCAACATAATCCATGGCAATGATTTCAAAACTTACACACTCTAGACAGGTAGCTTGGCATTAAGCAGCCATGATCCAAAAAATAGCTTGCTTGATATTTAGCATAGCCAATGACTAAAGATATCACAGCTTGATCTACTCATCACAGGGCTGCTGCTGGTTCTCCTGCTACCCATTTCTCGCTTACAGCACGCACCCCCGAATGCCAAGGCAGGCCTTCTCCCAGGGCAAGATGCGAGAGATTCGACTCAACACGGGTCCGCAACAGAGGGCGACCTGTGTATTGATGCAGATGACCATATGTTTGAAAATATGAACTTGATAAAGCTGTAAATATGTTGCTTTGGAAACTGTGAGAAAGAAGGCGTTGGTTGAATTAGTGTTGAAATTGTAGAGAGTAAAAAAAGGGAAGGCGTAGGCCATGTCTTGAGGAGTATGGGGAAGACTCTCCCAAATTCTCCGGGAATTGAAGCCTGAATCTGTAAACCCAGATCCTCTTTCTTCTCAGCAATGCCTCAACATTACATGTGCTCTCTTTTCAATCATCTACTCTTCTCATCTCTAAACTTCTGCAACACTCACATGCACATCTATACAACTCCCAACCTTATTTTTAGCTATGGATTCCCCTATATAAGTCTCTTACGGTATCGATGCGAGCTTACTTATTCTGGACTATAAGTTCGTTAATTGTAGATTACCATGTTGGTACCCGTGGAGACGCTGTGTGTAAGAACGTTGGGTCCTCAAGAAGAGTTATTGTGAGTTCTCACATCGATTAGAAAAAGAGAAAGGAATATTCTTTATAAAAGTGCAGAAACTTCTCTCTAATACATGCTTCTTAAAACTTAAATAGGAAGGGAGGACAATATCACGATTATTTGTCCTCCCACGATTATTTCCATTAATAGACTTTTCAATGGCTAAAGGCTTTTGAAACAAAAATGATAGCACCATTTTCCTTGGTGTTAAAAATGAAATTTATATATTAACTTGAGAAACAAATTCTTACAATAAAAAAAAAAAAAAAAAAAAAAAAAAAAAAAAAAAAAAAAAAAAAAAAAAAAAAAAAAAAAAAAAAAAAAAAAAAAAAAAAAAAAAAAAAAAAAAAAATATATATATATATATATATATATATATATATAAAATCAAATAAGGGTTTGTAGTCCCAAAGAAAAAATTAATTAAATAATAAACATTTACATTATTATAATTTGTGGAAGTGAGAGTTTGAGAAGATCATGTGAAATTGAGAAGACCAAGTTATTAATTTATAATATGCATATATTATGTATATATTATCCATGTCAGAATATTTTAATTTTTTTAAAATTAAAATATATAGTAAATAACTTAACACTTTGCTGCTTTTGTTCCTCATTAGGTTAATAACTTAAATCTTAAATTTTAAAATTAAAATATTTAAAATGCAAAAATAAACTAAAAATAGTGAATTTATAAAGACTCGTGAATAAAAGAAAATTAATAATTTATATTATTAGATAAAATTGAGTAATTTAACAATTGATCCGACCTTCTTATTTTATAATTGCAAATGTTAAATATTTTATGTCAATTGACAAAAAAAAAACCATATATTCATTTTACAACAGTAATTTTTTTTTTTTACCTCTTCAAAACGAATGGAAAAATTCCGAGTTTTTTTTTCCTTCTCAGATTTCACAGCTCGGAACAAAAATTGGATGATAAACAGCTGACTTACCACCGGTAAAAAAAGAAAAAGAACCCGAAATTACAGCTCCGATTCCTTTTATCATCTCGGCCGAAAAATCGGATCCCGGCGCCGGCAAAAAACAAAACTTTTACATGTAAAGTATATTATTTTAGTCTTCAGAAATGCTCTCTAAACGGGGCCGCCATACGACCACCCGGGCACCGCGGCGGTCCCGCCGCGACGGTTTCTTGTCGGATACAACATCGGAGAGGTAAGAATCACTGTCTGCGGTGGCGGTACAGTTTTGACCTCTGAAGACGGAGTTTTGAGGCTGCTTCCGGCGTTTCTTTTCTTCTCCGGTAGAGAAGTCACCGGAATCACGAAATAAATAGTGCCCCTTTTGAGCTCAGATTCCGGCGAGAGAATCAGAATCCGACGAACAACCCCTTGTGAAGAAGGCTTAGTAAGAACATGATTTGGGTTCGCTTTTAGGACCTCGCCGGCGGTGATGGGATGGGCAATTTCTTCGACGTGGCCGTTCAAATGAACGATTCGTATCAAATCAAGAGCTCCACAAGGAAGAACACAAGCCAAACAACACCTTAAACTGTTACCCATTCAACAAATTACTACAAAAATTTTGAACTCTTAGAATTTTTGTGAATGGGAGAAGAAGAAGAAAGGACAATTAGGTATATACATATATATAAATAAATGAAGCCCAAATTCATTTGTACGAACAAAACCAACAAGATGGGATTTTTTTTTATATTAAATTATATGTGAAATTACCAGTTTACCCCTTGGAGTAAATTCCCAATCTGGTGGCCTTTTCTTAATTTAAAAAACCATTTCTTTCTTGGGGCGTGTTTGGTAACTAGAATAAGCAAGCGGGTTCAAGGGTATTCCCGATACTCCTCGAAAGACATTAGCTAGCGAAAGTCCTCACTTTCCTATTCACTAAATTCTTTGCAATTGAGTCCAACTGAGCGGACCTAATGATTCACAGGAGGCTCCATGGAAAGTTGTTGTGCGACCTCTGGCTTGATTATCTTAGTGGCGGGATCGACCCTGCCTAAGGCAGGAGGGTGAAGACGAAACAAAAATCGAATAGACTGAATCGTCTTCCTTCATGTCATCGCCTTAGCATTATTCCTCAAGAGTTGTTATAGTTGAAAAATTTACCAACAATTAAATTAGGTATAAAAATATCACAATCTAACCGGACCCAAGTCGTTAATATTCTGGTGTAATTCCTAATTAAAGTCGATTTTGATAAAATTATTATTTTAAAGTACAAAATTTTTTTATTTTATTTTATATAATTTTAATATTTGTGATTGTCCCACTATTTGGAAACAAGTTAAAGTGGGTCACAATAAGACATTTTATTTTTGGGGTTTGTGGGTTTATTGGGAAAAATAGAAGAAATAGGGAAGTGGTTGAAGTTTGCTGCCTTAAATGGCCTTGCAACGACCCACAGGTATCTAAGGTTCGATTATGAACACGGTAATGGTATGATATTGTCACTTTGAGAATAAACTCTTATAGTTTTGCTTTGGGCTTCCCTTCGAACAAAACACACTATAGAGCCTCCCTTGAGACCTATGTAGTTCACAAATAGTCTCCCCTTAATCGAGACTCGACTCCTTTCTCTAGAGCCTTTGATAGTCACTTTTGACTACACCTTCAAGTCTCACAACTTTTTGATATTTTGATATTCTATTGACATGACTAAGTGAAGGGTATGACTCTGATACCATGTATGTTAGGAATCACGAATCTCCACAATGGTATGATATTGTCCATTTTGAGAGCATAAACTCATGGTTTTGCTTTCAACTTTCTCAAAAGACCTCGTACGAATGGAGATATATTCTTTATTTATAAATCCATAATCGTTCTCTAAATTAGGTAACGTGTCATTCTCTCCCAACAATCCGACCACAACTTCAACTAAAAATGAAAAATCTTACCCACATAATAAAATACAATGAATGGAATTAAATTAATTGAGAAAAAAAATCAAAACTATAATTGGTTCAAGCCAATAGCATACCAAACACAATGGTTGTCATTGGCTCTAAACTTCTGGCAAAGCCCTCTATAAATTTGTGCTAACATCAATGCTAAAGGATGACAAGACCTTCGAACCATACGCGCAATGGCACGAGCTAATTATCTTATTGTTGCTCTATCACTTCACGTAATTTGGCTGTTATTTTTTTTATCAAAACATGCAATGCTTTGGAGGTTAAGATTTCTCGTTATTTTCCTCTAATTCTCATATTCGGTGATTCTACTGTAGATACTGGGAATAACAACTTCATTCCCACTGACTTCAAGGGAAATTACTTTCCATATGATAAAGATTTCTCGAACCATGTTGCCACGGGAAGGTTTAGTAATGGAAAACTCATACCGGACATGATGACCTCTAAATTGGAGATAAAGGAGCTTGTTCTTCCGTTTTTTGATCCTAAATTGTCAAATGATGATATCAAAACAGGGGTCAATTTTGCATCTGCCGGCACAGGCTTCGACGATCTAACATCGACTATGAACAAAGTAATTTCGATGACGAAGCAAATTGATCTTTTCAAGAATTGTACTCAAAGGCTCGAAGGGATTGTAGGTATGGATGAAAGTAAAAGAATTATTAGAGGTGCTTTGGTGGTCGTTAGTGCAGGAACCAATGACCTACTCTTCAATTTCTACGATGATCCTATCAAAAAGTTGAAATACAATATCAGCGGCTATCACGATTTTGTACAAAGCAAACTACAGAGCGTGGTCGAGGTAAATTTTATATAGTATGCACTCATTAATCCTAATCAATATTTGACACAAGGTTAAATTATAAAAAAAAATATCCTGCAATTTAGATCGGTACACCATTTTAGCTAGATCAACATTAAGTCGTTCCAAGTTTCAATTAATTTTTTTGAGTTCTTGAAAATATTCTAATTTACCTATTTTTGTTCGAAAACACTTCGGGCTAATTTTATTTTAGGGAATTTACAATCTTGGATGTCCGAATATTATAGTTGTTGGACTCCCTCCAATCGGGTGTCTTCCCATTCAAGAGACTATCATTTAAAGATCTCCCTCGAAAATGTGTAGTAGATCAAAATTCAAATTCAGAGGCCTATAATCAAAAGCTACTAAAGTTGTAAAAAAATTTAGAGGCTAAACTCTCGAGAAGCACGGTTTTGTATGCTGACATTTTCACCCGAATCATGGACATGGTCAATAATCCTAAAAAATATGGTAAGTCTGAAAAGATTTGAGAGAAATCAAGTTATGAAAAAAAAATCAATTTAATTAATGTGAATTTTGTTTGGGGATTTTATCAAACGGGTTTTGAGCAGACGAACAAAAGTTGTTGTGGAACTGGATTGACTGAAGCAGGGCCTCTATGTAATGCATTAATCCCAACGTGCAAAAACCGATCAAAATTTGTATTTTGGGATAGCTTTCATCCGACTGAAACAGCCTATAACTTCATCACTGAGTCGCTTTTCAATCAGTTTTTCGATCACGTGAATTGAAATTGATGAGTTTCAACCGAGCTCTAGTTTTATGGCATTATGGGTTTAAAAGTATGTCGTAAGTTACAATAATAATTGACAAAAAAAAAAAATTAAGAGAAAATAAGATCTATATATTCACTTTACCTCGGAACAAAAATGGGATGAAAAACAGCCAACTTACCACCGGTAAAAAAAGAAAAAGAAAAAGAACCCGAAATTACAGCTCCGATACGTTTTATCATCTCGGCCGAAAAATCGGATCCCGGCGCCATCGAAAAACAAAACTTTTACATGTGAAGTATATTATTTTAGTCTTCAGAAATGCTCTCTAAACGGGGCCGCCATACGACAACCCGGGCGCCGCGGCGGTCCCGCCGTGACGGTTTCTTGTCGGATACAACATCGGAGAGGTAAGGATCACTGTCTCCGGTGGTGGTGCAAGATGGAGTTTTGAGGCTGCTTCCGGCGTTTCTTTTCTTCTCCGGTAAAGAATTCGCCGGAATCAAGAAATAAATAGTGCCCCTTTTGAGCTCAGATTCCGGCGAGAGGATCAGAATCCGACGAACGACCTCTTGTGAAGAAGGCTTACTAAGAACATGATTTGGGTTCGCTTTTAGGACATCGCCGGCGGTGATGGGATGGGCAAATTCATCGATGTGGCCATTCAAATGAACGATTCGGATCAAATCAAGAGCACCGCAAGGAAGAACACAAGCTAAACAACACCTTAAACTGTTACCCATTTCAGCAAATTACTAAAATTTTCAACTCTGAACGAGGAAATAAGAATAAAGAACAATGAACTATATATATATAACTCCCAATTTTATTCGTACGGACAAAATCAACAATATGGGGATTTTTTTATTAAATTATATAGTAAATTCCGGCCTGTTTGGTAACTAGAATAAGCAAGGGAGTTGCAGGACAGTGCCCTTAAATAATTTATATAATAATTACAACATGATTAAATAATTTAAATTCACTACATGTGACAGATATTGAGGTTGAGTCAGCTTTAATTAAATGAAAATTAAAAAATAAAAATAAAAATAAAATTAAATGACTTAAACTCGAACTAACCCAACCCAATATTTTAAAATTGGGTTGAGGGTTGAGTTTAATTCATTACTTATCGTTGTTATGGTTGAAAAATTTACGAAATAATTAAATTAGGTTTAAAAATGTCGATCCGACTCAACCTATACTCCTAGTGTAACTTCGACTCAACCAATACTCCTAGTGTAATTCCGAATCAAAGTCAATTAATCAATGATAAAAGTTTATAATTTTTGGAGTACAAAAGTTTTTTTTTTAATAATTTTAATATTTGTAATTGTCCCACCATTGGGAAACAAGCTAAAGTGGGTCACAATAAGACATTATTGAGGCATTTTAGGTGGCAGGTTAAAAAGAACATTGATTTTACCGAACGTTAAAACTTTATTTTTGGGGTTTGTGGGTTTACTGGGAAACATAGAAGGAATGGGGAAGTGGTTGAAGTTTGCTGCCTTAATGGCCTCTGCAAATCCACTTCTTTTCTTCTCTCTGTTTCTTTCTTATGGGTTTTAGGGTTTATATAAAGATTTTATCTCCACTTGCTCTGTTGGGGGACGCAGCTTCATGGGTCATCCACCAAATTCACCTCATTCTCATTCTACAGCCTCCGACCATGCCCTCACCAGCTCACCTGCAACAGACCGCCAAAATTAAAATACGTTGCACGCTTGAATTCTTATAACTATTTGATCCTTAAACGTTAAAAAGTGTACAATAGGTCATTACACTTTCGTGTTATATGGCTTCCATTTTAATGGATAAGAATTCAGTTCAACATAGGAAAATAATGATCTTTTGAAGTATCTAAAAGATCTACTCTTAGTATATGTATCCGTAAACGGTAAGATTTGTGAACTATCTAGTCTAATTAGTCATTCTGAACATAGTCTAAAAAACAAACATATATTTTATAACTAACCTGTATCTAATCATGAATTTCACGTGATTAAGATGATTAAGATATATAATTTTGAGGATATATAACCAAATGGAATTAAATTAATTGCAAAAGAAAATGTACAAAACCAAATCAAACCATAATTGCTTCTGCCAACAGCGTACCAAACATATGGCTGTCATTGGCTCTAAATTGCTGGGGTCCTTTAAGAGGACAAAGCCAGAGATGGTAGGCCGCAACACATTCTGTGACTCAGCTTTTTACTAAAAAGAACACTTGAGTAACATTCATAAGCCCTCTATAAATTTGGCAAAGATGAATGTTAAAAGGATGATAAGAACTTTGAAGCATACGTGCAATGAAACGAGTTAATTACCTCATTGTTGCTCTATCACTTTACATAACTTGGCTGTTGTTTCTTAGCCAACCATGCAATTTCTTTGGAGGTTAAGCTTCCTAATTCTTTTTAGAAATCGAAAAGATTGAGAAAAATCAGTCATTCACAACCATTGATGAAGGATTCCTCGAAAAGTTAAGGATTAGTAATCCTTTTTAGAAATCGAATGGATTCGTAATTCTACTGTAGATATGGGGAATAACAACTTCATTCCTACTGTTTTCGAGGGCAATTATTTTCCGTATAGTACAGACTTTCCTGGCCATGTTGCCACGGTAAGGTTCAGTAATGGAAAACTCATGCCTGACATGATTGCCTCTCAATTGAAAATAAAGGAGTTGGTTCCTCCCTTCTTAGATCCTAAATTATCAAAGTAAAAGAATTATGGTTAGTGCTTTGGTGGTCATTATTGCAGGAACCAATGACCTAACCTTCAATTTCTACGTCATTCCTATCAGACGGCTGCAATACAATATTAGTGGTTATCTAAGATTTTATACAAAGCAAACTACAAAGCAAATTTTATACAATATGCACTTCATTAATCCTGATCAATATTTAATGTAAGGTTAAATTATTAAAAAAAAAAAATGAACTTTGCCTTTTATTTAAAAAATACTTAAAAAGTACCTTGAAAGTTGGATCACACATCTAATTAACTTTGTTTTAGGAAATTTATCATCTTGGATGTCGTAATATTGTGGTCGCTCGACTCCCTCCAATTGGTTGTCTTCCCATTCAACGGACCCTATCATTTAAAGATCCTCAAAATTGAAAAATGTGTAGAAGATCAAAATTCAGATTCAGAAGCCTATAATCAAAAGCTTTCAGAGTTGTTGAAAAATTTAGAGGCTCAACTTTCTGAAAGCACAATTTTGTATGCTGACATTTACACCCCACTCATGGACATGGTCAATAATCCCGACAAATATGGTAAGCCTGCAAATATTTGGGAGAAATCAAGTTATGAAAAAAAATCTATTTAATTAACCTTAAATTTGTTTGGGCATTTTATCGAACAGGTTTTGAGCAGACAAACAAAAGTTGTTGTGGAACTGGATTGGCTAAAGCAGGGCCTCTACGTAATGCATTAACCCCAACGTGCAAAAATCGATCAAAATTTATGTTTTGGGATAGCTTTCATCCGACTGAAACAACCTATAACTTCATTACTGAATCACTTTTCAAGCAATTTTTCGATCACTGAATCAAAATTGATGGGTTTTCAACCGAGTTCTAGTTCTATGATTCTTTTCGTAATATTTCTTTTAAGTTGTTCACAGACATAGAGAGAATAATTGAGAATAATTGAATGATTGATAGATCATTTGAAAGTTAGAAGACTATTTTAAAAACTTGATCAGAATTTATTTTCCCAATAATATTTCTTTTTAAGTTGTGATTGATGAATCATTTGGGAGTTAAAAGAGTTACTTAAATTACATAAAAAATTTAATGAAACATTTGAAAGTAACTTTAAAAATAAAACTAAGTTTTAAAATAAAATTGTTGAGGTTTTTCAAGACTCGGCAGTTATATATTCAGTGTACGGTATGTATTGGTCTAAGTCCATTGTTAGCAAATATTTTCCTCTTTGGATTGTTCCTTTCGGATTTTTCTTTAAGGTTTTTAAAACGCATGACATTTCCACACCCTTATAAAAAAATATTTCATTCTTCTCCCCAACCGATGTGGGATCTCACAAAGTAACTCATCCTTTTTAGTGAGAGAATTCTTCTTCGCTTCTCATTGCATGAAAAAATGATAATGAGATTGTGTAACATTCATCGTCTCCCTATAAATTCATGCACCAACTTGGCAAAGATGAATATCTAAGGACGATAAGAACTTTGAAGAGTACCTGTAACAGCACGAGCTTATTACCTCATTGTTGTTGCTCTATCTGACTGTTATTTCTTAGAAAATCCAGCAGTGCTTTGGAGGTTAACACTTTTCATTCTTTTTCTGCGATTCTTATTTGGTTTGAATCCTCAATAGATACCAGGAATAATTACCCTCCATACTGCAAAGATTTCCTTGGCCATAAGGCCGTTTGGAAAGTTCAGTAGTGGAAAAGTACTTCAATCTAAAAAATTGTTGAACTTCCAAAATTGAATCAAATATTCTAATAAATCAACTACTCATTGTTCTAAATAAACACTTCTTATTTATTAACTCTATATTAAAATGGATAGGAAATTTACCAACTTGGATGTCAATATTGTGGTGGTTGGCCTTCCTAGTTGGTTGTCTTCCCATTTAAGAATCCTCTAAATTGAAAAGGCATAGAAGACTATATCATTATTATAATTTAATCAAGGTAGATGACATAAAAAATAAATAGAAAAACAACAACTCTCCACTATAGAACCGATAGGCAGCCAAGAGTCATACCAGAGAGATGTATTGGTTCCATTGCCAACATCATGTATAATATCTCTTATAGCCAACTCTCTCAACACCTGTCAAACTTTCCTACAAACCCAGCTACCATTATTTGGTGGGTTTAATACACCAACAAAATGCTCCTATTTTTTAGAAGCATTCTAAATTTAATATTTATGAAAAAAAAAGATGCTAAATTTAAAATTTATTGAGATACAGCCAACTAAATTTGAACCATTAAAAATGCGATGGATTAAAATAATAAGGAAACCAAAGTATATGAATGTAAAAATGATATTTTAGCCGAAATTGTTTTAGGTGGTGGGGTTGGGGCACGTGGGCTTGTGAGGTTTTGGTTTTCAGAGCCCTCTAATTGATGGGATGGTTGGAAAGATACAGACCGCTGGTATGGTCCTTCTGATCCAAACGTACCATATGTCCCATTCTCGCTTCACTGACACCCCCACTTCTCAAACCGTGTGGTGTTTATTACAGTTTCAACACTCTGACACATCCCAAACTATGTATAAAAAAATCTTTGTTAGAAAAGAAAGAAAAAAGAACGTACTAATTCATTTAGATACGTCCATTTTTTTCGCCCCAAATAAACCAGAGACAAACTCTGCTGATAGCAAGCCATAACAGCTTGTTTTGCACCATGAAAGTGTGTCCCACCAAGACAGAAGCCAGGAAATCAAACATGTTGTCAGGCAAGGTCAAGGACAAAGAAAAAGCATCCACAACAGTTTCCCAATATCTAGCAACAAATAGACGGTGAGCAAAAAGGTGTCTAAGGAGTCTCTTAAGATTGCAGCACACAAATTACACTAGGAAGAGGATAGGTTGAAATATGGCATTCCCCTTTGTAAACGGTTAGTCGTATTTATAGCTCCAAAGCTAAGCTCCAAAGGAAAGATTTTAATCTTCTTTAGATAGGAATCATTCCAAAGTACCAAGTAAATGTTGTTTTGGCGCCTATAATTACCTTGTTAAGAGATTTAATACTAAAGACATTGGAAGAATCAAGAGGCCAAGACCATAATAGTCATTTAAATTCCTAAATTAGATGGGAAAAAAAAAAAAAAAGGAGAGATGAGATAAACTGGTCGACTTAGTTATTTCCAAATCATTAAGATTCCGACTAAGGTTCAAATCCCATGCAGCAGTAGATGGAATCTAAACTTCTGTTACTGTACTATTAGACAGAAGAAAGGCAAAAAAGACGAGGAAATACCGTATCAATGTCTCCACAACTAAGCCAAGAATCATGCCAAAAAATAAATACACCGACCATTACCAGACAGCGGTGAGCACAAGAGGCAACCAAAATCCAAAGTAGTGCATATAATACGCTAGGGAGATGTGTTAGAACCCCTCTGAATGAAGCGGGGCCATACACAAGCTCTCTCAGTATCATAATATTTTGCATTAATAAGCTTACGTCACATAGCATTTCCTTCATTTAAAAATATCCAATTCCATTTTGCCAAAAGAGCCAAATGCCAATGAAAGTTCCCGATCCTGATATAAAGTAATGAATGATTACTGTCAATATATCGCACACAAATAATTAAACTTCACTCATGTGCATTATATCTCTAGATGGTCATTCCAAGTCTAACTATAAAGCCTTCTCATCAGCCTAAGACTTTTTGAACCCACATATCAAATAATGTCTGATGGAAACAAATGATTCTCAAACCATACTCCGTTGGTCAAGAAAAGTAGACCTTTTTGTCTTGAAGTACTCTTCCAAATACAGTGGAATGTGCAAAATGGGCAGTACACTAGAATAAAGTTTTGTCCATTATCTGATGTAAAGCTTTCTTCTAAACAATGCATACGCCCAAAAAATATGCACAAAATCTTTTCTGAACCATTAAAGCAGCAAAATCTTTCAGTAGGTAAGGGATGAGATATTATGTTGACCCTTAACAATGAATGGTATTTGCAGATCAACCTACCATGTCTTTGTAACCACCCTCTGTTTTGGACTATGTTATTTTAGGAGTGTAAACAGACTATTATTTTAGAAGTGTACTTCGTGTTTAAGGACACCACGTTATTGGGGATAAGCATCAAAGGTGAGTTAGCTAGATTAAATGCTTCACAATGGTTCTATCTCTAAATTGTTTGTATATTTCTCTCTTCAGGATATCTGTTTAAACTGTGATGCCTTCACAATTCCAATGTTTCTATGCTTTTCTTTGATCTCTTCCTATTGAAGCTTGTGTCATTGAACTTCCTCTACAGGTCAGAAATCATCTTTAAAGCGATAGCCCACATTGCAGGCCGAGCTCAAGTCTTCTTCCTTACGGCTCTTGGGCCTTGAGCACAAGTTTGGATTTAAGCCTACGAGTAGAAACATCTAACACAGTTTATTTGGATATTCTTGCACGTGAGGAAAACTTGGGATATTTGGGAAAGGGTGAGTCGTGAGAGGTTGGCTGAGGGTTTTGGTTGAGAGAAAGTAGAGGAGGATAAATGGTTTCTAAGGAAGTGAGGTTTTTATTGGCAATGTACATGTTATGTAGTCTGGTGTTTTGCTAATTATAATTTTCATTGTTATAGCAGAATCTACGGGCAACCAAGATGTATCCTAATTAATTTCTTTTCTTTTCTATTGTACTTCTTTTTTCTCAAAATGGTTAAATTACAAATTTAGTTTAGAATTATGTTTATTTAGTTCATTAACTTTCAAATTTTCTAATAGATCCCTAAACTTTCATTTTTATGTCTAATAAGCTCCTGACAAACTCGACATTTCTGAAAGTTAATTGATCAACTAGACATAAATTTGAATGTTATGTCTTAATGAAATCCAAAACTTTCGATATTCAATTATAATGGAACATCTTAATTTTAGACAACTATATAGTGCCTCTGGCATTCGAGTAATATGGGCAAGGCCCTAAATTTCCTTTTGGGCCGGCTAGAAGGCCCATTTCATTAACTTCCCACAATTATGACCCCCTAATGGACACTAATTCCCAATTAGCCTCGTTTACCAGTTGCTGTTCCTGTCGTGGTTGTTGTCGTCATAATTGTCGTACATCTGTAACACCAGAAAATCCTCACCTGCATTAATTAAAGGAAGAAATTCTAGCATAGCTACCTGCTGCCTCAACCGTCTAGATGTTCAAATATTGCAACTTCCTAACGTATAGACTTAAATTGTTGTTTTGTTTGTGTCATATTTACTTTGTAATCATATCAAAACTAGAAGTTACAACTCCATGCAACCGATGATCATCTTATAGTACTTGTTTTTGCTTCATCAAACTTCCATGATCACCCAAATTAGAAACACTAATGCTTTAACGTTACACTCGAGATCACCTCTAGTAGATATTGTCCGCTTTGACCCATTACATATCATCATTAGCCTCATGGTTTTAAAACGTGTCTGCTAGGGAGAGGTTTTAATACCTTTCTAAGAAATGTTTCGTTTTCCTCTCCAACCGATATGGGATCTCACAATCCACCCCCCTAGGGGCCTAGCGTCCTCGCTGGCATACTGCCCGGTGTCTGGCTCTGATACCATTTGTAATAGTCCAAGCCCACCGCTAGCATATATTGTCCTTTTTGGGTTTTCCCTTTCGGGCTTCCCCTCAAGGTTTTTAAAATGCGTATGCCAGGAAGAGGTTTCCACACCCTTATAAGAAATGTTTCGTTCTCCTCTCCAACCTAAGTGAGGTCTCACATTTAATCTCTGGATTTTATTTTCTATAAATAAATTAAAAAGAATAATTTATAAGTGACATTCACTTAGCAACTGATATAAATGCATAAACTTTGACAAAAAGAGTTTAAAGAAAACCTGGCTATGGCACCGGCTAACTTCATTGCTCTTGCAGTGCACATGATTTGGTTGCTTCTTAGCAGAGCATGCAATGCTGTAGAGCCTAAAACTTCTCGACTTTTTCCTGCCATTCTCATATTTGGTGATTCTACAATTGATCCCGGTAATAACAACTACATTCCCACCTTGTTCAAAGCTAATTACAATCCATATGGCAGAGATTTCCCCGGCCATATAGCCACAGGAAGGTTCTCCAATGGGAAACTCATTCCTGACATTCTGGCATCAACATTAGGGATAAAGGAACTTGTTCCTGCATTTCTGGACCCCATGCTATCTGATGGTGACCTGAGAACCGGAGTCAGTTTTGGGTCAGCAGGGTCAGGTTATGATGATCTTACAACTAGTAGATCAAGAGTCATTCCAATGCTAAAGCAGATCGATCTTTTCAAGAATTACATTCAAAGACTTGAAAGAATTGTGGGAGAAGAGAAGGCTAAAAGGATTCTCAAAGGTGCTTTGGTTATTGTAAGTGCAGGATCTAATGACTTCATTCTTAATTTCTATGACATTCCCAGCAGGTCATTGGAGTTCAATATCAGTGGTTACCAAGCCTTTGTGCAGAACAGACTACAAAGTCTTATCAAGGTAATATTACTGAGGCAAGTTTTAAGGGTAACTATATATGTGATTGCACAAAATTTTGTTAGTTTATAATCTCTTAACAAAATTCAATTGCAAACCATACATTGCATTACCAGGGCAAACCTAAAGCTAACATTTCAATATAAGCACTTATCATGCCCATTTGTTATTCATCATTTCTTCATCTTTCTAAATTCTTCTTGGAGAAAATGTGACTTCACACCAATAAATTTTAGTTTCTACTAATGTTTTAAGGTAGACCTATAATCAGTAGACTTCACATCCTTCTTCACTATAATTAGAACAAACAACCTATATAAACAATGAAAAATCACACTTAAGGGTTAAAAAGTGCAGTGAGCTTATGGGTTAAAAATCACACTTAAGTTTGAAAACACAGAGACTAAATGGCTATCGGATGCAAACTTAAGGGTTAAAAAGTGCAGTGAACTTTTGTTCCATTTTACCCATGTGAAAGGAACAAAACAGGTAGTAGACTTCAAATATTAGACTAAGCCAAAAAGTACATAGGAGTTTCCAGTGGTTGTGTAGCTAAGCAGCTAAGAATTTTATTGTGAAAATGGATAGGGATTGTATCAGCTTGGATGTCGCACCATCTTTGTAGTAGGGCTTCCTCCAATTGGTTGCCTACCTATTCAAGAAACTGTAGCATTCCAGGATCCTAAAAATCGAAAATGCCTGGAAAATCAAAACTCAGATTCCCAAATTTACAATCACAAGCTCACTACGTTACTGCACGGTTTACAATCACTACTGCCTGGAAGCAAAATTCACCACGTTGACATTTACAATCCGCTGATCGACATGATCAATCATCCAAAAAGATATGGTAAGCCATGGAATTAGGTTATCTGTCCTAAAATTTCGGTTAATCATTATTATTGGTAAGCTTCACCTGGTTTTGTTTGACGCAATTCATCATACAGGTTTCGTCCAAACGACAAAAGGGTGCTGTGGGACCGGTTTGGCGGAAACAGGACCCCTGTGTAATCCAGAGACACCAACGTGCGAGGATCCTAAGAAATACTTGTTTTGGGATAGTGTTCATCCTACAGAATCAGCCTACTATTTCATTGCCGACTCCATTCTCAAGCAACTCGGCTTCAAACAGATTCGGAATTGATCTTCATCCTAAGCCGTTTATGTAAAGAGTTTTAACTTTCCCCATTGAAATCGAAACATGTTCTTTGATATTTGCCATGCCTTATGGAAATAATATTGTTCCGATTCATAAGCAGTACCAAATACAATGAATATTTGTAAGAAGAACAGTTCGAGATTACTTATCGTGAAGTAAATGGAGAGTTCTTCGACAGAGCGAGTAGCTGGTTTGCTTGATCGCAAATATCCATCCGCTCCATCACCCTCCAATTTCGGCGAAAAGAGTTCTTCCACACTCCATTTCTCTGCTATCGATCTGCAGTTCAGGAGAAACCGAAATGCGCGGGAGATGCCGTAACTTTTCTGCTATATATATATATATATATATATATATATATATATATTTTTTTTTTTTTTTTTTAATTAATTTTTTAGTTTAAATCCCATTTAATCACGTATGAATTTTTTTGGTAAAAAAAGAAAATAAATTATTTTTCTACATTAGTGTGTATTTAGAAATAAACTAGTAAAATAATAAATTTCTTTTATTTAAGAAAATAATTAAGTTGACTTGAGCTAATCACGGTTACAATGAATAAGAGCAAAAGGGTACGATGATATTAGAGTCAAGACATTGGTTGAAAAGGGGAATGAAACATTTCTTATAACGGTGTGAAAATTTCTTTCTAATACAACATTTTAAAATCGTGAAGCTAACGGTGAACTTAAATTGTTACAGATGATATTAGAGTCAGACACCAAGTCATGTGTCACAAATGGAGTAGACTGTGAGATCACATGTCTCAGACATGCAAATTAGCATCCAAAGTTAGATTGAGATCTCCGGTTGGAGAGTGAATTGTGATATTTGAACCATTTAAAATTTTTTATTTTCATTAAAACNGAAAGAAAGAAAAAAAAAAAAAAAAAAAAAAAAAAAAAAAAAAAAAAAAAGGTTGAGGTTTGGCGGGTCGGGCACGGTTTAGGGGACCCAAAACCAAGTTCGAGCGGGATTGGAACTGGATTGCGATGTATATTGTCGGAATTTCTTCGATCGGCGCCACTGTTACTCTACTTCCAAACGCTTAAATAGGTTTACCACTAGCCACACACCAACTTCCAACTTAATTCAGGAAAACGATTGCTGATTGACTCAATTTGCGTAGCGGATCATTGCATTCGCGTCTCGTCAACTTCGTTCGAGGAGTTTCAATGGCGTCCAAGTTCGGTCTGGCCGGGGGGTTGCCGGAGCGGCGAGTTCGACCGATATGGGACGCCATAGATTCGAGGCAGTATAAGAATGCTCTCAAAGTTATAACAACGTTGCTTGCCAAATATCCGAATGCGCCGTACGTCCTGGTAACGAAATACAACCCCTCTCTTTCTGCTGCCGATTAGGATTCTGTGTGATTTTGGCTTCTTTGTACCTTATCGATGATTCTTGCTTTGGTGTTTGGCATTTCTTGATAGTGATTAGCGTATTCATCGCAATTTGCATGCGGTTTTCTCCTTTTGCCTCCATTTCTGTCTGTTACTAGCACTGTGGAGAATACGTTAGTTGGATTATAGGAAGCTCCTTGTTTTTACACTCTCCACTTCCACAATACGAGAAATGAAAAGGAAAGCACTCTGATAACATTTCAGGTTGCTTCGATGTTCATTATTTTGTTAATTGTGCTTTTCTTGATGAGGTTCTTTAAGCATGCAGGCTACCCTGATCTTACTTTTTATAAGTTATTCTAAATCGGTCGGTGCATTAACAATTCAGAATGCGTGGATGAATGTATGATTATCGAGTAGGTTTGAAGGCAATGAATCAACTTAAATTTTTTTTCAGGCACTTAAAGCGTTGGTTTTGGAAAGAATGGGGAAGCCTGAGGAAGCCTTATCTGTCTGTTTAAGTGCCAAAGAGCTACTGTTTTCGAATGATTCTTTCTTGACGGACGATCTTACTCTGAGCACGTTACAAAGTGTTTGCCAGCGACTTGACCACAGTTAGTAGAATTCACCTAATTCAGTTGATGTATATCCATGTTCATGTTCTTCATTGTGAGTTATCTTATTGTTCTACGTGCAATCAGTGGACTTTGCAACTAGCTGTTATGAATATGCGTGTGGAAAATTTCCAAACCACCTTGATCTGATGATGGGGCTTTTCAACTGCTATGTCCGCGAGAATTTGTTTGTTAAACAGCAGCAGGTTTTTGTCCCACACTTGCCACCTTTCCCGAACCCCAAAATTTATTTGTACGTTGGTTTCTGTCAATATCATTTTTACTGATGCTCCTTGAATGACTAGAATGCACCTTTTTCATTTTATTAATTTTATTATATTTTTAAAGTCCTTATTCCTTTTCCTTCTCTTCCTCACAGACAGCCATCAAGATGTATAAACTTGCAGGTGAAGAAAGATTTTTGCTCTGGGCAGTTTGTAGCATCCAATTGCAGGTTCGAATGGCTGAACGGTACTTCTAGCATTTACTTTCATAATTAAGAGAATAGTAAATGCATTTAAAAAAGAAGAAAAGAAAAAGAAAAAGAAAATAGAGTGCAGAAAAGCAGAGAGCACAAATGGATGATGGACAAATTTACGAACAGATTGTGGAGATATGTTGTAGGGCTAAATATGAAAGATTTTGAATTTTTCTACAATTATGTAGCTGTTGGAGTATGTGATCAGACTGTTGGATGTTATTCCTACGGAGGGAAAAAACGAAATTAGAAGTCCATCTTCATATTAAGTGGGGTCGTAGACTTGAATCCACAAGCTTTACATGGAACATTTTCCTGGGAAATTGATTAAAACTTTAGTTTCTTGGATGCTGGAACTCCCAGGTTAATTCACATATTAGTATTCTACTGATTCTTTCGTCAAAGGCCTAATGAATGTCGAGTGTGCAGACTCTTGAAACATTGGTACTCTGTTACATTCAAATCTTGTCATAGTTCAAACATATGAGGTATTAACTGCAGTATCAAAGTGTTCATTCCTTGTTTCAGACTATATAATCTTCTATGTAACTAAGAGAGAATGGGCTTCTTTTCTAGTTTGAGTTTACTAGATCGTTCAACAGTTACTATAATATTGTGATTAAACATGATTGTTCGCTTGAGTATGTGAAGTTGAATCTTAAATCTTGATTAAGGCATTCATAAACAAGTTGCTTATGCTGCAGTTACTGAAATTCTTACAGGTGCATTATAGTGATGGTGGGGAAAAGCTGTTGTTATTAGCTGAGGGTTTACTCAAAAAGCATATTGCCTCCCATAGCTTACATGAACCTGAAGGTGCAATCTTTCTTTTTGTTCTTCCAATTTTTCCCCATTGTTGTTGTAATGCTTATAACCAGTACGGAAGGTTCTTCTTTACAATCAAAAGTAATTAACATCGATATTAATGCTCATCTATCCATGTAGCTATTATGGTCTACATTTCAATATTGGAACAACAAGCCAAGTATGGAGATGCTTTGGAAGTTCTTACTGGGAAACTGGGATCATTATTAACAGTTGAAGTTGATAGACTTCGCATACAGGTATTTTCTAAACCTTTTTTCAACAACATTAAACAGCAAGATTATATGATAACAACATAATGCAATGAAAAAAAAAAAAATAGTGGACTTTCTCCATCCCACTTATTCAATTCAAAGATTTCCTATTTTCATGATTTCAGAAGTTTGTTACAGTTAACTGAATCAGTTATAGTATGGTGGACTGTCGCAGACGAGGGTCTTAACTGGTTGTTTTCACTTCCAAAGAAAGTGTTTTACTTGATTATAAGTTCTATTCAGTTTAGTTAGCAATACAACTTTTTGTTTGACGTGATAACTCACTTCAAAGAAACTGTCTGTGGATGATTTTTCTTAGTCTGGGAATATTCACTACAATAGTCGGAGTTTGGTTTTTTGTAGTCAATCCCTTATATTCAGTTCTAGAAGATGGTGATGAAGAAACATGTGGAACAAATTCTGATTTGTTTTCCCTTCCCTTTTGTGTGTGCGTGTGTGTATGTGTATGTGTATGTATTGATCTTGGTTTTGAATGCAGAGTAAGGTATGTGAAGTGAATGCAGCTCACCCACCACCACATTGTCATTTTCCCGTTATTCATTCAAGAAAAAGAGCATCTAGTTTTTTGTTTTATCAATTTCAATCCCATTATTATCTTAATGAATTCCTGCTAATATAGATTAATAATCTTAAGTAATGAGCTCATTTGTATTAGTGCACTCTTTGGCTTCAAGTTGACAGGGGAGGCTTCTTGCTCGGGCAGGTGATTTTGCTGACGCTGCCAATATATTCCAGAAAATTTTGGAGTTACGGTATGCTTCCAAATCAATGACATATCTTGATCAAACCAAATAATGGAAATACATGGTGATGTTCATAGATCCCAAAAATGGAGTATTTTTGTGTTTTCGCCCTTTGTTATTGTCTGAACTTAAAATATTGCTCGGTTTAGTCTGATCTAATATGATAATCTAAATATTTGATGATGATAGTTTGTACATACCAAAAGTGGGTTCTTCACGTGTTTCTCCCCTTTTATTTTTGTCTTGATTATTGCATGTTTAGTTTTTACATATCCCAACTGTAGAGCGGTGATGTTATCTAATCTTGTTAATGATCTGATCTTAATATACTACTGAATTTTATCCAAGTACGAACGATTATTTTGCGTATCATTTGTTATTCAATTACTTATCAGAACCATTTTTGCATTTGCTTGTCCCTTAATATTATTCCTTTCCCCTGCATTTGCTTTTTGCTTCATGCCTACTTGTGATACTGACCATTATAACATTTGAAACCTCATGCTAAATTCTGAGTCAACACCTCCCAGCCCCAACCAGCATCATACTTTTGTATGTACCTGTGTGAATGTCTTCTGTTGGTTTGCTACCATACTGCAGTTACATTTATCATCCATAATGATTATTCTTTCTTTCTGTTTGGCAGCCCTGATGATTGGGAGTGTTTCCTACATTATCTAGGCTGTCTGCTGGAGGATGATAGTTACTGGTGCACTGAGGAGAATGTTGATCCAATTCATCCACCAAAAAAGGTGCTTTGCAAGATTTCACCTTTGTCGGATGAATTGGTACATATCTACTCTCTGAAGTTCTCTGCTTATTATATTGATGTTGCTTTCAGAATAGCCAGCTCTACCTTCTTTCTGATTGATTTATCAAATTGAACATGCAGTTTGATTCTCGTATATCAAATGCATCAGCTGTTGTACAAAAACTACAAGAAGATAGTCAGAACAAACTTTTAAGGGGTCTATTCTTTGCAAATCTTGAAATTGAAAGGAGAAAGCACATGCATGGCAAGGGTAATGACGAAAAGTTGTTGGGAGCTCTTACCGATTATTGGGTCAGGTACATTTTGCATTTTGACGTCCAGACTTCAAATTTCAAATTCCATCTTCTTTATTTCTCTTTTTTATTTATTAGGTTGTCCAACTTGGGTACATCAACGCTCTCTTGATTGGGACTGCTTTTTGTTGAAACTCATTTTAGATCTTTTTAAAATGCAAAGAATTTAATATCATCTACATTCTTATGTACTGCAACTGATGTTATAATTCTAATTTGAACGTCCTCTGTCCAATTCTCCCTCTAGGCTAGAGGACATGTTGACTCCTTGACCTCGAGGCTGTTCTTTTGACTGCTTGCTTAATGAAGTCTTTGTTTAAAAAAAATGAAAAAAAAACTGCTTTTGTTGGAACGATATCAATAACTTTAATGAAAATTACTGTTTTTATGTTTCATGAGAGAAATGCTAGCCAGCATAGGGATTGTGAAATTTCAACCACTCGATCAAAGTTAGATTGGTTCGCTATCATGAGGTTATAGGAATTTTTTTTAAGGGGTAAGAAACTGACTTTTATTGAGATACCAAGCTCGTAACTACAAAAGGCCTAGTGATGGGCCCACAAAAAAGTTAAATGAGGCTATAGGACTCTGTTTTATTTCATCCATGAATGATATCATGTTTTTTATTTCTGTACAAATGATACTTTCTATCCTGATTACAGATTTGGTCACCTAGCCTGCTTCGCTTCTGATGTTGAAATGTTCATTGAGGTGTTAGCTCCTGATAAGAAGACTGAATTACTTGAGAATTTAAAGAAAATCACTCCTTCAGCATCTATCATCACAACTAAGGCCCTTGGACAGTCGATGACGCTTTTAAGACTTCAAGTTCTGTGTGGAAATATGTTCCATCGGTCAGACTCTGGTGCGTCATTTGATTTGATTTCATTCCGTTGATTCTTGTAATCTCTGTGAGCTACATTTACATGGCACTAGGAGCTACTCTAGAAAAAGATAATTCCTAGAAAATTTGAGAGATGGTGTTAGCTTTAATTTATCTAAATTATCATGCCATTTGTCCAATGAATTTGAAGTATTTTAGGGGGTAGTAGATTGTCGAATACACTTGGAGATCTGGTACTGTCACATAACTTGTTTCTGATGCAAACTTTATCATGGAGTTATATTTTATGTCATGAAAATTGACATATTATGCTGTTCATCCCCAGAACTTGAGCATTGTGCAGTACAGATGGCAGAGATCTACTGTAAAAACCTCCCACTTTCAAAAGATTTAGATCCTCAAGAAAGTATGCACGGGGAAGAGATTTTATCACTGATATGCAATCTGCTGGTTGAGGTTTGTTTATATGTTCATGATAGATCAGTTACTTGATTATTTAGTGCTACTGTGTGTACTGTATCGTTAACGATTATGATAATGTAGCAAATTCACTTGTTCTATGCTGATGAATATATTGGTTTTACAATGGTGTAGCTCTTTTGGCGTACACAAAATTTTGGCTACATTATAGAGGCTATTCTGGTGTTGGAGTGGGGCTTGACCATCGGAAGGTTAGATATTCTTATCATTTGAATCTACAACTATAGCCTCATACACGCGTACATACATACGTATATATGTGACCACAATGAAGTTTTCCATGAGTGGCAACAAGTCCAATCATTCTGTGAAGGTTTAAACGTGCATTTACCTTCGCCATTGATATGTCCTCCTAATAAGTATCATGCAATATTATACCTGTATTTATGTTCTTCTAAAACTGATAAGCCATCCATCAAAATATTTTTTGTCCATTAAAATAACTGTTAGCAAGAAATCTAGAGGGCATATTTTTTTATTATTTATTTATTTATTATTATTTATTTATTATTTTTAGTAACATGAGAGGGCATAAGGAAGGAAAGGATTCTTTTGGAAGTCATACTATCCCTACCCCATGGGTAGTAATTACCATTGCAAACACTAAGATAATGATTATGCATTCTTGCAGGCTCTCTCTCTCTCTCTCTCACACACACACACACACATTATGAGCAGATGTGTAGACTGTTTCCAGTTCTCTTATCTAACTGTAAATCTAATTCTCTTTTTTGTCAGATATGCTTACCACTACAAGATTTTATTGCTGCACTTGTATTCCTATTTAGGTGCCTTTCCAATGGCTTATGAATGGTCAGTACCACATTTATTAACAAGTTATAATCATATGATCAATGCTTTAAAGGGCTTCGAAGGCTTATGCCTTGAGGCTCAACTCGACCGCACAAATTTAGGGTTCACAAGATGTTTCCAATTTAAAATTGAGGCTTATGCCTCATCTGCCTCACCTCTTCAAGAAGAAAAACCTTGATTTAAAACATTGCATATGGTAATTTAGTGCTTTCTTTGTCTCTGGTTTATATACATTTCTTCTTTGTTTAGCTATGCTAGTTAGAGAGTTGACTGTATTTCTTCTTCTAGGTATAAATGTTTAGATGTAAAGAATATCCTGGTGGAAACTGCTACCCACCACATTTTACCCCAGATGTTGGTATCTCCTCTTTGGGTAGATCTAAGTAATCTTTTAAAGGACTACTTGAAGTTTATGGATGACCACTTGAGAGAGTCGGCTGAACATTCATTTCTTGCATATCGCCATAGAAATTATTCGAAAGTAAGTAAAACTATTAGCTTTGTGGATATTATATGCGAAATTTGGCAAGCTAGACCTTCAACTTTTCTCAATTAGTATTTACTCAAGTACAATGCTCTCTGTGTTTTGCATGCTTGAGAATGCACTTGTTTTGCCATGTATTCAGTGTTTTTCTATATTTTCTTAGAGCTATATGCTATTTTTGGGCGTTTTCAACCTTCTCTTGTGCAGATACAGGAATTTTTCACCAATAGTACATTTAATAATATGAGGTGGTTTATTAGATAGAATCTACTACGATCATCTGTTTTGACATTCACTTGATCCCCACGTTTGTGGAATAAAATTCATTCGAACTGATTTTTCTTTTGGAACTTTGCTGTTGTGTCATGCCCGTTTCCACATAGTACAAAATATAAATATCGACTGTATAATTGTTTGATGATCCACCCATATATATAAACGTATTGAGAAATTAGTCAAGATGGTGTAAAATAGTCTAGATACTTCGAATATTTAGATGATTTACCATTTTATAGTTTTACTACATGCTTCATGGATTGAAAGAAACAAGTTCTTTGAAGATCCATTTGGACAGTTAATTCATGTGTGATCCGGAGTAATTTTTCTTTGAAGATCCATTGGAGCAAAAATCATTTGTTTGATTTCTTTTTTACAATTATGTGATCACCATAGGAATTCTTATACTCTGAACTCTTCTATTTTTTTCCCTTTTTTAGTTAACCCGTCCCTTGTAAAAAAATTAATGAATGACATCTTTTTAAGCAATTAAAATATATGATCTGCCTTGGCTTCGTCTAGCATCAGTGTCTGTTATGTAAAGCTCTCACTCTATTGTTCTTCAGGTTGTTGAATTTGTTCAATTTAAAGAACGATTGCAAAACTCCAGTCAGTATCTAGTTGCAAAAGTTGAAGAATCTATTTTACGATTAAAGCAACATGCACATAGCATTGAAGAAGAGGAGGTACTTCTTACATAAGTTGTGTCATCTTATATATAAAATTCATTTGGCCTTGATGTGTTTGAGGCAGACTGATTCAATATTTCTTCTTTCTTTTAGACTGTTCTTGAGAACCTGAAATCTGGAATTCGCTTGGTTGAGCTTTCTAATGAGATCCCTTCTAAACCTCTGACATTCAATGAAGATTTTCAGTCACGTCCGTGGTGGACTCCAACATCAGAAAAAAATTATCTTTTAGGTTGGTATTCTTTTATCTTTTATTTGAGTTAAGTTTAAACTTAACTCAAATGAGCATTATCATTTAGTTTTGCCCCATTGAAAATCACACGGTGCGTAATTTGATAGTAAATTTCTGAGGATAAGTTCATGGGTAAATTTGTGTGCTCCAGGAATAATGGTCTGTTTGCTATTTTAATCTGAAATTTTCCTAATGAAATTGTTTCTTTTTCCAAAAAAATAATTAATAAATAAATAATACTGTAATCTGATTACCGGTACCATTCAAAGAGAAGCAACAGAGTAATCCCGTTTGGCTTGAATATTTATATTCTTTTTTAATGTCAGAATTTGTAGAAGTCTTGTCAGATAAGCAATCCCATGTTCTCTTATTTGTCCGATCTTTTTTTTTTCGTCTTTCATTTCTGATAACATCAGAATCTTGTACACAATTTCATGAACTATGGTGATGGGTATTATTTGTTCTCAGGTCCTCATGAAGAAATTTCCTATCGTGCGAGAGAGAACTTGGTAAGGAATCCTCAACTTGTGTTTTTCGGGCCTTTTGGTTACTTTCTTACCCCACCCCCCCTCAATTACATTTTTTAGTTGTTTCCCGAATTTCCTTTTGAATGAATATATCCGTCACTTTTTCTCACTTCTGTAAAATGTGGTACTAACGTAGAGCCAAGATCTGGAAGCTGGTTTTAGGAGAAATATTGAGAGGAGATCTCTTCTTCCTTGCATGCTTTACCTTTCTGTTCAGAGTGTTTCTACGTCAATCAAGGAAAACTTTGAGATTAGTGGTTCTCTATCTGATCCTAAAATCTCCACGGAGCTAAAAAATTTGCTTGAGCGCTATGCAAAAATGTTGGGATCTACTTTCGAGAATGCAGTTGATCTGGTTACGGGGGTTTCTGATGGACTAAGTTCTTATAAGGTATGTTCTGTTTGTCCTAAACTTAAGAATTTAATGTTGAACTGGTTATATATGTTTTTGTTTGTCTTGTATCATGTCTTGAGCTACAAAGCCTGCTTTGTGTATACAATCAGCGTTATCAATGAAAACGGCGTCTTGTCTGCAAATATTCATATGTGACACTTGGCTTTTGATTGCTCGTCTTGTTAATGTCTGATGGTCTTTAGAATTATGTAAGTTTGAGCATGTGACCTATATTATCTTTTCAATGTTATGGGAGGAAAGTTCAAGTAAAATTGTCTGCTCAATATCAGGTTCGAAGTCTTCACTAGGTTTAGATGCATTAACTCTTAAAATATGCATCTTGACATGGACAGATTTATGCTTTTTAACACCTAAAATATGCATCTTCATTTTAGGTTTAGTATCTTGCTGTCAGTACGTCATAGTGACTCGGTTATCGATCTAGAATTTTGTTATAATCATCATCTTGAGAATATTTTTTTTGCAGGATTTCGGCACCAATTTGGTTGAATGGTTTAATTTTGCTGTGTTTCTAAATGCATGGAACTTGAGTTCTGGTGGATGTTGGTCTCGCACCTGGCATACTGTCGATTCTCTTCTGGAAAAGTACATTTTGGAGGGTGTCGCATCCTTGGAGTCCACAATATTCACTCCTTATGAGAATATGCGCACGCTCGTGCAGGTGGTCTCAGAGCCATTAGCTTGGCATGGCCTTATACTCCAGGCATGCGTTCGATCTTCTCTTCCATCTGGTAAAAGAAAGAAGAAAACAGGATCAGCTGAGCTATCCTCTTCTCCTCTATATCTTGCACTGCGGGATTCAACACAATCTCTGTGTAGTACTCTAGAGGCGATGCTGAAGTGGTTAATCGTCAACCAATCAGATGATGGTAAATTAGAAGCCATACTTTCGTCTATGCAAAACGATGGAAATAATGATGGACCTGGGCAAGTATTTCAGATTCTCGAAACTTCAATGTCGTCCATGGACAGTACAGAACTTGGTCATTGGATTACTGGAGCATTTAAGTGTTGGAATACTGTAGAGGTCGCAAGAAAGCTAGTTACTGGGAAGCATGTAGTGTTAAATGAGTTTATAAAAAATTGTGAATCAAAATTCAAATCAGTTCAGAAATTGAAACAACAATTATCTCAAATCTGAAGGCCTGCTACATTCATTCCCCATTGATGCCACATCGCTTAGGTTGCATTCAGCCAGCCAAAATTCATCTCCGGAAGAATATTGAGTTTCGAGTTGAGTTCTTTTTTTCATTCAAGTCATTATACACCCAAGATTTTGCTCGGCAACAATGATGTGGCGGTGGTTGATCTCGAGTGGGGACTCTACAGTTCGATAGGCTGAAACCAAATAAACAACTTTTTCTTGCTTTATATTTGAGGGGAAGTTTTAGATTGATAGTTTTTAGTACAGATTGTGAGTTTCAGAATCAAGTTCTGTAAGATCCAATTTGTCGTGGGTTTTGGCTTCAGCTCATAGGAGTATAGTCCATAATAGTGTAATATGTCTTTAGAACAAACACGTCCATACTATAACGATGATTGCTGTACCTCCGAATGTTTGATTATAGCCAACTACCTCAACTATGCAACCCAGGGGTGTGCGAGCCCGCCTAGTGCATCCACAGTTGCATGTGTGGATTTACTACACATCTAATTTGTCCAAACTAGAGGCTAGACCATGATTTTAAATGATAGGTCTTTAATCACAATTATTGTACCTCCGACCACAGCTAACTAGACAGACCATGCAAGCCCAGGGGTGTGCTAACCCACCAAGTGGGTCCACACTTGCATGTGTGGGTCTAAAATACTATGATTTGTCCCAGGTCTCTGATCATGTGTTTGAAGAGGTAAACAATGAATGAATATAGCAGTTTGAAGGTGGCTTAAAAACTTTTTTTTTTTAAGTAATTTGAAAGTGATTCCAAACAAACTAATAAAAATAATCCATGAAAAAAAAAAGCATTAAAACTACATTGTAATTAACAGAGATATTAGTGAGTTAATCCGCCCACCTATATCAGGCAACAAATTTCAAGCAACGAGTATCATTATGTATATTCTGGCAACGACATGAACAAAAGCGTACTCCACACCTTATGCACGTGTAGCTAGCAGCAAAACCACAAACCGTGCAGAAATGCCGGCGGGAGGTAGAGCTTGGAGGTCCGACGGCTGCCTTTATGTATGATGGAACATGTGGAGGCAAAGACTCCAAACTTGCCTGTTTTTTTTTGTGCACATATTGTAGCTCAACATTAAAACAAACTTTTTATTGTAATCTGATAACGACCAAGAAGTAGAAGATGTTTCATCCTAACCTCGTGCAGAAGCTCCATAAAAGTTTTGGGAGCCTTCTTAGCTTCAAGTGCTTTTGCCTGCCTAGTTTTGCGCTTGGTACCTTTTGATTGCCGCTTTTGTATGTATGCTGTGCTTGGAAGGTCAAAAAGGGGGAAATATTAGTGACACTATATACCAAACAACACCCGAGGGCATAGAAAAGTGTAATTTAAATTCACTAGAAACAGAATTTAAGTGGACAGGTTCAATTATTCCTTGGAGATTTATTTTATTTTCAAGTGATTTTTCTATATGGAACTAAACACATTGAAACACAAAGAGCACAAAATGGAAGTCGAAAAGGAAATCATATATTAACCCACTTTGAAGTCTATGGAGAACAAAAATAAAAGAAAAGAAAAGAAAAAAAAAAAGAAGGGAAGGAAGAAGAGTTCCAAATAAATAGAAATGAGTTCACCAAGATACCAAGAAAATGATGAAATCTCAAATCTCTTAAAATCGCAACACTTCCCACTGGAAATCCTATGGCTTTATTCCTTCCCAAAGTCGACGACAATTAGCCCACACCAACTTGGCTCTTCACCAAAATAAGCGACTATGCAACAGCTGCCTTCGTGATTTTGTCCTAGAATTTTAAGAAAGACACCAACTCAAACACACTCCCGTTCCACATTTATAAGCTTCTCACCGCTTGGAAAAACATGATCTTGATCTTTTCAGCACCACTCGTACACAAAAGCTTCTCACCGCTTCAAACTAATAAGAAAACCGGTTATCAGCAGAACTTGTCGAAGACTTAAGAGAATCATATCACCAGTCTTTTAAATTACTTCTCCACCTATCCTCTTGCTAATTAGGTCGGCAATAATTTGGAGCAAGGAAGTAAGTTGACCCAACCGCCAAATTCTACTTCGGAGAGCTGCATTATTAAATGCAGATTCCATCCCCCTCCATTATCATCCCAACAGTCAGGAATTGTAAGATCCCTAGAAAAATCCACATGAATGAGCGTAGAATATCTCACCCTCGGTGACTGATAAGTAATTCAAGTACCATTGCAAGTACTTGGACAATTAACGAGTACTAAAATTCCAAAGGCAAAGTAATATCTGAATTTCGTTAATGGCCATCTACCAATACATAACAGAAATATAGCCATTCCAAAGATGTAGAAAATAAAAATTTCTCGAGCATACACTACAGCCTAAAGCCTAAGCAATATCCGAAATTATAAATAACAAGAATCGAACTACCAAAAGCAATGCCACTCGGGAGTGAAGAAAGCGGTCACTGACCATGCTGACTTACTTGCACGTTAGATTAACTGATGGAATCGTGAAAGTAAGCAGTACAGAAAGGAATGGGAAAATATTAGATGCCTAACATTTGATAGATGTAATTGTAGAAAACACCGTACTAGAAAAATAAATGCCAAGGCGGAAAATATATGAATGAAAAACATCGTATTAACCTTGTTCGTCATCATCGAGAGAAGCATCCTCGTCGTCAATGTTTTCGATCAATTCCAGTCCAGCGTTGTCATTTTCCAACGCCTCCAGACGAGCAAGGGCAGCCTGGAAGAGCAGAAAATCCAATACTAAAACTTAGATTGTAGGTATAGAGTCCAGGCTCCTATAATCAATTATACCACAAATAACTCAAAACAAAGAAGCAAAATCTAGTTCGACAAACCTGAGAACGATTGTCGCTGCTCGCTAGGGCAGCAACCATCTTAGGAGCAACCTTCCGAGTGCGACTCGACATGCGTCGGAATGAATTTGTAGCATCATCATCCATTTCTACCTACAAACGCACACTCAGATCCTTGTATGAGAAAACGAAGCGATTGAAATTTAGAGAGCGCGATGAAACAGGTAAAGAATTCACATCAGAACTAATACAGTACAAAATCGCATTAGACGAGTTGTAGTAAGAAAAAACCCTAGGTTTCGCATGATCCTTAATTCCAGCCCTGCGAAATTGGTTAAAAGCACTGTTCCGAATGACGGTATCAACTCAATCGTAATGTACACTGTGAGAACGAAACAGAAATGAGCGAAAGAGAGAGAGTTCCAAACCCTACCACCCGGAGAAGAAGAGGAAAGGAGAATGCGACTCGATGGACTTCCGATGGATGTTCACTGTTCTCAACTCCGGCGACAGTCGTTACTTATGCAGGAAATTTACGCCGACGACATTCCGAGAAGCAAATCCACCGTGGCGTTAACAGGCAAACACTAACACTGATTACCGCTCTTATTATATTTTTGGCTATTTATACTATAAATATATTGGTGTCTTGAATTTTCTGTTTCAAATAAAAATCATAGAAAAAATAATAATAATATCTTTTTATTAGGCAAACTAATATTATACGTTAAAAATATATTTAGAAGTCTTAATTAAAATTTTAATGATTTAATTTATTTAAAATTTTAGAGTATATTAACATAGTCTTGAAAGTTATAAATTTTACTTTAAAAAATAATTAAATCATTATTATTATTATTTCAATTATTTTTAATTAAAGATGGTAAGTATATTAAAATTATATATAATTTTACATTGAATCTACTATGATTTATTTTTTATTTAATTAAATAATAAGAAATTAAAACCATTTAAACATTTTTATTATAAAAAGTAAATAAAAACATAAATAATTAACTAGTTGAATCAAGGTCCGGCAAAGGGAGGAAGTCGGGGCTCCGCAGGCCCATCAACTGGGAAGCGTGTAATGGGCCCAGCAATAGGGTGTAATAGACGGCCCATTAATAGGGAGGGCCCATCAAAATATGAAGGGTACAATGGGTAAATCGATTCCATATTAAATTAATATTTATAATAATATGAAATTACAACATTAATCTTTTAAATTTTAAATTTGTTTTATTATTCCATAAATTTAAAAAGTAACATTTAATTTCATATTCAATATATTTTATTTTTATTTTTATTTTTATATTTAATTGGTCGATGTGTTTTTAAAAATATATAAATTTAATATGTAAAATAATTTAGAATGTCGCGATTTTATTAAGCACATAATTCAATTTTATGGCTATATTGATTATTTAATTTATTTAATTTTATTGAATATGTTTAAAAAAATTGAAGAACTAAGTTTTAATTTAATTTTTAAAAAAATAATAATAAATTATATTAAATGTATACAAAAATTTGCTTTTAGCATAAATTATTTTTATTAAGCCTCTTTGACTTAATCCAATAAATGTGAAGATTCCTCGTTTTTTTTTATTGCTTTCTTTTTATGTTTAATATTATAATTGTTAATGTTATCCAATTGATTTAACTTTCCAAAACACATTTATATTGAATTAATAATTGATAAAACTATATTAAAATCAATTAAAATAATGTATTAAATACATCATTTCTATTTTAAATGTTTTTTAAAAAATAAAATAACTAATTCTCACAAATAAACTAAGTAAATACATTAGATCCATTATTCATTAGAATTAATTTAAGAAATCTTGTGTGCTATAATTAACTGTAGCTCAATATAAATCTTTGTTTATTTTAATAAAACAGTTAATTATTTTATTAAAATTACTCGTGAAATTTAAAATTAATTAATTTATATTCATGATGTATTATATTAAAAAAAATAAATAAATAAGTCGACGGATATAATCTATTATTTATAATTAATTTTCATTTAGTCCATATTTCAACATTATCTAAAATTTCTGGAATTAATTTTATAAAGAAAACGCAATGTTGTCTTGCATGTACCCATTACTATTTAACCTTCTTCATTCCACTCCTCTCCATCCGACCGTCCACGTGTCCTCTAATGCCTGAATTAAATCTTTGTGTAAAAAAAATTTCACCATATATTTTTTACAGCCATGGAAGAGAGAGATAAAAAAAAATACCTGTAAAAAACCGAGCTGGAAAAAGCAAGAAGAAGCCATGAAACTCAGGATAGATAGCGCCGGCAAGCGGCGGCGGAAATGAACATTCCGGTGGTGTTTCATTCGACGGCGCTATCCCTCCTGAGCTTGACGGATTCTCCCGTGCTACTGCCGGTTGCCGGAGCACCATGTCGGCGGGCGAGGCGAAACCCGGAAAGCCATGGAAGAAAAGGAGCAAAGAGAGGCATTTTTATAAGAAGAAAAACATATAATTTTAGGCAGTTAGTTAAATCAATTGAATTAATAATAATTAAAAAATAAAATACGTTTGCCGACTACGATCTTGAGGAATGTGTGCCGTTGGAGTTGGGGAGATTGGATGGTGGCCGTCGGATGGAAGAAAAATATAAAAATTAAATATTTATTAAGGGAATAAACTTTATGGCGGGTCAAAGGACTTTATGGGCACCAAATTTCAATTGAATGCTCTTCACTAACCCAACATTAATGCGTTAATGGAGAGTTAAGCTTTTTGGAATCTGTTTAATTAGTCAAAATTATCATCATTACTTAATAATCCTTACATTAATTATACTTACTCAACCAATAATATTAAATATTACATACCCTTTTAGAGAAACATTTTGTAGAGATCGAACAATATCGGTTAGTAATGAACTTATAATATTACAAATGGTATTAGATCCAGATACCGAGCATTATGCCAACAAAAAATAATGACCCCCAAGTGGGTGGATTATGAGATCTCACATAGGTTGAAGAGTGGAAACCGCTCAAATAATCGCATTTTTAAACCGTGAGACTAACAACGCTACATAATAAACAAAAACCGATAATATTTATTAGCAGTGAACTTGTAATGTTACAAATGATATCAAATCCAGACAACCAAACACAACAAAAAAACACTGGCCTCTAAAGAAGTGGATTATGAGATCCCACATGGGTTGAAGAGTAAAAACCTCTCGAATAATCGCATTATTAAACTGAGACTAACAACGATACGTAACAAACAAAAATTGATAATATATATTAGCAATGAACTTATAATGTTACAAATGATATTAGATCCAGACATCGAACAATGTGCCAACAAAAAACGCTGACCTCCAAGAAGGTGGATTATGAGATTCCACATCGGTTGAAGAGTGGAAACCTCTCGAATGATCGCATTTTTAAACCGTGAGACTAACAACAATACGTAACGAATCAAAACTGATAATATCAGCAAGAATCTAATATACGACATTATTAGAACCAAAACAAAGAAAGAAACAGAAGAAAAAATTTATATACGACATTATTAGAACCATCAGCAACGCGTAGAATACAAATTATAAGTTAAATTTGATACGTACTCCTTTGACTATAAGTGGTAGCATTCGCCCTTTGAGACAATCCCTCCTGCAAAATTTTACACAGATCCAACAAAAAAGGCGTCTTTGTTGCAATAGCAGGGAAAACAGGGATAGAGTAAAAGAAGAAAGAATATCACCCGATCCTCTCTGCTTCCTATTTTCATGTCATTTCGTCACTGCTTCCATTGAGCTCTTGGAAGAGAGATTTTATCGCTTCGTATGTCGACCAGCAAATAGCAGCAGCCGGAGCGTGAAAGAGCATCCTTGGAACCCATCCCCTCATAAGCCCTCGATATCCGTCCTTCTTGAGTATTGTCCTAACGACGTCTTCTATCGACCCGCTTTTGAATCTATCGCAGCCACATACACCCTGGGGATCCACAAATGTGAATTTAAGGTTAGGCTATGAATCTAGCGCTAGTAACAGGTAATTTAGCATGTGAAATTGAGCCTGCTTCTGCACCATAACCATCGTACAATCCTTAACACATTCCATTTTTATGCATACTTCAGTTGATCATGCATCCTTTACATGTTCATGAAGCATTCATATCATGCTGCCATATCATTATAACAAGAACTTAAATTATACAGTTCATACATTTCTTATCACTAAAAAACTAAAAAAATCTATATCGTCTGTTCTCCTTTCAATTCACATGTAACCTGTAGCAGAGTTCACTATATTTGTAGTACTTTTCAATTTTTTTCGTGACGAACACAGGTACATCCTATAATATTCCAAGGAAAAGAAGAAATCCAATGGTTTTTTTTTTTTTTTTTTTTTTGTGGGGGGGGGGGGNGGGGGGGGGGGGGGGGGGGGGGGGAGCGAACGAAGCATGATTAGTTATCAAAACGTCCTAGATATAGGGATTAGAGAAGACCAGACTATCAAAAGACTCCACTTGTTCCATAAGAAAGGAGTAACTGACAAATTCCTAAGAGAGAGAGAGCCAACCAAGCAGGGTCCATCAAAAGATAAACTAACACATACAAAATCGACAATCTCTTGGATGTTTAACTTCAGAAGGTGGTAATTGTAGATTGAACAAATTGAGATAAGGATTGTTGTTTAATTCACAGAACACACAGTACACAGTCCATTTCAGTCCACAAAACCTTCAAAGATTCATATAGACCGGTAAGATGATGATGATCTTCGGATCGGAAATGGATTCCGCTATCCATCCCTGACCCCTCCTTGTTCAGAATAATTTGATATTTAAATAATTATTATATAATAAATAGGAGAACTCTGTAAAAAAGAATTTAAAGAAAAAGGGTATGGCATATTTTTCCTCCCCTGTTCTTCGTCAACACTTATTGACCCTCAGTTACTCTCTGGACCTTCAACGCTATTCTTTCAAACTATGTTAGCAGATATAATTTTAACCTTTAGTTATAAATCCTAGGTTGTAATAGCCCAAGCCTACCGCTAATAGATATTGTCCTCTTTAGGCTTTCCTTCAAAGTTTTTAAACGTTCTTCTAAGGAGAGGTTTCCACACCCTTATAAGGAATGCTTCGTTACAATGAGTTTGAGAGAGAGTCCTGCCTTTTCTTCTCTTGCCTTTTCCCCCTAAGAACATAACCATTCTTAGCTTTAGAATGTTGTTAGGTAGAGCTTCCAGAATAAGAGCAAAAGTATTCTAAATACAAGCACTTCTCTTTTCAAAGTTCGCACCTGCTCTAAGGTGAAGACATTGGAGACACCAAAGTTTTTCCTTAATAAGTTCACTTGCAGATTTGAACCTGCAACATTGGGTAGGTATTAAGAGACTGCGAGCCTCAGCCAATGAGGCCGCCACTTAGGGGTCTCTAATATGAGCACTGGTAAAAAATGTTTAATGACAGAATATTTTGATGCTAGGTACTAGTACTTGTCGCTTTTCGGTCAATCACTCAAAGAACCTTGGCCCAACAAGTGCTTTGGAAATTTAAATTTTCAAAGGGAAAGTTCTTTTGGCATGACAAAAGCACCCCAAAAAATGACCTTAATCTAGCTCTAAAAATACATCACCTAAGTAATGGCCCAAGCCCACCCCTAATAAATATATTGTCCTCGGTTTTTTCCTTTTGGACTTTCCATCAAGGTTTTTAAAAGGCGTCTGTTAGAGAAAGGTTTCCATACCCTTATAAAGAATATTTCGTTCTCCTACCCAATCGACGTGATCTTGCAATCCACCCCCTTTGGGACCCACCGTCTACTCTGGCACTCGTTCCCTTCTCTAATCCAGGAGGGACCCCAATCCATCCCTTTGGAACCCAACGTCCTAGCTAGCACACTACCTCATGTCCACCCCTTTCGGGGCTCAATCTCCTCGCTGGCACATCGCTCGGTGTCTGGTACCATTTGTAACGGTTTAAGCTCACCGCTAGTTGATATTGCTTTCTTTGGGCTTTTCCTATAAACACTTATGCTAGAGGAGTTTTTCACACTTTTATAAAAAATGCTTTGTTCTCCTCCCAACCAATGAAGGATCTCACACATTTATAAAAAATTAGCTGAGTCTACAACCAAATTATTAAATGGGGTACCTGACATTGTAGTTGAGTCTTAACCACATCAAGCGGCGTTGTAACAAATGCAGCTGAGGCTCCAGCAGCAGCTCCTGCCGTCGCATGAACGATCCACTGTTCATTATTTACAATGTCTGGAGAAACCTCCAGCAAACCTCTCTTTGCAGCTTCATAAGTAGCAAAATGCACAGCAGTAAATGGAGCATTCATTAACACTGTAGTTCTATATGATGCGTAAAATGCTTTAAACCCCTCGTCTCTGAGGACCCTTGTGACACAATCCAAAACCCCCTTGTAGGGACTATTACTCAGCTGCAGCCTCTGTTTAACCATATCCATCGGTGTAAAAACAGCGTCACTCGCCACCGTTGCACAGACGCCAGAAGCAGCGTGGGCGACAGAATTATTAGGATCCCCACCAGAGAAAAACTTCTTACAATCCTCGTAGACTGTAAAATACACAGCATGTGCAGGTCCAGCTCCAAGACCCATAGCACCAATACCACGATAAAAACCAGCAGGTCCCTCTGTCTTCAAAATTGACCGAAGCGCTTGTCGAACTCCAACAGATTTAATTGGACAAGAACCAAGGGCTTGCATATGGGTCTTGACTGTATCAACCGGAAACATAGCCATATGCTCAACAGACCCAGCGATTGAACCAGCAATCATGAACTGCCAGAACCGGAGACCATCATGAGCTGAGACCACAATCTCGGGATGAAAATCTGGAGGCGACGGTACCGGGCGAAAATCCGGACTCTTCAACTTAGCCGAGGCTTCGGTCGCCTCGGTGGCCATTGAAATACGAACCCCAAGTTGAAAATTTGCAGAAAATTCTTAAACTAACCGAGTTGCTAACATGGAAATCGACTTAACTACAACAAACATAAGGGAATTCAAACTTTCCAACGAGAGAACAATCGGTTCGGAGTTCAGTCATAAACCAATCCAATTTCCAACAAAATAGGAGATCGATTGAACCCTGTCTTCATCCAAATGGCCAATTGGGCAAACGAAACGGCGAAACCAAATTTCTGGGACTGCTAAATAGGTCGAGAGAAGGTGAAGACGAAGAAGAAGAAAACGAAATCAGTAGATAACTTTGGCGGTAGCTTTGGTGGGTCATTAGGGTTCTAGAAATTAGGGCTTTGTATATTTTGACAGAAACGAATTGATAATTTTACCGTCTCATTCCTAACTTTTGACGTCGCGCTCTTTCTTCAATTGGGCACTTAGGCCCATTATCCCGCCATCGAGGCCCATTATCTTAAGATTGGGCCTTTAGGTTCACTCTCTAGCCATCAAGGCCCATTTACACAATGAGCCTGAAACGGTAATTGACATGATATATAAAAATATATACCGCTAAATTTCTCAATTAAATACGGAAAAAAATACTATTAAAATATTATTTAATTGGAGAATTAATGAAATTTATATATAATTTTTTAATTAATTAGTTTTTTCATATATTTAAATTATCTAGAGATCCCAAATAATATTTTTGGGTAATGTTTTATCAATTAAAAACTCACCAGCTACCATCATTAAATATTAAAAAAATTATACTTTATAAATTTAAAAATAATATTTTTTATAAATTCACTCGGGTCATTTTCATAAATACGAAGAGTTTTGGGTTGAGCAAACCATTTAAAATTTTATTTTATACCTATATTATACATATTTTAATTTAATTAATAAAGTATATTTTGACATTTGTTCTAAGTATATAAATTTTATAAATAATAATTTAATGTATAAAAAGTTAGTTTGTAAATGTAACAAAAATTAGGGGTCCGGAATTTAGTTCTCAAAATATTTGGGTTGAGTTTGCAATTTTTTTAAAGTTGATGGTTTGATTTATTAATTAATTAAAAAAATCCTAAAATTCTTCAAAAAAATAAAAAATAAAAAATAAAAATCTGTTCACTTTTAAAAAACCCATTAAAAACCCTTTTCCCACTCCGACATTCTACATTTCTTTGTCTCTCTCTCTTCAGTAATGCCTCCGAATCTTCGCCTCATTTTCTTCTTCTTCATTAATCTCTCCGCCCTAAGCTTTTCTCCGGCCTCAGCCGTCGGATTCAACTGGGGCACGGCGGCGTCCAACCCTCTTCCCCCGGTCAAGGTTGTGGACCTCTTGAACTCTAACAACATCACCAAAATCAAGCTTCTCGATCCCAATCCCCTCGTCCTTCAGGCCTTATCTGGCTCCAATGTTCAAGTCACCATCGGCATTCCCAATCTCATGCTCAAAATCCTAAACTCTTCCAGAAAAGCTGCCGAAAGTTGGGTTCACGATAATGTCACTAGGTATCTCTCCGGCGCCACAGGCGGTGTTCGAATCGAGTACGGTTTTTAACTCCATCTCTTGATCTTGATCATCTGGTTCATTCTGGTTTAGGTTTCTTCGAAGTTTGAGCATGTAGATTTTTTTCATTCTGATGAATTCATTCCGTATTGAGCATTAGCTCGAATGGCTATTAACAACGCTTCAATTGAAGACTGAATTTATTACGAATAGTTTTCGTGTCTGTTTGTTTAATTTTCTCCTGCAATTTATATGTCCTATTTCAAAGGTTGCACAATCAATGATAGTAGATATCGGCAATAGACTAATAGCTTAGGAAATTAATGGCTACCAAACCGAAGTACATAATATTGGCCCATCTTCATGATGGGAAGAACAAGTCTTCTATATTCCAATTCAATTCAACGAGAGATCTTGAACTAAGAAATAAATTCTTAACCCTAAATTTAGAAAGAGTGTCTCGAGCAATTTCAATAATGTTGTTGATGTTCCCTGTGTAATTAATGCTAATATTCATAATTTCACATGCTGGGGGGTGGGTGGGAGTTTTCTTCTGGTTATACTCTGTTTTGTGGTGGGTGCATAGCTAAATTAGACAATGTATTCCACGCCATTTTTCTAGTGAGATGCCAGGAAATGGACTGTCCAGCCCCCAAAAATGGCTTGTTGCTTGTTCTAGTGAGATGCCAGGAAATGGACATACCACGTCATTTTTCTAGTGAGATGGAGTTTGAGGGTACATTTTTGGGGGCTTGTTGCTTGTTCGGAGAGAGGAAATACTGACTGTTTCCCATTTTTTTCCTCTCTGAGAAGGTTTTTAGGACAGTTTGTGAGGTCCCACAATGGTTGGAGAGTTAAACAAAGCATTCCTTATAAGGGTGTAGAAACCTCTCTCTAGGAGATGTGTTTTAAAACTTTGAGGAGAAGCTCAAGAAGAAAAGTCCAAAGAGGAAAATATCTACTAGCGGTGAGATCCCACATCGGTTGGAGAGAAAAACGAAACATTCCTTATAAGGGTGTAGAAACCTCTCCCTAATAGATGCGTTTAAAACTGTGAGGCTGACAGTGATACGTAACGGGCCAAAGTGGACAATATCTACTAACGGTGAGCTTGGACAATTACAAATAATATCATAACTAGGTATTGGGCGATGTGCCAGCAAGGACGCTAGCCCCCAAAGGTGGTTGGATTGTGAGATCTCACATCTGGTTGGAGAGGAAAACGAAGCATTACTTATAAGGGCGTGCAAACCTCTCCTTAGGAGACGCATTTTAAAACCTTGAGGGGAAGCCGAAGAGAGAAAAGGGAAATTCCAAAGAAGACAATATCTGCTAGCAGTAGAAGAGGAAAAGTCCAAAAAGGATAATATCTATTAGCAGTGGGCGTGTGTGCTCTTATACAATTCTTGAGTTCTTGTTGTTGTCATGACTGTCAAATGTTACCCTCTCACTTTTGAGGTTAGAGCAACCAATTGCTTGCTTTTTTTAGATTGATTGAGCTAACGTCTTATTGACCTTCTAACATTCGGTCAGTTCTACTCAGTTCAGTGATAACTAAGAAATTTTTGGATTAATTTAGGTCTTAGATGGGTGATCAATCTCATATCAGCAAATGATTTATCTGTCTCTCTCTAAAGCTACGAAGCTCCAAACTTTTTAATATCCTTTCGATTGGAATGTGTATCATTTTCTCTCTTATGCTTGCTATGATGTTTGCAGATACATAGCAGTTGGAGATGAACCATTTCTTCAAACTTATGGGGATCAGTATTATCCGTATGTCATGGGAGCAGTCGCCAACATCCAGGGAGCTATAGCCAAAGTAAACTTGGAGAGTAGGATAAAAGTTGTAGTCCCGTGCAGTTACGACGCGTTTCTGTCTGAATCTGGCCTTCCTTCGAAGGGACACTTCCGACCTGAATTGAACAAAACAATGATCCAGCTCCTAACATTTCTTACCACGCACAGATCACCTTTCTTTGCAACCATTTCCCCATACTTAAGTCTGCGTCAAAACAAGAATATTTCTCTCGACTTTACCCTCTTCAAGGAAACAGCACGCCCCCATAACGATAGCCGTAGAACTTACAAAAACACCTTTGAATTAAGCTATGATACCTTAGTTGCAGCTTTATCAAAGATCGGGTTTTCGATGGTTGATATAGTTGTGGCACAGATTGGGTGGCCTACTGATGGAGCATGGAATGCTAACTCATCAACAGCTGAAACGTTTATGAAAGGCTTGATGGATTTCATCCACAGCAGATCAGGAACCCCCCTACGACCTCGTCGTCCACCACTCGAGACTTATATCTTAAGCATATTAGACGAAGATCAGAGAAATATATCCACTGGGCCATTTGAGAGACACTGGGGAGTGTTCACTTTTGATGGTCAAGCTAAGTACCACCTAAACTTCGGTCAGGGCACAAAAAGCCTTGTGAACGCCCAAAATGTTGAGTACCTCTCCCCCAAATGGTGTGTTCTCAACAACAACAAAGATTTATCTAATGCAAGTGCTAGTGCTTTGGAGGCATGTTCGGTCGCTGACTGCACTGCGCTCGTTCCGGGCGCATCTTGCTCTGATATTGTTTGGCCTGGTAATATTTCTTATGCATTCAATAGCTACTATCAGCAGAATGATCAAAGAGCAGACAGTTGTGACTTCGGAGGGTTGGCCCTGATCACAACGGTCGATCCATCGAACAGTAACTGCAGATTTCCTGTTCAAATTCGAACTTCGAATTCTCATTCACTTGATGCTTCCTCTCTTCTGAAGACAATATCATTATCAGCACTTTTTTGGCTATATCAACTGGTTTACCTCCAATAGACCAATGTGACTTTCCTGTACGCTGTATCACAGCTTCGAGATCTAAGAAACAAGTCGTTTTTCAGGATCAACCGTTATCTTCAAATGAGGAGACGGCTCTCTACCTCCAGATTTCGTGGTATGCTTCCTTTCTCCATTTTGGTTCCGATTCGAGTCGGGAAAAGTAAGTATATTTTCCATGTATATCTAGAACATGATGCTAACTTTGTCTAATGCTTTTTGAGGTTAGAGAATCTCGCATGAACTGAAGAACCCTCTTGTTATAATTGTCTAACAAGAACATAGATTCCCATTTACCTTATCACATGGCCTCAATTTTCTCTGCTCTCACCATATAATTGACAAGATTTTGTTCAGATCATTAGCCATTGGATCTAGGAATTCAACTATCAGTTAGTTCAAACAACTCAATTTCTAGGTTTCTGCTAGAAACTGCTTCTCTATTTCAGCTATTATAGCTCTAAACAAAAAATCAAATAATTATCAAACGTATGGGTATGAACTGGCCATGTGGTTTTGTAAGTCTTTGTAAGTCTTTCGAAGTTACACTGTCTTGATTGTCGAGTTTTTTCTTCTCCCTAGAATTTATTGTTTGAAATTTGAAACTTGTTCTAATACGTAAGCACGTTAATATTTTATTAACAAACCTGTTTGAATGTTCATTTTAGAAGCGTAGAGCTTCAAAAAGACGATTTCAATGTCTTTTATGTGGCTCAACTCAAATCGAAAAAAATGTGATTGATTAAGTTAATATTTTTGACGCTCCAAGCGTGTTCTTTCATTCCTATTCCTATTTTTCTAGGTGTTCATTAGTCAAGCTCATGCTTTCAATGAGTTTCTTATTTTCTTGCTTTATTTGCTTCGTTTTTATTCGATCTTATATATGAGATTACTTGATAATGTTCTTGCCTAAATAAGAACAGCTAAACCAAATAACATTCTTCTTCTTTCTATTTAATGAAAATCTATTGATTTAATCCACAAGAAATCAAGCTGAGTTAGTGAAATTTGATGCATAAAAGAAGATTATTGTGTATCATCGCCATGCGCCTCCTGCAAATTGCTACGGCGGCGCTGCACAAAGGACTGCATTTTTGCCCCATATTTCCCTCCGAATGACCCTCTCAAGTTCGCCATTGTTCATAAGATCTTTGGCACCAGCAATGTCAGAAAAATGTTGCAGGTCTGACTCGAATTTCTAACATTTTAGTTTTTAACTGTATGATTGCTTATTCATATTGTAAATGGTGCGTTGATCTTATTTAGAAGATCTCAGTTGATCAGAGAGCGAATACTGTGAATAGTATAGTATATGAAGCAAATGCTAGAATGCGAGATCCAGTATATGGATGGGTAGGAATAATCTCATTTCTGCAAAATCAAGTGTTCCAATTGGAAATGCAACTAGCAGAAGCACAGGCGGAGATCTTAAGCTTTCAAATGCAGCAACCAGTAGCTCCGATGACATTCTCGACGACCCGAATAGATCAAAGTTACATGTTTGAATATTCAAGTAAGTAAGTTTGATCACTCATGAGTACTCAAAGCTCAAGTGAGTAACGATCGTTCTTTTTACCTTGTGATTGGCTAAATAGGAGTGAAAATGGAGATTATATTCTCCCTACACGTCCCACCCTACTCTCCTTTATATATGTATATATGTATATATATATATATATATATATATATATGATTGATTAAAAACCACGCACTCTTCCAATCAAGAGGTGGGCATATCATAGGAAGGTTGAGCTTGGTCGGAAGTAAAGTAACATCAAAATTACAGACAATGAATATATTGTTTTCATAATAATAGCCACCTTTCGAATTTTTCTTAACACCACTACCAAAGGATTCTATTGTAATAGAACTGACCAATCCCTGCTCCTCCATAAACTCGAGTAAGAAGACATCGAAGGAAAACGTCTCAGACTTTTCCATTTTATCAGACATATGAACATTAGAAATGCTCTTTTTAGAAGAGTGGGATTTTAATAACCTAGAATGTGTACGGACAGAAGAGTCAGAGTTGATTAATTAAAGAAGCAGCACGAACCATACATTCATTTATAATATTTTTTAAAAATATATATGTAAAGAAAATTGGAAAATAAATAAATTCAACAATAAAAAATTGAAAAACATGTGAAAGACTCTTCGTAGGTACTTTTTTTTAAAAAATTATTATTATTATTTATAATTGCCAAAAATAAACAATCAGATTAAATCATAAAGAGGTGGAAATCTGGTTGAGAAATGCATCAATATTGGCATCGGAAGAACCATCTTCCGCCGCCGCTCGCCGGCAAATCTCTCTGAATTTCATCACATTTTTCCTCATCTCCCTTCCTTCAACGCTCTCTGAGTTCATAAATCTCTTCACAAACTCCGCAATCTCCACTTTCGTCACCAAATTCCTACCCCCAACTGCTTCAAATCGGACCCCAATTTTCCAGTCCTCCACAATCTTCTTACTGTTCGGAACTTGGTCGCAGAATATCGGCCATGTCAGCATCGGAACGGCGGCGTAAACCCCTTCCAGAGTCGAGTTCCATCCGCCGTGAGTCCAAAACCCCCCGACGGCGTTGTGGCACAGAACCCTCAATTGCTCGCACCATTCAACCACCATCCCAGTTTCCCCATTCACGCCTTTCAATCGATCGTCGTCCCCACGCGCCACCCACAAGAACCGAACGCCGCTGGCTTTCACGCCAGCGACGATCTCGTCCATTTGGGCACTCGAAACTGAAAGAAAGCTCCCCTGCGAAACGTACAGAACAGAGCCTTCTGATTGGGAGTCCAGCCACCGGAGATAGTTGTTTGTGCCGCCGCCGCAGCCGTTTGGGGCCGAGCTTCCAAGCTCGAAATATGGTGTACAGGGCCCGACCGTGTAAACTGGGAATGGAAATTTCTGTTTCAAAACATCGATTACAGAGGATTCGAGCTCGTAAACAGAGGTGGAGATGAGAAATTGGGCTTTGTCAATAGAACGCGCCGCTTCCAATGTTAAATCGATGACTTTCCGGCCATCGCCGGAGAAGAAAGTGGGAAGATCGGCCAGACGAGTCTCGGAAACTCCGGGAATATAATCGACAATCTCTCCACCACGCTCTAAGTAACAAAAAAACAACACATTTTCGTCAAAAAAAAAAAAAAATAAATAATAATAAATAAATAAAATAATAACAATAATAATAAAATAAATTTGCCCATAATTTTATGTTCAAAATGGACCTAGAGAATTGGAAGCCGAACTTGTAGCCAAAATCAAATGATGTATTTTGTTCGAGGGCTCAGAAGAAAAGAGCCGAACACTATTAAGAAGAAACTATTTGAGAGATATATAGACCACCGTCGTGAAAGTTTTATAGTGTATTTTGTTGGAGGTGTGAATGGTTGAGAGGCTGAAAGTGGACAAAATCAGTAGGATAGGGCGAATAGTCGGTGATTTCTAATGATAACAAATTCAATAACGGGAATATTTTGGAGTACCTGAGAGGTCAGCTGGGAAATGGCCATTTTCCTCCAAAAGGTCGAAATGGTAATATATGGAGAGAACTGTAACCGACATGGGCCAGAATGAAGCCACCGGAATATTGAAGCGGTTACCCAACCGGGTCGCCCACGTAAGGAAGGAATCGGCGACGATAACCACCGGCGGCGGGTGGAGGTGGGTGAGTAGATTCTGAACGGGAGCCTCCATTACGGTGTTGACTGCTCGGAAGAAACCGGGGAAGTCGTCTGCGCGGCCGAGCTCAGAGGGGATGACGTTCGGGAAAGTGAGGAATTGGATGTTTTGGGGTTTGGGAACGGCGGCGAGGAAGGTGCGCCACTCGTCGGTGACGATGAAGGAGATGAGAAGGTCGGGATTTTTGAGAGAGAGGAGCTTGCAGAGGTTCATGAAGGCGTTGATATGGCCTCTTCCAGGGTAGGGTACGGCGGCGAGGTGGGTGAGCCGCCGTGTTGAAGAAGTGGCCGGAGCCATTTTCAGGGAACCAAAATGGAAGTGTGGACTGTGGAGGAAGAAGAAGGGGCAGTCGGATAAGGATAACGGTCACGGTGCCTAAATATTACATTTACCCAACAACCGTAAAAATAGTTCTGTAAATACCGTGGTGAATATTGATAGGTAAAAATATTAGATAAAATTGTATGAATTTCATAAATTCGAACACGTGTTGAGCTGCGTCGAGACATTTTAACTCTTTTAATTTAGGCCTTCCAGAAAAGGCCCAACTCCACGATGGAGACTGCCGTTGATGCTGACATATGATTAGAAAAATCAAGTTCGGCAGGGGCCCAACTTACAACCGACCGCATTGGAATATGCCCCCCTTCTCTCCCCATGATCGCCCTCCACCGACGGCCATGATTTCGCCATTGGAATAACATTAAGCGAAAACTGTGGACCATGTTTCAGACACGACATCCCCACATGGTTTTTCTTGGTCCTTTCAGTTTTTATTTTTAATATTTAATAATAATAATAATAATTATTATTTTAATTTATGTTCTAATCGTTTAAAATTAAAACACACGAAATAAAATTTGAGAGTTTTATTAAAAGTAAATTTTAATTTTATATTTAATATATAATTTATTTTTTTAATTTTTTTAATTTATCAAATAGATAGAAAATTAAAAATTAAAAAATAAAAGTTTTAATAAAAATAAAGTTACTTTTAATCTAAACTTTTATTATTTTAAACACTAAACCTTTTAATTTTAACCCTAATCAATTTTACTCGACTTTTAAATTTTTACCCTACTCAATTTCGTATTTATGATTAATTATAGGCTTTTTTTAAAAAAATTATTTTGGTAATTTCACATGCCTTTTGGTTGTCTTTACCCTTTTTCATTACTTCATAGGTAAAATTCAAGTAGTTATATACAATCATTTAAAAATTATAGGAAAATGACGGGTTTGGGTGAGGGGCGACAACATAGTTCATCGAAAGCAAATGATAGTTTAGTTCGTTAAAGATGCAACAATGACGATATCAAACTCGTCGATAGATGGGAATGGAAAGGTGTGAGATTCCACATTAGTTGGAAACAGGAACGAAATATTCTTTATAAAAGTGTGAAAACCTCTTCTTAATAGATGCGTTTTTAAACTTTAAAGGAAGCGGGAAGATAAAGGTTAAAGAGAATAATATCTATTAACGATGAGCTTAATTTTTTTTTATTAAGGTTGAGGGACCTGATGTGACCTAACCGAAAGAAATCTATGAAAATAATTTTTATATATTTTTTAAAATAAATAATTATAGAGTTCTTATTGCAATATAATTAAAACATGACCATACGTCTCACATGGTATTGGCTACTTGACTTAAAATATTGGCTCCAATAAGAGAAGGCCACGTGGAGAAAATTGACCAATTCGACACAGGCAAACAATCAATTTCCTAAGGTCCCACGTGGCTTCCATAGACATCATCACGTTCACAATGATACACATCACCATCATGATGATCCCCCCGCCGTCACATCAGATCGGAGGTGCAGCATCAACCTCCATGGACTTCATGTACACTGGATTATCACTCTCACATATTTAATGCTAGACCGCCCATAACAATACCACTCTTGAGACTGTACAACAATCTAATGCAATCTTCTCTTCCCTTTTACCCATTTTTCACGCTCTGAACTTCAAATAAAAAAACTCTCCGATTCACAAATCTGCCGCAGTTTTTCATCGTGTTCTTCTCCATGTAGTTGTAGTGAACGGACTCTGGTACGGCGGAGCCATGGAGACGGCATTGGAGTGCTGGTCGAGTAGGGCTAGTACTGATGAGGATTTGGTGGAGCAGGTGCTGATGAGGACGCAGGATAGATCGGAAGGCTCCAAGTCGGAGAGTTCGTTGGCCGTCGGAGAGAAGGAGTCGTCGGCGATGCAGAAACGGTTGCAGAGATTTAGTCGGAACGTGTCGGAGGCGGTAGCGTCGCTTAAAAACTCCTTGAATCTGGACTCTGTTCGCGATCCCTCACCTACGAAAACCGAGGGGTCTAAGAAGGCTGTCTGGGGGAGTGTTGTGCGGAATCTTACTCAGCTCTATCCTGGCAGTCAGTTGCCGGAAAAGCTCGTCTCCAATATTCGCAAGCATTACGATTCATTGCCTCTTAGGTATGGACTCTGATTAGTAATGTCTTGTTGTAAGTTTAAATTCGTGTTAACTGCAGAGATGGATTGAAAAAGAACGATATATATTATCGCGAATTGATTGGAGCTAGTCTAGTAACTCAGCGTCTTAATTGACGATGGATCATATATCTGTTTCGTAAACATTTTCTAATCCTCTTAATTCTGTATTTTATCATCTTTTGTTTTCTATTATGAACAGTTATGCTCAGGCGGGGTTTGACATGAAAGATGTCTTTCTCCACATCAAATTGATAGAACAGGCATCTGTTTATGACCACCCTGCCATCTTATTTCAAGAAGTGACGAATCATGACGTTCAAAAACCTACAATAAAGCTCACGTTTGCTTGCAACTCTTCAGTTTCATGGTCAGCGATGTCTGGAGCGTTGGAGAGCGCTGGCATTCGCTGTGAGAAAATACAGATTTTTGAGAAGAAGAAATTTAGTCTTGGAGTCATCTTTTTTGTAAATCTAGATGCTCAGGAGAAACTCTTCAAATCCAAGGTTGAAAATGCTCTTAAATTGGCTATTAAGAAGCCGAAAACTAATACAGTGAAGCTCCCATTTGGATTTTGTGGATGCCAAGAAGGTAACACTGGGGGGAAAGATCTGAGAGAAATTGAGGAGGATGCTGTTGATCAAAATTGCAGAAGTGGTTTTGAGAACTCGAATTTGAACGAAAATTTACAGATTGAAATGCCATTATCAACTTCATCCTTTACTGTAACTGTCGATGAATGGCAAACAGTCCAATCTGGTGGACATGAATTGGGTAAATGGCTGCTAAGCTCCGAGAATCTTGAATTCACTGATCAGATTGGACCCAACTCGTTCAAGGGAGTCTACAAGGGCAGAAGAGTTGCTATAGAGAAGATTAAAGGGTGTGAAAAGGGAGTTTCTTACAAGTTTGAGCTCCGAAAGGACTTGTTGGAGCTGATGACATGTGGGCACAAGAACATTCTGATGTTCTATGGTGTTTGTATTGATGAAAATCATGGCCTGTGTGTGGTAACCAAACTAATGGAGGGCGGATCAGTCCATGAATTGATGCTGAAAAATAAAAGGCTTCAAATGAAAGAAATAACCAGGATTGCTGTTGATGTTGTAGAAGGGATCAAATTCATAAATGACCATGGTGTTGCTTATCGTGATCTTAATACACAGAGAATTTTGTTAGATAAGAACGGCAATGCTTGTTTGGGAGACATGGGCATACTCACTGCATGCCGAAACTTAGGCGAGGCAATGGAATACGAGACCGATGGGTATCGATGGCTAGCTCCTGAGGTCGGTTCACTATAACTCTGATTGCACCTGGTATTATCTAAAGCGAGTTTCAACTATAGTATGCATTGAAAAGAACCAAACATATGTCTCTTTGCTTTTAGCTGAATAGCTCAATATCTACTCGCTTTTTTTTAATGAATTTATTACTCTTTGGATTCATTACACTAAACCGCATGGGATGAGTCCCTTTCCAATTAAAGAGACTTTATGTCACTTTCTCCATGTTGGTCCAGTGTGTATAGCATACCGTCATGATCTATGATGCTTTACCTATCAGTATATATATTTGTCTAGGACCTCTCATTTTCTTTAGACCATTAAGATTTAGATTTCACTGCACCATCTGTTTGGCCGAAACTTTGAATTGTTGCCACTTTGTGGAGCCCGCCATCTTAAAGCACTGCTCCTTTCTTCCAAGAAATTTGAAATTCCTTTAGATGTCATCTCCAATTGTCATTACTATCATTTAGAGTAATTAACGAGACAGGTTTTATTGAATTGTATTTGTTGCTCTATCTGGCTTGGCACAGATTATTGCTGGTGACCCGGAGAGTGTTAACGAGACATGGATGAGCAATGTATACAGCTTTGGAATGGTAATATGGGAGATGGTGACTGGCGAGGCAGCATATGGCGCATACTCGCCAGTGCAGGCGGCAGTTGGTATAGCTGCTTGTGGTCTAAGACCTGATGTTCCAAAGGACTGCCCGTCCACCCTGAAAGCTCTGATGACCAGGTGCTGGAACAATTGCCCATCGAAGCGCCCACAATTCTCCGAAATTTTATCAATGCTGCTGGACTCCAACAATAACAATCATAAATGAAGTAAGTAGATTCCTCTTAATCTAAATTAATTCAAAATGTTTACTCAAGTTATTGTAAAGGATTCCTTATGCTCTGCCTTCAATATAGATGTGAGAAGTTTGTGTTGTTAGGATATTAATCCATCTACTTCTCATAAAGGAAAAAAAAAAAAAAAAAAAAAAGAAAAGAAAAAAAGAAAACCCAATATTACCATATAGGAAAACCAACCCTCTTACTCAGTTACCACCACCCTGAAAGCAGGAAGATGACAAAGAAAGATCTTGAGAGAAAGTTCATATCTGTATTGTATGAGATGGAGAATGGATTCTTAAGAGATCATTTAATCTATGACTGAAGCAGATTCTGTGTAGCTAGCCATCTATGAAGGGGTAGATAGGGAAAGAAATGATATTTACAGAGATTCCAATTGTTAAATCACTGCCAGAATAGGTTAATGTAAATTTAATCTTATATGATATGGTTTTATGTGGAAAATCTGTAGCAACGAAGAAATGGTAGTCTGATTTCTTCTAGTTCTTACCTTTATGCTTTAAAACCATATGAGAGAGCACACAAGTTACTTTTGTTGCTTGCTTCTTATATTCCTAACATGTTAATATGAATATTTGTGTGCCAACTTTATTGAATTTATGAGGAAGAAAAAGAACAGGGCAGGTTATGACTTACAATCGATTTATGGTTCGTTACATGGGAACATTTTGTGTTGACGGGTGGCAGGTCGACATGATCTCCATGAGTCAAATTACCAACAAGGGCTTAGGGCATAAGTGTTAATGTGACCCGTGTTTCAAGTCACTCCAAAACATGTTGCCATGATCTATGCAATACCCTTGATGGTAATGTGACCCGTGTGTCGAAGTCATGCCAAAACATGTTGACATGATCTCGATGACACCTTTTCTGATAACATGACTTGTGTTCAAAGTCACTGAGAGCATGTTTTTTAATTTTTCTAAATCACAAAATTTTAATTAGGTGGAAACATGTTAATTGGATTCATTATGGTTGATTGTCTACCTAAGAATTGCTTGATTTTACTCATATTAAAATTACTCTTTTGTTAGTTGAATTTGTCTTTTATTATCTTGGTTGACTTTAATCGGCTTGGTTCATTTTTCGGAAACCTCAATTTTTTAGGCCGTTAATACATACATACATACAGACATAATTTAAAATTAAATAAAAAACAAAATGGCATTGAATTAGTGCCTGCATTTATGATTTAGGGGTCGTGCTATTTTCTATTTTAAAATATAATTTAAAAGTTTTTTTTTTAATAAATTTTTTTTGAATGTTTTCTTATTATGTTCTTGTTTATTTATTCCATTTACATTAAATTATAAACTGTGTGTAGTCATTTATAGGCTTGTTGTTTTGGTAAGCATTAAATAGCACACGTGAAAACAAAGATTCATTTTGTGTTTTCTTTTTTATTTATTTTAAAAACAATATCAAAAATAAAAATTAATATCATAAGTTTCGTGTATATATATATATATATATATATATATATTTCTAATCTTTAAAGAAGTGAGACTCGTTTATTTTTTACAAATGTATTATCTTTTCTTTAATCATAAAAGCAAATTATTTAAGTCCTCGAATTCAAATATTATTTTAAGTTAGGCTTTAGGGTTTATCAACGAGAGCCCACATTTTTGTGAAACAAAGTATTTTGGTTCTTGTCACTCTCTAGAGATCGGGTACATTATAAGCATTAATATTAGCTAGAAACTCTGACAATTAATCGTGATTTTAAGCTCCCACCTTTGCAAATTATTTGAATTTAATTAATTATATAATTATCAATGTAATACATATCTTGACTTCGTATGCCATAAGCTCGAGTAGATATTCTAAAAAAAGACAACAGTGTCCAATAGCAACTTTGTAATAAAATAATAATTAATTTAAAAAAAAAAAAAAAGAATTTGGGAGCTTATATTAAATGAAGTAAAAATAAATAAATAAATAAATAAAGGAAAATAAAGGGCAGATGTAGCGAGAGTAGCGTCTTCCTTACCGTACCGAAGCGTTTCTCTTTTTTTCTCTTTTTCTCCCGCAATGGAGAGAGGAATAAACAGCATCTGTCCCCAATCTTCCCGAGGCCCCAAACCCTAGAGATCGATAAACCATGTCCCTGCAAAAAACCATATTTGCCCTTCTTCTCTTCCATATATGAACCCTTTTCACCTTCCATTTCCTCTCCAAGAAACCTCTGGATTCCACCTCAATTCCAAGAGCTTTAACCGTCTTCATCGCCACTGCGCCATATCCCCCATTTCCCCCTTCAGATTCCTTCCTTCATCTTCGTTTACGCTCCTAATCGGTACGTTTCCTTCTCCCTTTTTCTCTTAATTAATCTCTTTTTCTCTCTCTTTTTTGTTTTTGTTTCGTTGTTTCTTTCCACTTTCAAATCTGTGCCCATTTCCTGGATCATGTGGCCTGAGCTAGGGTTTATCGGTCTTCCTCCGATCGGTGATCTTTTAGTGTTTCGAGAGGTTTATGGCGGAGTTCTTGATGAATTATTTCTGGGTTTTGTTGTATTGCTTGTTTTCTTCATCATGCTGAGGTCTTTTGGGGTTTTCAGCAGCCTACTGCACTTTATGCTTCCCAGGAAGAGAGCTGGTGAAGAAGGTGTGGCTGTAGAAGAAAAAACCGATAACAGCAGCAGCAGTAACAACAACAACAACAACAACAACAATAACAGCAACAACAGCGTTCGCAACGAGGGTGCGTCTCTGATCAAGAAGCAGCGGATCGATTCCGACTCCAACGCCAACAGTAAGGTAGCTGCCGTTGCCACTGGTGCTAACAACATCGTGTACGACGGTGCATCGTTGATCATGGCCTCGGCTAATTCTAATCCGCCAGATATTGATGAGGATCTGCACAGCCGACAACTTGCTGTGTATGGCCGCGAAACCATGCGGAAGCTTTTTGCCTCCAATGTCCTCATTTCTGGGATGCAAGGTCTTGGCGCTGAGATTGGTAAATACTGACGGAACTCCTTTTTTGCTAATTTTGCCTATACTGATCCGCTCCCTTGCATGTTTAGGGTCTGGTACCTCTGTCTTTTTGTTTTTGGCCGTGCTAGATGTTCATTGGTAACTAACGCGCATCTGACGGTCGGCCTTTTTGGCTTAAAATGTCCACTCCTTCTCTATATATATGTGTGTGTATATATATTTACATTGAATCGATTTCTCTTGGTCTTTCATTAGAGCTGGTTGTTCTTTCAGTTTTTGCTTAATCTTGTGATCTTATTTGGATTTGATTTGCGAGGGGATTTTCTTCATGCTTGCTTACTTTTGGCTCTTAATGTTTAGTTCTTAAGTTTTCTATTTTAACGATGATTTATTGTATTTTGCGTCTCTTCCTGCAGCAAAGAATGTTATTCTTGCTGGGGTGAAGTCCGTGACCTTGCATGACGAAGGTATAGTGGAGTTATGGGATCTGTCTAGTAATTTTGTGTTCTCAGAGAGTGATATTGGCAAAAATAGAGCACTTGCCTCTGCTCAGAAGTTGCAAGATCTCAACAATTCTGTCATTGTACACACCTTGACGACTAAGTTAGTGAAAGAACAACTTTCCGAATTTGAGGTATTCTATCTTTATGCATATTTTCTACTCATTTCTTTAAGAAGTGGTTAGACTTCTCATATACTACATGTGATAATGCGAAGATTTCTGAGTTGAAGGATGTGTTCCTAAAAAAACGCATTCATTGGAATTGGAAGCCTAGCATTAAAACCATTTGAACATCATATGCAAAATAAGAAGTTTAGTGACAAGGCCTACACTTCACTTCCAAATGTTCATATTTCTCTATTATTTTGTCTGGAATTTTGTATAGAACTGTAGAAGTTATGGTCATCTAATTTGAGAATCCCACATGACCTTCTGATGAAGGTCAACTTGTATTCTCCTCACTTTATTTGTTTATAATTGTGAGCTTATGTCTTAGATTCTTGTATCATGTATCATTTTTATGTTAGAACTGTAGTAGACTGTTTCTTTATATTAGCCTATTGAGCACAAGATTCATGGTAGATCATCTCCAAATCTACCATTTGAAATGGTGATGATACCTTGTCATACTCCTGAACTGCCTCCTGATGTCAAAGTTCAATTTGATTTTAGAGTTCCTACCAAAATTTTCAAGGCACGAAAATGATCCAATGAGAGAGCCTTTTGTTTTCTTGGGACTATTACACCAATTTGGTCGGAATGAGCATTTTGGATGTATATTTTCGTAAGTGTTGAAGCCTTAATTAGAGAACTCTAAACGACCACCCTTAACTCTTTAAGGGAGAAAGTGCTAGTGGTACAATGGCAATACCTTTTCTAAAAAATCCCAACATTTTCGCAGTATCATACTTGAGATGGTTTCTAGACTTCTTAAAGAATTCAATAGAGAGTAGGGTGTGACCCTCACATTGAAACAAGCAAAGCGGCGACTCTCAAGAGACTCTAATTTGGCCACGGAAGGACTAATATAGAAGAATGTCATGATGCGATCGAGGAGGATGGTGCGTCATTCAACACACCATATATGTGTGTATTGCAGAGGAAAAGAGACATAAGCAAGATAGGAACAATGAGTGGACATGAGCATCATAGATAGGCTTGTTGAAGGGGGTTGGGTAGGGCCTCAGGCCTTAACCTTGAAAGTTGGGGTTCTGGAGGGAATTTGGGCATGCGATTCTAGAGTCAAGTTTGTCCATAGGAAATATGAAAGCTCATCAAATTTGGTATTAATCGGACATTGGACGGATGCTCCACAACACTGTATGTCTGTTCACCAAAATCATGTTTACACCCGCCAATTTGGAGATGCCTTAAATTGTACTACAGGGGAAAGTATGGTGTCAGCTCTCCACCACCCCTAGGCCTTGTGGCCTAAGCGAGTGTTTCGAGACGAGTGTATCGGATGACTTCCTTTGAAATGGGTTTTTCAAGGACATTTTTCAGGCGGCATGGGTGTGCCAATATTGTGCCTCTGCCTGAGTATCGAAGGTTGGATTTTGCACCTGTCGCTATTCGGTACAATATCTAAATGACATGGAATGGGCACAGGAGGGCCAATGCCTCGATAAGAACCTAGGTAGATGGATGTTTGGAATGTCTTGAGATTATGATCGACACGTGGGCCGATTCTCGATGGCATGACCGACGGCTTGGAATGACATTAAGACATGGGGCTATGTTGTTGGGAACCAGGATGACAAAATGAGATGCAGCATTGCATTGAGAGACCTTGGCTCTGAGTAGAGGCAAGTCAGTTATGTCGCAAATGTTCAGGCAGCGTGTGTGGCCGAACAAGATTGGATTTTGCACGATCGATATTCGATTGGCGAAGACAAACCTCGCCTAAGGTATGATGAAACCACAAAGCCGAATGAAATAAGAATATGGGGCTTGAGTTCCCCTTAAGGCTGGTCGTGAATGTGTCAAGATCGTGATGTTGCATGGTTGAAAAAGTACAACTAGGACACCTAACCTCTAGATATCAAAGGCCAAATTCCTGCATTTGTGGAAATTACCATTTAATTGTAGTACTTGACTTTGAGAACATGTTGTAGCTGAACGGGGATGGGGGGTTGATTATTTGAGAAGTTTCAAATGATTGACGTTTATTAGATTGCTCAAGGAAGGTTGGTTTGAGACGGATATTGGAGAGGTTTTGATCTCAGGCTATGTTGAAGCGGACGAGATAGACAGTGATTTTTTCCTGGTGGTGGTTGGTTAAGATTTTTGACCATCAGGGTCCGCTCTAGACAAAATGACCCACTCTGAAATGCTCCAGTGTTCTTGAAGGCATTGAGGAGTACCTAGATTATTCAAAAGGTATTCCGTTCACAAAGCGATGGACTGATTTCCATTTTCTTCTTTTACTGGTGAGGGTGTTAGACATAAGCTCCGAGCATGAGTGCGTTCAGATCTAGACACTTGCACCTGAAGGTTACAAAATATTAATGAAGTCTATGCCAAGTGCTGCCTAAGATTGTACATATATTTTAATATAAACAGTGTCAACTGAGACCCGTTATAGGAAATTGTTCCAGATTGATTATATATGATTGATAAATTTCAGCCAAATGACAATATTATCTTTCTACCTCTCTTCCTCAGCTTCCTTCTCTCAGAAGACCTCACCCTTGAGTTTTACTATATGTTGAGTTGGGGACTTGGGAGACGATGTACAAATTTCACAAACTGTTCACTCCTAGACCTAAAAGTACTGAAATTCAAAACATACTGTTTCTTATTGAAGAGAAAAATAGAAATTCCATACTAAAAATGTGGATTGGAGCTCATCAAACTACGAGGAAAACAGCTCATAAGCTCTTTCTTATGATCTGAAAATGTTCAATGAAAGAAGTTTCTTTGGGATAATTTTATTAGTCTTTCATTTCGTAGTTCTTTCGAGGCTATATTTAATGTGGTTGTTTGTGGCTCTTTTCCATACCTATAGCTACTTTTCTCCTCTTTAATTTATGAGGCCTTTTGTAATCTTGCCCTTGGAGTTCCCCCTTTCAATATCATACTAAGAACGAAATTCTTTCTTATTAAGGAAAGGAAAACTGAAAACTTAAACGAAAAATGCAGTTTTGAGATGATAAAATCACCATAAATTTTTTTTTTATCAAATTTTCAACTGGTTGCAAATTCATAGAAGGATCATGACTTCTGCTAGTTAAAAAATATAATAGATGGAGTTAACATCAATTATGTGTGCTTATTTTTCATGTATATGAGTTCCATGCACATGATGTAACTTTTCTGTGGATGCAGGTTGTTGTTTTCACTGATACTGGCCTTGACAAGGCTATGGAATTCAATGACTTCTGTCATAACCACCAGCCTCCTATTGCATTTATCAAGACTGAAGTTAGAGGGCTCTTTGGTTCGGTATTTTGTGACTTTGGTCCCGAGTTCACTGTTTATGATGTGTATGGAGAGGACCCACACACTGGCATAATTGCGTCCATTAGCAATGACAATCCTGCACTTGTTTCCTGTGTTGACGATGAGAGGCTTGAGTTTCAGGATGGAGATCTTGTGGTGTTTTCTGAAGTTCATGGTATGACAGAGCTGAATGATGGGAAGCCGAGAAGGATTAAAAATTGCAGGGCCTATTCATTTACTCTCGAGGAGGATACTACAAACTTCGGTAGCTATGAGAAAGGGGGCATTGTCACACAGGTGAAAGAGCCCAAGATGTTGAACTTCAAGCCATTAAGAGAAGCAATCAACGATCCTGGTGACTTCCTTCTCAGTGATTTCTCCAAGTTCGATCGTCCTCCTCTCCTACACTTGGCATTCCTGGCCTTAGATAAATTCGTGACTGAGTTGGGTCGCCTACCAGTTGCTGGTTCTGAGGAGGATGCTCAAAAGCTGATTTCTGTTGCCAGTAATGTTAACGAGAGTCTAGGAGACGGGAGAGTCGAAGACATTAATCCTAAGCTTTTGAGACATTTTGCATTTGGTGCCAAGGCAGTACTGAATCCGATGGCTGCCATGTTTGGTGGTATTGTAGCTCAAGAGGTTCTCAAAGCGTGCTCTGGAAAGTTTCATCCACTTGTCCAGGTTAGTAGATTACTTATGTTTTGAGTCTGATAAATATGCCTTAACGACCTTCGTATTGCAACGCCTTGGACCTTTTTGTTCAATGAGGTACATACAAGTTTACATCTCTCTCTGCTTATATGAATTATATCATAATCTATAGGAACAGTGAAGTTGTTGCAATAACCCTCCCTGCATGCTGGGATTGTCATTTGGTTACTATTTCTTGCATCCTTATGGTATTTTCTTTCGAATATGCAGTTTTTCTATTTTGACTCGTTGGAGTCTCTTCCCACAGAGTCATTGGAAGCCAGTGATTTTAGACCCTTGAATAGTCGTTATGATGCACAGATTTCTGTGTTTGGGTCAAAACTTCAGAAGAAACTGGAAAATGCCAAAGTCTTTATGGTTGGATCTGGTGCTCTAGGTTGTGAGTTCTTGAAGAACCTTGCACTTATGGGAGTTTCATGTAGCAACGAAGGGAAGCTAACGATTACGGATGATGATGTAATTGAAAAAAGCAACCTTAGTCGGCAGTTCCTTTTCCGTGACTGGAACATTGGGCAGGCGAAATCTACTGTTGCTGCTTCTGCTGCTGTTGCAATTAATAAGCACCTCAACATCGAAGCTTTGCAGAATCGTGTTAGTCCCGAGACTGAAAACGTCTTCGATGATAGCTTTTGGGAAAATTTGAATGTTGTGGTTAACGCACTAGACAATGTAAATGCAAGGCTCTATGTTGATCAAAGGTGCTTATACTTCCAGAAACCACTTTTAGAATCTGGAACTCTTGGTGCTAAATGCAATACTCAAATGGTCATCCCTCACCTGACTGAAAACTATGGGGCATCAAGAGACCCCCCTGAGAAACAAGCGCCCATGTGCACTGTGCATTCGTTTCCACATAATATCGACCACTGTTTGACATGGGCTCGATCCGAATTTGAGGGCTTGCTTGAGAAGACTCCTACTGATGTGAATGCTTATCTATTGAATCCTAGTGAATATACTTCTGCAATGATGAATGCTGGTGATGCTCAGTCTAGGGACACTTTAGAGCGCATTCTCGAGTGTCTTGATAGAGAAAGATGCGAGACGTTTGAAGACTGCATTACATGGGCTCGCTTGAAGTACTATTCTTCATATTCTCAACTCTCATTTGTTTCCATTTAACTTTTGATGTTCAGTTGTTTAATGTTTTATTGATTCGTGTTGTGATATTATAACTTCGACAGGTTTGAAGATTATTTTTCGAACCGTGTAAAGCAGTTGATATACACATTTCCTGAAGATGCCGTAACTAGCAATGGGGCACCATTCTGGTCTGCCCCAAAGAGATTTCCCCATCCACTCCAGTTTTCAACTGCCGATCAAAGCTACCTTCATTTTGTTTTGGCGGCGGCTATACTAAGAGCAGAATCATATGCCATCCCGATTCCTGACTGGGTTAAGAACCCCACGAAATTGGCCGATGCAGTTGACCGAGTTATAGTACCAGATTTTATGCCCAAAAAAGATGCCAAGATTGTGACTGATGAGAAGGCAACCAGTCTCTCTACAGCATCGGTTGACGATGCGGCCGTTATCCATGACCTGGTGAACAAATTGGAGGATACACGCAGGAAGCTACCAGAGGGATTCAGGATGAAACCGATTCAGTTTGAGAAGGTCGTTCGTTAGAGGATTTATTGATATTGTTATGTGTGATCAAAAATATTTCTGGAGATCTTAGAATCAATGGTGTAAATCTAACTAGCTTAGTTTGGATGGTGCAGGATGATGATTCGAATTTCCATATGGATCTCATAGCTGGGCTGGCTAACATGAGAGCGAGGAATTACAGCATTCCTGAAGTAGACAAGTTGAAAGCCAAGTTCATTGCTGGAAGGATCATCCCCGCCATTGCTACCTCTACTGCAATGGCTACAGGTCTCGTCTGCCTCGAACTGTACAAAGTTCTAGATGGCGGTCATAAGGTGGAGGATTACCGTAACACGTTTGCGAACCTTGCATTGCCTCTGTTCTCCATGGCCGAGCCAGTCCCGCCCAAGGTCATCAAGCACCGGGACATGAGCTGGACTGTCTGGGACAGATGGATCATCAAAGACAACCCTACACTCAGACAACTTATTGAATGGTTGAAGAACAAGGGATTGAATGCCTACAGCATCTCGTGCGGTAGCTGTCTCCTGTACAATAGTATGTTCCCTCGACACAGAGATCGAATGGACAAGAAGGTAGTTGATTTAGCTCGAGATGTGGCCAAGGTGGAACTGCCTCCATACCGTCGACATTTGGATGTTGTCGTAGCATGCGAGGATGATGAGGATAATGATATTGACATCCCTCTGGTGTCGGTTTACTTCCGTTAGGTTCTCTTCTTTGCCGGAGCGTTCTTCAACTTTGATCAGACATTGTTTTACAGTCTTAAAAGTTTAGTACTCCAGAACTCCGAGAGTATTAAAATATTAAATGGGCGGACAAAGGTCACGTATTCTTCTACAAGAACTTGAAAGGAACTTTGATTTGTGCAAAATATAATATCACTGGCTTTGGGATGTTTGTGGTTCATAGCGCTATTTCTCTGCTTTACAACACCTCTTCCTCTCTTTCCTTATGGTTGCAAGGATTAACATCCTCATTTCTCGCTTGTTTTCTGATTGGCCTTTACGTCAAAGTCTGTTTATTGTGAATTAAATGTTTCAAATTGGAGTTTAATCTGTACTTGGAAATAGACAAGTATATGATTTTTTTCTTAGTATCTAGATTAAATTTATGTATATAAATAGGTATTTAGACATAGATTTGGCTTTAGATTTTGAAGGAATAGCCAATATTAAGGGTTTGTTTTTTTTATTTTTTACTTTAAACCTACTTTTTAAACACGTTTTAAACATGCTATACCAGTTTTGAAAACAACGAAAATTAATTTTTTTAGAACTTAATTTTGTTTTTAAAATTTTGGCAAATAGAAAACTTAACTAAAAAAATGTGAAAACAATCCTAATTTTGACATCCATGATTGACGGTCCATGCCATCCCAAATAATTGGCCAACAATCTTTCTCAACAGCACAATATAACAAATGTAGTTGAGTTGCCTGAAAATTTCTGGTTCAGGTAGGACCAAGAATGGTCGCATTAATTTAACCGACTGTAATTTAAAGAATAACCGAGACAGTTGTTACATACATGTTAACTTCAAAAGCAACGAGGCATCAATGTTTATCAGCACCTTCATCAAAATCAGCCTGCCTCATAACCCGAAAATCGAGTTGTTTCTGATGCTTCAAACGTCGACGTTCATCAAAAACTTCCCATCCTTCATACTGTCACAAAAAGTAGTCAGATCATTCAAGAGTCCTAAATTGATCCAAACTAATAGAGAAAAAAATTCAAGTACTACTACCTCCATTCAATCTCTACCATAATAAAAAAGCATTTAGGAAATGTTTTGAGTTTATGAAATAAAATAAAACATCATTCAAAGAGGTATCAAATCTTGAATGTGAGGGGTATGTACTGCGTATAAATTTTTTGAAACTAATTTGCAGCATGAGCACACACCTGTCGGAGGAGGTCTATGGTGATTTCTGTGTTGTGGAGATCGAGTGTAGATAGGTGGATGCACATCTTAAATAATGTACAAGGTAGGGACCTTAGGCCATTATGACTGAGGTGCAAAGCCTGCAACGCATGACAGAATAATTAAGACAGGAATCTTCTATTGAAGTTCGTACAAATCTTACACCCAGCTCATATACCTACTACATTTGTTGGGAGTCAGATATGTTCATGGAAAATACTAATTGTGAGAAATTAGGAGCAAGATTAAGCGTAGTTAATGTGTTTCTCAACATGTCATCACAGAATATAAATTAGAATAGATTTTTAATTAGTTCTCAAATGTTTTTCACTTCACAAAAACTGTTCAGATAAGAGATTTCATAATATAGATGAACCGTTATAATAAACTGTAAGAAGATAACAAAAGATGTCACTTTTTAGTTCGTTTTCCCTTTCGTTTACTGTAGATTTAACCCACTGTAGTAGATGGCTCTTGTGAGTCAAATTTTCATGAGCCTACATTTGAGGGAAGTGGTGAAATGTTAAATGATCAAAGTTTACCGAACTAACAGTTGGCCAAATATGATTCAACAGACAGCCATTATTTTCATATTGTATGTAGCTCGTTGGAATGTCCCTTAAAGAAGAGGAAGTTCGAAAGTCTATTAAGAAAACCCATCATCACCTAATGGTTAAAGAAGCAATTCACGAACTTAGATGTTTTTCTGAAGTTGCAATTTAAGCTATGATAGTCACATATCTAAGATAACATAATCTTTTTAATGCCGAGTTTCAAGGTCGCGAGCTTATCCAGTGAAATTAGTTTAGGTTACTAGGTTGGGAGTAAGCTCTGGGGAAACTTACGTCTCATTCAAAACACCTGACCTAGTGGTTTGTATCAGCAGTTGCTGAGGTTCGATAGATCAGAGCCTTATCCAATTTCCCCTTGCCAGGCTTTTTTCACCGGACAAAAGCAATTGGAAATAGAACTCTTGAGGAAGATTGGAGAAAAAGGATGAAGAAAGGCTAATTCTCAAGCTGGTTCTTGGGACCGATGAGTAAGATTTTGGCGTCAAGAGGTATTCATCAAAGTTGCTAATAAGGATCATGATGTTCTAGATGTTCCAACTGAACCTATTACACGATCAAAGGCCAAAAACATTCAATATTCAACTACAAAATTGGATAGGTTCGGTTGAACCTCCATTTCATGTATTACAAGTTGACTCGGCTGAGGAAGGACCATTTGGAGCTTTTGTAAGGTTGAAGTGGAGCATGAGGTTAACCCAAATAGCACTTCGATTAATAACTTCTTTGAAGATTTTATTTATTATTTTATCATGGTCTAACTTCTTTTAGTGACATTTGAAGGGTTGGAGGTTTCTTTTATGGAGAGGCTATAAATACCCACATAATTGACATGTCAAAATCAGATTTTGGATTATTGAAATTTAGCTCTTAAGTTCACCTTAGAAATTTGAGAATCATCTTTGTCATTTCTAAGATTTCAAGTCATTCTTGTGTAGATTGCATACGAGCCATTCAATCAAATCTTAATCAAGTTTGATTGAGAGTGACTCAACTTGGAAACCTTGCTTTTAGATTTTTTTATCTTAAGAGGTAATATATTTCTAACCTTATCTCTTAGTTGATTGAATTTTGTATAAGGAGGTGTTAATATTTTTGATTCAAGTATTCTTACTTCAAGAAAAACTTGGATTGTTGGTGGAGGATTAGGATTACCTTATCAGTTAACTTCTCTGCTTTAATTTTTCCTAGTAGTGATTCACATAAGCCATCACAATATTGACTAAGGTGGGTGGCTTTCAGGTTATGGTAATTTTGTTAATTCCGTAAATACTTGGCACAAATTTTGTTAAAACAAGTGGATCATTTCCCTGTATCTAGTTACAGAAAACTACTTTAAATTATCTGGAAACAGAACCAAGAAGTCTTAGGTTGAAACAGATAATAGAAACTAGATATTATAGAATGAAGTAGGTAGGAACCTTCAAATTGAGCAAACAACCTAGAGACTCGGGCAACTCCGACAGAAGATTTGATGACAGATCCACCTGTACCATAGCCAAGCATGTCAATAGAACTTGGGTGGCCGGGGGGTGGCAGAGGAGGGGGGAATGTTGGGAATCAATATTTCCTAGACTAATAAGAAGAGTATGAAAGAAAGGTTCTTTTGAACACAAGTCTTGTACCTCTGTAAGAGAACTACATTCCCCTATAGTTGAAGGAACAATGCTCATCCTGAGCCATGTATGAAGAGATGCATTAATAATAGATAACAGTGGACAGATTAATTCACATTAAATATAGAAAATGTTGAACTATCTGCAACACGAGAAAAAGAAGTATAAATTATGTATAAGAACTATCTACACCACAGTTATACAGATTTATTGATGAGAAATTTGTTCAAGTATATGCCACTTGGAGTTACCTATTATTGCTGACTTTCAAAACTTCAAGTCGGGTCAAAAATCTTATTTCATCTGGGAGACTCATCAGTTTGTTATTGGCCACATGCAGTTGCTTTAGTGAAGTTAGACTGCCAAGTGCAGAAGGCAAATTACTTAACCTGCATCAACCAGCTTAATTGATGTTAATGGGTACAGGTTCATATAGTACAGTTTACTTGAGCATTTTGTATTCTGATACTGCAAAAATTAGATAGCCACTAATCCTTGAAACAACTGAAGCTACTTACAGATTATGGGAGAGAGATAAAACTGTTAGATGCTTCAAAAACACTAATCCGTCCCAACTTATAGACTCTTCAGATATCTCATTAACATTCAGTAATAATTTCTGCAGATTATGATAAAATTGGAGAGATTTTACAAAGAGGAATTTAACAACTCAAATGAAAAGCTGAAAAGGTAGACAGAGATTAAATTACCTGCATTGAACTTAGACAGCCAACTTGAGAAGGAACATGGTTAATAGAGTTGTGGCTCAAATCAAGTACTCTCGCAGAAGTTTCACAAGACCACACTTCATTGGGAATTGCCTATGAGAGGTTCCAATGAATTCAGAAAGAAATAATAATCACAAACTTGTTTTGTTTTGCGAGAAACGATGGTTTGTTCTATACCTTCAAATTGCTGTCAGATAACGCTATCACTCCAGTGGCCTTCCATCTTTCCAACCGGCTTTTATCTACAGAGACACGCTGCTTAACATCAACCAATTTATTTTCATTTTGTATACTCCTTTCTCTGGGACGAGGCTTCGCTTCTCGCAGGATTGGGCCACCCTATTCAATCAAATCCAAAGAGTAAAAACTAATGTGCTATTTCTTTTAGGAGGACGACAATTTATGTCTTTGGGTTACTCGAGACAAATTCTTCTGTTCTTACTGCCAAATTCCCAATCTCAAATCCAGCACTGTTCAAATGAAAACATCTAACGCTATATATTCCGTTTACTTTTCGGCCACACAGAATATAGATGAATCCACAATTTTTAACAGAAAAATCATCTTTCTCGCAGTTCTAACAAATTAACCCTAAGAACTTCGAAAAGTGGGAGACATGGCATGTAACTTCCTCAAACGCATTTTATAGGTGAAATCAAAATAAAAATTTAGCAAAATTGAAATCCAGATGCAAGAAAGAAGACTTCAATTGAAGAAAAAAATATAGAAAAACCAACTACCCCTTGGTGCAGTCCCTGAGAAGCCATGAGCATCATTTTCGCTCCATTAGCCACCTCCGATGCCGCCAATGTCATTTCATCGGCCAAAACCTTTCCTGAAATCACATATCATGAACTTCTCAAAAATTCTAATCCATCTTTCTCAGAAAAATTATTTCCACCACACGCATGTGCATACAAATAGAGACAGAATCCACAACCTTTGAAGATGAGCTTCTGGCCACGAGGTAGGACGTCGGTTAAAGGTTGAAGAAGCGATTTCAGATCCTTCACGGTAGAATCGCAGGGAACAGTAATCGGTATCGACTTTCCAGTGAACTTAACGTTGATTGCAATGGACTTGCCATTACCTTCAGAAGTAGCCGCCGTCGCTCCGACCTCCATTTCTGGTTCGCGCCCTGGCTGAGAGGAGCCTCGGTGTGTTCCTTCAGAGCTAAGACGATGATTAGTTGGTGAAGCAACGACTTTCTCTTCTTAGTAATTTCTTCCAATTTTATTTATTTATTTATTTATGATTTTTCCTTAATTAAACTCTAAATTATAAAAAATATCATTAATATTTTTAAATATGTAAATTTTCAAAAATAATGTGCGTGATTAAGAGTTTAATTAAAATGATAAAGCACTTCTAATTATCTGTACATCACATGATTAATTATTGCTAATTAACGTTGAAATTATTATTAGTGTTTCATAATTACAACCTCTCGTAAAACAAACCGCCTTTCCTTTTCAAACCGCGACATTCTACAATAACCCTTCGTCTCCAATCTTCGTCCACTCTTTTTCCCTTTTAATCTCTTCTCTCTCTCTCTAAGCTAAAAGTGAAAAATGTTCGATCCTTCTGCGAATCCACCATTTTTTTCAGCTCTTCTTTGAATCAGAAGGCTCCGGTTCAAGCAATCGAGAAGTTCTTGTGCATTTTCGCCGCCGTACGGTGTAATTTGTTGTTCTACTGGTTTTCGCTTTGTATTTCCGGCGAGAAGGGGAGATTTGGTTGCCGTCATCGGAATTCCGGCCTCAATGTGGCGGTCGTGGAGGAAATCGATTGTTCAGATTCCTGATAAGAACTCGCAAGCGTCTCCGTTCTCTTGCTCCTCTTTCAAAGACGTTCAAGAACTTCTCGCTGACGAAACCCCTAAACCTACCTCTAGGAAGACCTCAACAATATTCCATCGAGTCCGATTCGTTAATTCCTTGCTCAAAGCGTGGTCAAATCTCCCGCCGGATGGTCAATCGCAGCTCCGATTTCAGCCCGAGCCTGAACCGGTCCTCAAATTTCTAGACCTTAAATCGACTAAGTCGCCGCCGGTTCCGCCGCGATCCGAGGCCGCACCTGTTTCGGATAAGCGAATAGTGGTTTATTTCACGAGCCTACGCATTGTGAGGTCCACTTTCGAGGACTGCCGGACTGTCCGCTCAATACTGCGAGGGTTTCGCGTTTCGATCGACGAACGAGATCTGTCGATGGATTCGGGATTTCTGGCCGAGTTACAGCAGATACTTGGAAAAAAGGAGTTGGCCTTGCCGACGGTTTTCATCGGCGGCCAATACATCGGCGGGGCGGAGGAAATCAGGCGGCTACACGAGAGCGGCGAGCTGAAGAAGCTGATTGAAGGGCTGCCGACGGCGGATTCCGGCGTGTGTGAGGTCTGCGGCGGCTATAGGTTCGTTCTGTGTGAGGAATGCTATGGAAGCCACAAATTGTTCACGGAGAAAAGTGGGTTCAAGACGTGTACGGCTTGCAACGAGAACGGATTAATCAGGTGCCATTCTTGCTCTTCTGCAACATTTTGAATCATTCTGATCCCTTCTCTTCAGATAATTTAAAGAAGAAAATGATGAAGGGGAAAAGAAATCATCCCCAATAAAGGGAACCCCCCCAGAAAAAGAGGCAACTAATTTTTATTGACCAATTTTTGGTTCTTTTTTCATTTCTTGGATCAGTTCTTAACATTTTTGTACCTAAAAAGTAGCTTTTAACGAGTTTAGCATCTTCTTATTAAGCTGCCGCCATAGAATTCTCTGGTAATATTGTTGTTTGGAGAAGAAATCATCACAAAAATGGCTTCATTTCCTCCCTTTTCCCCCCTGATAATGTTCATTTCAAGTATGAATTCGTGATACGTAGCCTTGATTTCAAGTATGATAAGCAGCATGTTTAGAATTATGAGTTCCATTGCCACTGGAATTGAGCTGGGGCTGGCCTTGATTTGTGGTGGGAAGAACATCATTTTTGTTTTGCTTGTAAAACCAGAAAGAGGTGTAGGAAGTTGACTGTACAGCTACAGCGGCAAATAATTGATTCATAATTTGGGAGAAATTTTAAGGCCTTGTTGATATATTTTAAAGAAACAAAGCTTTGGTTGTTTCTATAGGTCTCTTATTCACTGATTTTTCCTTTTCTTTTAAACCTCGACTATTTTAACAACGGTTGTCGCCATAACTTGAACTCATTCACTAGGTCGTTTCTTGAAACGTGTTCATTCTCATTTGTGCCGATGTATAACATTCATAGTTACAACTTCCCGTAAGTAAAGAGACGAGAGCACAAAAATTTAGAAATTCTTACTCTTACCTTTCATTTATATTGGGGCGACCAATCATACAATGAGTAATTTTACAAAATTCGTGAGTATAATAAAAGCATGAGAATTGCTTGTCCTCATAGTTCATCTAGGTCAACCAATGACAAACACGTAGATTAACTTTGCCAACCAATCTTTGTAAGTAGAATTAAAATCGACTTTGAGAGTTATGAATACTTGTAGTAGGTTAAGTAGGGATAATAATAATAGGGCATAGCCTTGTTTGAGTCCATCTTTGTTCTCTTATATGTATCTTCATGGCATCAAATGTAAAAGCCCAATTTTTTGTACAATAATTCATGTTTCACATTACTTTGCAGGTGAAACCATCAAATTTAAAGCTACTTAAATATATTGTTTTAACTACTATTTAAAATTAATTTATGATTCATAAGCACGAGGTTTTTAATTTTTTTAAATTTTTGTCTGGAGTTTAATGTAAGGTAGAAATCAAGATTTGAACGTCAAACGTGTACATCAGTTATTTGACCAAAAAAAAAAAAAAAAAAAAAAAAAAAAAAAAAAAAAAAAAAAAAAAAAAACATTAACAGGGTTATGAGTACCATACCGCATCGAATTTGAGATGGACTTCAAAAAGGATCCGCGATTCCCCTTTTGTGCCAAGCTAAGAATGAAAAACTGGGCTTGGATCAAGGTGGCTCAATAAAAGAGTTGACGAAGGGGATGCGCCAAACAATGAGTCTACTGGACACGGTTCAACTAGTCGATACTCTTACAATACCTTCCAGGTTCTCTTGAGAAAAGTTCAAAGATGACAGTATCTGCTAACGGTGGGCTTAGACTGTTATGAATAATATCAGGGTAAGTCACCAGACGATGCGAGACACTAGTCAAAGTAGAGCTAGACGCTGCCCATAGTAGACACGTTTTAAAACTGCGAGGCTGATGACGATACATAACAGGCTAAAGCAGACAATATCTGCTACTGATAGATTTGAACTATTACAATATTTTTACCCTAGAAGCACCGGATATTGCCGATTGAAGAGCAACGAATACAAACAATTGATACAACCATATATATTAAGAGTCTTATGAGATTAGGTCTTCAAAATTTGAGACAAAAATTAGACCAACAAGACCCGCTCCACCTTAGTTCATACAAAAATTGTACGAAGACATGTTCAAAAGGAAAAATTGTCGAACTATTACTGATTAGAATCGAAAAGTAAAAAGACAAAAATGCCCCTTCAAAACATTGGTTCTATTTATTCATCCTTATTTAGAAAGGTGGGTTGAATTGTCAATTTAGTGGCATTGCTTCATTTGCCTTTTGAGCTTATTAGCTCTCCCACCCTCCTTCACCTAAATGTTGGCCTTTTCTCCATCTTTGGTTTATCTTCCTATCTAAAAATTTCTTTAATTTCCTTATAATTAATAAAACTTCACCAATAATTATCATTCAAATTAAATTAAATTAAATTAAATTAATTAAATAAAAAATTTAATGGAATCCACCGGTAGCCGGTGACATGTAGCCATCTGAAGAATATGGACAGTCAAATTCTGAGAAAGCTCTGTCTTTACAATCTTACCCTTTTTTCTTTACGTAAAGTCTACGCCATGCCTTTTCTTATCCGATAATGTTACTTCTCACCTAAAATTTTCATTTAATTAATTAATTAGCTTTTAATGGTCTTTTTTTATCGGAGTCTTCATCTGATCTGCGAACTCGATTAATTCAGTTGGGTTGGGAGAAGTTGACATTTTTTAGTCAACTTTTCCCTACCCGATAGTTTTATGTTGTAATCCGTTGTTGTTGCCCTTTTGCTTGCATCACATATAACACTAATTTCAATCTTTCAAGCCTGGCTTTCAAAACTCTCTGCCTCGTTTTCTAAAACTTTCTTCTTGAACCGAGGCCAGAAGCTCGAGCATACGTCGCTTGGCAGTAGGTGACGCAAGAATGAATTGGCTTAACTTACTTCTTGTTGGGAAGTGAGTTCTGCACAATCGTAAGTTTGCTGCTATCAAAAGTGCAATTGTGACATTTTAAATTTGCAATCCAACTCGATTCTATTTTAAAGATTATTACGAAGATAAAGAACCTTTGAAATTTGTAAATTTAGTTAGTAATGTAATATATATCGTGGATAAGTAAAAAATTTTAAATTATTAACATAAGATAAATTTGACAACTCAACTCGAAAATAAAGGGTTGAGCTTTGAACTCTATTCGGATTGATCGGATTGTCAATCCAATCAATCAAAGTATTTTTTTCAACCCAACTAAACTGTGAAAAACGGGGGTGTGGGGGAGTAATACAAGCATCGTGCTGCTAGGCGAAGCGGTGGAGTGCTGCATTCTAGATGGCAAGAGTCCAGTATTGAAAGCATCACTAGCTTACGCTTTCACTCGAGTAGCAAGGGGCACGTGAAATCCCGTGTGAATCCGCAAAGACCACCTTGCAAGGCTAAATACTCCTGGGTGACCAATAGTGAAGTAGTATCGAAGGGTGAAAAGAACCCTCATCTGGAAATAAAATAGAACATGAAACCGTAACCTTCCAAGCAGTGGGACTCTGACCACGTGCATGTTGTTGACCAAAATAGTCAACTTGTCCGGTTTTAGGCATTTTCAAATTATTTTATGGAAAATTGAGATTTGGAGTAAATTAATTTGACCATGTGAGGGGTTCGGACAATATAATTGGTGGGAAACAGATTAAATTAAATTAAATTATTTTAAAAAATAGGTTTTATAATAATTTATGGGTTCGGGTCGCTGTCGATTTTGACTTTTTCGAGATATTTGTTGGCTTGAAATTGAAAGAAATAAGGATAATACTAAAAGAAGAATTAATTTTATTTTTGTATCTAAATAATTAATTCAATCTTACCAAACAATCAAGCTCTCAAAGACGTAATTTAAAATTTCCTATAAATAAATTATTTATTTTCACTCGATCTTATATAAAATCAATGCAAAATAATTTAAATAAAATTATCAAATAATTTTCCTAAATAAGTAGAAAAAAACAATGAAAAAACTGAAAAAAAAACACCATTATCTATTTTATTTTTATAATTCTTCCTAATTTGCAAAAATAACTTCTTATGAATATTAATTATTAATTTGTGTATTAATGTCTTAATATAAAATATTTATTATTTCTAAAAAAGCTATACAGACAATTATAAAAACCATTAATATAACGAGTGCGAAAAATAAATAAATGTATATAAGAGGAATAAAATAAAAATATAAATACCCTGTAAATACAAAAAACCGACAAATTATATAATCATTATTTAGAAAGAATGGTTTTAATTAGATGAAGAACGGCGGCGGGAATATTAGGTACGGCCACTCTGTGTAGTCACCACCGCAATATTCGCCGGGAAATGGTTCCGTCGGAAATACGACATGTCGCTGTAAATACGGTCTAAAAGAAAGACACAGAGCACGAGGCGGGCACGTGGTGTTGATTGGAAGAAGAACGGCGCTATAAATTAGAGGAAAGAAGAGTCGTCGGAGCCGAATCGCCGATTATTTGGTTCTTTTTTCTTCCCCTTTGTGAGGGTTTAATTTATTTATTAGAATTTAGAGATTCTGTGACTGTGAGAGTTGGCAAATTTTACGCGCTTTCTTCTGAGACACTAAATTTCCTGAACAGATCTTTGTTTGACTGAGAATTTTGTGATTCATGGGAATGGATGAAGGGTGGAGATTTCGCCGGCAGAGGCTGCGATGGGCGGTGCTAGCGGCGGCGATGTTGCTTTTTCAGAGTATGAGACATTGTTTTTCTTTGAACGATGAAGGTAAGGGGATTATGGGTGGTTGTCGGAATGCGTTGTTTTTCGGAGTTTTTGAGGAAATGGGGTTTGTTTGGATGCAGGTTTGGCGTTGTTGAGGATTCGGGAAGGGATTTTGAGAGACCCTTTTGGTGGTTTATGGAATTGGAAGGATAATGATGAGGAATTTGATCATTGTTCTTGGTTTGGTGTGGAGTGCTCTGAGGGGAAAGTGGTGATACTGTGAGTGAATTCTTCCATGGTTTTTGTTCATTCAAAGCTTCATGGATTTCGCCATGAATGTTGAGCTTTGTTGAGCTTGCAGGAACCTTAAAGATCTCTGTCTTGTCGGAAAATTGGCACCAGAAATGGGCAGATTGTCGCATATAAAATCCATGTAAGTGGCAAACTCCAAATCATGAACCAGTACGAGAATTCATGTCCCTTTTAGCTTAATCTTGCTCGTTTTGGTTGCAGCATTCTTCGAAACAACTCATTTTATGGAGGAATTCCCCAGGAAATTGGGCAGCTGCTTGAGCTAGAGGTTTTGGATTTGGGATTCAATAACTTGTCGGGGTTGTTTCCTTTGGATCTTGGCAAGAACTTGTCTCTGACAACCTTGTAAGGATCGAAGAACTTGCTGTCTCTATCCATTTGGTTCAATTTCCTTGCTGAGTTTCTGTTTTTGGTTTTTGTAGGCTTCTTGATCATAATGAATTCATTACCCAAACTCCAGAGAATCATGTTAACACAGATGGAAGGAGTCTGCTATCCCCGGCACAATCAGAATCTCCGGGACGTTCATTCGTTTCATTACCGCCTTTTTCGTTTGCTTCATCGTCATCTCCATTGCCGCCTTCAGATCCACCATTAACTCCTGAAGTATCTCCCACAAAGCCTCCAGCTCCTAGGCTCCATTTGAGTCCTGTACCGGCATCCGCCCCGAGTCTACACTCACCGGTTCATGTTCTCACACCGCCTCACTCCCACAGGGCTTCGCCTCGTTCCTTAGCTCCATCTCCGAGTCTGATTGGAGGGAGTAATAAGAAAAAAGATCACAGAATTCCAATATTGGCAGGAATTATATCAGGGTCATTGTTCTTTATTGTTATCAGTGTTGGAATTTTGATATTCAGAAGCAGTAAAGTTGTTACTGTGAAGCCTTGGGCCACCGGTTTAAGTGGACAGCTGCAGAAGGCATTTGTAACAGGTTTGGTTTCTTTCCTCAAAAGTAATAGAATTTGGAAGATACCTCAAGTCTAAGTTCAGTACTCGAACTTTACCGTTGTCGTGTCAGGTGTCCCGAAGCTCAGGCGATCCGAGCTCGAAGCAGCTTGTGAAGACTTCAGCAACATAATCGGATCCTTTTCGGACATCACTGTCTATAAGGGAACTCTTTCCAGCGGAGTTGAAATAGCTGTGACATCAACTGCAGTGACATCTAATGCAGATTGGTCAAAAACTAAAGAAGAACAGTTCAGGAAAAAGGTACAAGAAAACAAACAAAGTGTCTTTGAAGTTCATCAGTTTAGGCTCAAAGTTTCCGTTCGTTTCCATGTTTGTAGGTCGAAACTTTGTCGAGGGTCAACCATAAGAACTTCGTTAGTCTCGTCGGGTTTTGCGAAGAGGCACAGCCGTTTACAAGGATGATGGTTTTTGAATATGCTCCAAATGGAACTCTGTTTGAGCATCTTCACAGTAAGTGTTTATTTTCATATAAACATGTTGAAGAATTGGCATTGTTCTTCCGAAGTTCATGGAATCATCCTTGTTACAGTAAAAGAAGCTGAGCACCTGGACTGGGAGACGAGACTACGAATAGCAATGGGAGTAGCATACTGCTTAGAACATATGCGCCAGCTCGACCCGCCCGTCATACACAGACATCTTTGTTCTTCGTCTGTGTACCTGACCGAAGACTATGCTGCCAAGTTGTCTGATTTCAGCTACTGGAGTGAAGAAACAGCAGCAAAGTTAGGATCCGCGACGGTCGAGGTCCTGGAAACGTCGCCTGCAGATTCAGAAAGCAATGTTTATAGCTTTGGATTAATTTTGTTGGAAATGATTACAGGTAGAATTCCATTCTCGGTTGATGATGGCTCTCTTGCAGATTGGGCAGTAGATTTTGTGAAGGGGGAAGAGTCATTAAGAGAGATGGTTGATCCAATTCTAAGCTCCTTCAAAGAAGAACAGCTCGAGAATTTGTCTCGAGTGATAAAACAGTGCATCCAGCCCAAGCCGAAGCAAGGATGGACGATGTCGGAGATTGCTGCAAGGTTGAAAGAAATCACAGCATTGGAGCCTGCTGGAGCAACACCAAAGGTATCTCCTCTGTGGTGGGCAGAACTTGAAATCATATCTACAGAAAGTTGAGTTATGGTATCGTTTCTTGGGGAGTTTCAAAATTCTTTTGTTGATTGTAGCAATTGGTTGTTTGACTATAAAATGAGGAAGAAAAGTTTCAAAAGGCAGTAAAAATAGCAGCAGGGGTTGAGTAGCAGGGAGAATGCAAAGTGGTAAGAAATGATATTTGTACATAAAACAAGCTCTGCTAAGTCTATGTTGTAAGAGCTCCACAACATGAATATGTATATGCCTCTTTCTTCAAAGATAATGATTATGGTTTTGTGTGTGTTTTCCTTCGGGTACAAAGTATATCACCCGAAGTATTTCTGATATGGGTGTGAAAACTTCTTTAAAACCGTGAGGCTGAGGCGATATGTAACAGACCAAAGCGGACAATATCTGCTAGTGGTGGTTTGGGCTGGTATCAGAGTCAGACACCGAGCAGTGTGAAACACCAGGAGTGGATTGAAAGGTCCCACGTTGGTTGGGGAGGGGAACAAAATGATTCCTTATTAGGGTGTGGAAACCTCTTCCTAGTAGACATGTTTTAAAACGCGAGACTGACAGTGATACATAATGGGTCAAGCTTAGGGTTATTACATGTATCTGTATCTTTAAATGAATAGAGTTGTTCTTATCCTCTAGCAATGCACAACAACCAACTGAAATATGCAACATTCTTATAGACACAGAACGAACTCAATGCAGAGGGAGCAAGAAAGAAGGAAGTGAGCATGAGTGAGGAAAAAATCACAATCGAGAGTGAGAAAAGCAAAAAAATAGTCCAAAAAGAGGTTCGGTGACGCCAACAAAAGGTTTCTTTAAAAAAAAAAAAAAAAAAAACCTCTTTTAGGAGTATCGAGATGATCGGTAACTCGACTATAATTTCCATGAGAATATCTACACATAATATAAACCATAAGGTTGGAGGCTTCAAATGTTTGACCCAAGGAACAATCATAGAGCTCTTCGACATTGCACATGTGAGAGCTTGGTTTCAAGAAGATTGATGTGAATAATAGAGGCCAAGTGGCGACAGATACAGGACAGATAAACACACACGGACATCCTATCCTATTACAGCAACTTCCCTGCGTCTTTCCTGGAAACTTTCATATAATATTATACACAACAAACAAGAATTGAGCAGTACATGGCTGCCTCACCCTACTGAATTCGTGTCGATTTGGATACTGTTTAATAAATTCGAGATTCATGATAAGTTTCTGACCAAAATCAATCAACTCAATTCACTTGAAATAGCTTTTCAGAGTCGGATTCAGTCGATTAAGTTCGATTTTGATCAAAGGTTGATATCATTGTATTGGTTTGGTGTTAGTTTTGGCCCCATCTATATATATAGATCCAACCGACACACCTACACCTTCCTAATATGAAAACATGGGTTGGTTCCAAATAGAATTTTTCCTTTTACTGATGTCATAAAAAGGACGTCTTGCATCAATCACACAAGAAATAATTGAATAGTGTAATAATGCAATGGTGTAAGTAAAACCTGGATATCCAATCAAGGGGCAGCCCACATGTTTTCTGGGCTGGAAGCAGTATGGCCACGTCCAAAATTGGAGTTCATGATCACACATCAATTAGAGAGGGGAACGAAGCATTCCTTATAAGGAAGTAAAAATCTCTTCTTATCAGACGCGTTTTATAACCATGAGTCTGACGACGATACATAGTGGAACAACAATATCTACTAGCAGTGTGCTTGATCTGTTACAAATGGTATCAGAGCCAAATAACGGACGGTATGCCAGCAAAGATGTTGAGCCCCTAAGGGAGTGGATTGTGAGATCTCACATTGGTAGGAGAGGGAAACAAAACATTCCAAGAGTGTGGAAACCTCTTCCTACCAAACACGTTTTAAAACCGTAAGTCTGACGGCAATACATAATAAGACAAAACAGACAATATCTGCCAGCAGTCTGCTTGGAGAATATCAGAATATGTAATTTCCTTATACAATCTATACACTGTAACATTGGTTCTCTGTGCACAATAGCTGATTATATATATACAGATATACACAAGTATTCCTCTTCAGGGTCGGCTTAAAGAGCTTCTAGAGTCACCTGCCTGAAACTATACAAAATCAACATATAAAAGCACCCAAAAAAGTGCTGGTGCTGTATAAATGATTTCTGCTCCACTTTATTAGCTGCCTGTGCAGAGAGGTATTGAGAAGCTTCTTCAAAGCATTTTAATGACCCAAAGCTTGTACTTCTGTAAGTGCAAATATACAAGACTGGGTCCAATTAGATTAGCATCAGAGAGACACTTGCAGAGATCGAGGTAAGTCTCGACGTTTTCAGGTTCCCGAATCCGTTTTCTAAGCCCTTGCAGCACGGCTACTCTGTCCAAGTACTCTGGGAGAAAACCCAAATTGACCATTTTTACTAATGTTTCTGCAGCATCACGGAAATGACCTCCTTTTATGTAACCCCTTAGTAGCCATGTTAAACTCTTCTTCTTAAGCCGGGGACTCGTAATCTCAATCCTGGAAAGCAACCGGTTCATTGCTCTCGTCTCCTTCTGTGAAGCACATATGGCTAGCACGATATCGTAGAGATCAGCATCAGCCTCCTTACCTACAAGCTTCATTTCCCAAAGCTGCCGCTCTGCCTCTAGTCCTTGCCCAGCACAAATGTACATTGCAAGGAGTCTCTCATGAACCACCCCGTGACTCGAAGAGCTTCCCTCGTCAAGCACCCAGTTGGATAACCGTACTCCATCAGCTAGAAGCTCTGACTGATACCTCTTGACAAGTTCGACATTGTCTTTATCGAGTTCAGCCACCATCCCATCTCTTGCGTAACTTTTCAGTTTGCGAAGAGCTTTTGCAAATTCATTCAGCTCTTTAACCACGGCAGTCATGGCAATAAGAAAGCAGTAAACCTCTGGCTTTAATCCAGATTCTCTGAGATTCAGCACCATTTTCACTGCACCCCTATAGTCACCATCAACCTACAAGAATTGATTTCCAAGATTATCGGCAATTGAATTTTCACTTGGGGTCGTGCTGAACAGACATAACAATGTGAAAATACTTATATATAATCCTCAGGCAACTAATCCACTACCATTACTGGTGAAGCGAACAAAAGTAGCAGCACGGTGTTCTAGTTACAAGATTGGATAAACTTGGTCTCATACAGCATTCAATTTGGTTCAAATATAAATGAAATATGTCGGAGTGCTACTAATATAAGCAAGAACATACCATAAGTTACGCTACGATATGGAAGTCTAATACGCCACAAATAATAACATTGAAAGGAAGTCAATGTGCTTCAGTATGTCCAAAACTAACATGACAATAGATTCAACCATGCTTAATCACATTAAAACGCAGCTTAACCATATATCCCAAAAGTACAGCCAACCCTGCACAGTTCTTCCTGAACGCCTTCAATTGTGATTAGAAAAACATGACGCCAGAAAATATTCGTTACTACCTTGACCAGAGTCACCTCAACAAAAACCTGACACTCTATAGCACATAATCAAAACCCAATAAGATAAAGGAGGCAGAGTAAGGCATCTCTACAATTAGGAACTTCAGGATTCAAAATTATACATCCAAAGTTAGTAAACGGCTATTGAAGATAGTTACATTTCAGATATGAATTTTCAATGTAATAAAGAGACACAGCAAAAGAATACTATGGTTGACTTGACTCTTGAGCAAGGTTAAAAGCTAAAGATATGAAAACCTGATTAGCTAAAGGCTTACCATCATCTTCCATGCGAGATATCCACTCGGTCCTCCTTTATGCCCTTCCCAATTGTCCTTCATAAAATCAAGTTTGCGTCCCAAGACCTCCTTCACGAACGAAATTGCTTTTTCCTTCTCACCCATATCCCAATACAAAGAGATGACCTTTTCTATCATGCTAAAATGGGGCTTCAAACCTACACAATCCATATCCACGAGAAGGTCAACCACATCTCCGACGTTATGCTGTCCCTCGACCAACTTCTTGATCCAACTACACATTATAGACACCATCAGCTCCATGGTCTCCTTGTCGACCCGATTTTCCTTTTGGAGCCACTCAAAAACCTCAAGAGCACACCACGAATCCCTCCCTTCTTGAGAGAAGTACACCAGCACTAGCTGAAATTCCCTGGCCGATAAGCGGTCGTTCATTTCTTCAAGAACATCCGATGGATCCCTCGTCATTCGTTCCAATTCCTCAATTGCCTCAAAAAACCCATCTCCCATTTCATCTTCGTCATCACTCGTGATGAACTGGTCCAACTCAACCGATTTGAACAATCTTAGGTCCCGAAACTTACCAGCTCTTGAAACAGAGAAAGTAGAATTCTGGTGATTGCAAGTAATACGAGAAACAATAAAGCAAAAATTTACCGGCGAACGACTACACAATTGGGGAGCAGAAAACCCAAGCCTCTTAGATTTCAGTCCAGAAGATAAAGAAAACGAAAATCCAAATTTCGTTAACGGAGTAAAGCCCGGAGCACAAATCATTTCGAACTTCTAATCCAAATCACTAAATTCAAACTAAAATTTCGAATAACCAGCGAACTTAAGCGTCACGGTATCTCAACCGAGTGGAGAAAAATCCAAAACCGAATGAAGTAAAGCGAGAAATGAAACAATCAATCGGTCCACCGCCTATAAATTATCAAAAGAAAACCAGAACACTAGGGTTTCAACCGCATCAATTTTGAACGCAATCCAAATTCGAATAACAGTACAAAACCATCAGAAAATGAAACGAACAAAAGGCGGAAGAGATGGAGAGAAAATTACAGAGAGCCAGCCCTCAACCAGCGGCGAATCGAATTGAACTGAACTGAATTGTTGGTCGGAGAAAAGAAACCCCAATCTTCTGGCAGAGGATTAAGCGATGGTGATGGTAGGAAGCCGGAGTGAGTGGTCGCAATGACAGCGTTTTTGCCGCCAAGACAAAACCATCAGCACTTCATACCGTAATTCTTTCAACTCGTGTTGTCGACTTGTGAAGTTACGAAAAGACAATTTTACCCCTGAATTAAATACTTAATTACGGCCTTTTTTTCCCATAAGCCACAACCAACCTGCCTATTATTAATACTAATATTATTATTATAAATAAAGTATAATTAAATTAAATGTTTTAAAATGTTTAATTAATCATTAAGTTATTCAAAGTACATACATTGACAACTCATTAGGCACCCAACCTTCTCTCTCTTAATTAAAAAAAAATAATTAAATATATATTTTAATTTATCTCAACTTTAACTTAAAATATGATTGGTTCATGAACTTCAATGTTTATTTTATTTAACAGTTTTAAAAAAAAAAATTAATGGATTAAAAATAGATAAATTAAAAAAAAAAACATTTATTAATCATATAAATTATTCATCTCAAAGAATGGTTGCAGGTAGGATGTCAAATGAAGTTTTAATATTAATTATTTTTTTACACGTGGCCAATTAAATATTATTTGATTTAAATATGAATATTGTTGGCCCAATAATTTTAAGTTATAATCAATTGTACCAAAATTATTCAGCTTTGCGTGCGTTTGGAACTTAGGAATATAAAATATATTTTGACCAAAATGAGGATCACAAGTCTCTTAATTTATACTTTAATATATTTTTTATTTAATACAAAATATTTTATAATTATAATTATAGTATAAAAAAACACAATGGGCCGGAAAGAGCGGCCCATGAGTAGACCATTCCCCGGCTCCATGTTACATTCAGCCCATATGGCGGCGCCTGGCCCAAGTTTCGGCCCAAATAGTTGGGCAGCGAAGGCTCGGCCCAAATACTCAATTCAATGGGCCGAAGTTTACAATTTAGGGCCCAAATTATGGCCCAACGAAAATCAATTCTTTTTTTAATTCTATAATCAATTATTAACGATTATAAACCACATTTTTTCGAAATAAAATAAAAAGGGTTTTAGTCAATTAATTTATATTTTATTTTAGAATATTTAATTTTAATTATTGAGTGTTAATAAAAAGATATTTAATCTCAATTCATATTTATTTTTTTAACATTTAGAAATATTGGCATGAAAATTATCGAAATAAATTATACTTTTTTTATTTAATTTTTAAATTCAACAATTAAGTCTCCAACATTAAAAAAAAGGCTTGTTTTGGTATTTCGATTAGCAACCCCGTTAATTATTATCAGTGTGACATTTTTAAAATAACGATTTATTACTCGGGCCCTACCCTTGCCCTTTGCCCTTCTATCGACCCGATGTCGACGTCCATTCTCCTCGTCATTTCTCACCTTCCTTAGTTTTCTTGGTTTTATCAACTCAAACTAATTAGAGACTAAATGCATTAACAAACTACAAAAATCAGGTCATCACGTAATAAAGATTAATACTTTATTTTAATTATATAAATTAAATTGTTACAACTTAAAATTTTTCGTCTATACATAGAAAGTTGGGTCATACATTACCTTTCACAAACACGTTATATAAGGCAACTTCTTAGTTTGCACTCCTATCTATTTCTCGATCTTCTTTCTGCCATTAATATTCCTCTCGTTGATTCTTACCGTCTTTTCTTAAAAGGAACAAATTGAGTTCCGATGATTATATAGCTAACAGAGTATCGTTCTCGTATTATCTATCAATTAAGAACCGATCGTTCAAGTAAAAATTGAAACAAAGATGAACGATAATCGAGCAACATTTTTTAAGGTAATTTGGGTATGTTTGAAATTTGATATGGGCCATGCTTTATATGGTATGAACATCAAGTCTCATGCAAATACTGCAACTTATGGGTGTACAAAGATAGATAAACAAATGTATTAATTAATTTTTATAATTAAAAAAAAAAAAAAAGTTAATTTTTTTAATTTTCTTTAATTTCCATAATCACATGGTTTATAAAAAGCCTAACAACATATATTGTTTTGTCCAATCAATCTCATGGAAGAAAGCTTCAAAATGAGGATGCATCAAGTCGGACCAACTCCGACGATGGCAACGGGACTGCCGCCATTGCCACCCTTAGGAAAATCGGTAGCTAGCGGTGACAAAAAGTTACTGTTGTTTCATTACAACAGGAATTCAAACGTATATGAAAATGACAAAAATATGTTTTATGAAGGAGAAGGAAGGACGATGCTATCACTGAAACAAGACCAATCACAACTTCCCAACTCCAACAACGACCTCAATACAGAAGCCAAACGACTAAAAAGGTTTGTTTTCGAAAAAATAACTTTTTAAGTGTTGGTATGACCTAAGTTTTACGTTGGCTAATAAAGGAGAAGATCATAGACATAAAAGTAAGGAACACTGTTTTTATTAGAACGAAATCTTTTAGAGGAATAAAAAAGAAAATGACGAGAGTTTATGCTCAAAGTGAACAATATCATATTATTTTGGAGATCTCTAACAAGTAGTATTAGAGTCATGTCTCTAATTTACCCAAGTCAGTAAAATCAGAAATTGTGGATCTCGAGTAGTCATAATAGAGATCTATAGTAAAACTTTACCGAATAGATGATTATTTAAGAGAAAACACGGAGGAACGAGGGGAGTATTGTCGGTGTGACTTCGAAGTCACACCATAACTAAGGTAAAAAAACAAATTATGTGGGGTTAATTTTTTCTTTGCTAGGGTGATCCAAAGCAGACAATACTCACAAAAGTATAGATTGAAACAGCTTCATCATATTACAGAGCTAGAGTCAGAACTCAAAGCCCTTCAGGTAATAATACAAATCAAAATAAGCGTTTTTTTTTTTTTTTTTTTTTTTTTTTTCACTTAAAATCCAAGTTTAATAAATATTAATTAATTAATTAAGTAACGAATAAAACAGGCGGAAGTAACAATTACCTCGCCGAGGATAAAATTCATGGATCGCCAAAATTCACTGCTCCGAGCCGAGAATTACTCCATCAAAGAGAAATTAACTGCATACACAGGCGAGCTTCTATTCAAAGAAGGTAAATTTTATTAATTAATTTTATTTAATTTTGTTTTTCTTTTTCCAGAAAATTAATTAATTGTTTTTGGGGGCAGCCCAATACGAGGAGTTGAAAAGGGAGAGAAATATGCTGAAGGAGATATATGAAGTGTATCAGTTAAAGCTGTTGGAGACACTGAAAGGCAGTAATAACAACGCAAGCGCTGCTGCTGGCGGGGGAAGCACTTTCCAAGTGGTTGAAAATCACTCACAAAGTGCCACCAAATCAAATCCCTTTACCATGCTTCAAAATTGAATTCAAAACTATATATATATATATATATATATATATATATATATATATTTGTGTGTTTTGATGCATTTTTCTGTGTAATTTGTGGGGATTTCTTTTGCAGTTTGGTTTCAAACCCGACCATATGTTTTTTCACAACTACATTAGGGACTAAATCGTAACAAATAAAGTATAGAGACTAAATTGTTACTAAAATTGAAAAAACAGAGACTAAATATGAGACTTCATTTCGGTTGGAGAGGAGAACGAAACATTTTTCATAATGGTGTGAAAACCTCTCTAAGATACGCGTTTTAAAATCTTGGGGAGAAAGCTCAAAGAGGACAATATCTGCTAGTGGTCGGTTTGGACGGTTACAAATGGTATCAAAGCCTGTCATCGGGTAGTGTGCCAACTAGAAGGCTGAGCCCCAAAGGAGGTGGACACGAGACAGTATGCCAGCAAGGACGCTAGACCCCAAGGGGGGGTGGATTGGGGGATCCCACATCTATTGGAGAAGGGAACGAGTGCCAACAAAGACACTAAACACTAAAGAGGGGTGAATTGTGAGATCCCACGTCAGTTGAGGAGGAGAACAAAACATTCTTTATAAGAGTGTGGAAGTCTCTCCCTAGCATACGCGTTTTAAAATCATAAGGGGAAACCCAGAAGGGAAAGTCCAAAAAGACTATCTACTAACGGTAGATTTGGGCTGTTGTAATAAATTGTTACTTCATAAGAGTTCTCGAGCTAAAAGTAACTTTTAACCATTTTATTTGAACTATACGTAACCGTCAGAAACATTTGACCTCTTGACCAATGATAATGTCTAATCTATTTCGACAATGGAAAGCTCTCTTCATCCCATCTTAGACCCAAACCTAAGAATTTTTTAACCCAAATGCCCCATCTACCTAATTGCAAACATTTCACTCTCTTTTCACTTATTTAGTATACAGCGACCTCAAGGAAAGAAATAGCTAAGTTCTGGTTCCAGAAGAACAGTATAACAAAACAATATATGATTCTGCTACCACCTGCTAATATTCATAACTTTACTATTCAAAACTTCCTTTATTTCAATAATAATTGAACAGCATAGATAGAACTGAACTCCTCCTAGTCCTGCTTTGAATGGAAGAGACTTTTGTTTAACCACTCCACCCTCCTGCCCGAGTATTAGTTACATGCGTAGACATCACTATTACAGAAACGAAAACGAAAACGAGTTCTAGTCACTCACATTTGCATCGGAGGTTAAGGTTGACGATAAGAGCGGCACAATTTACGAGACCATCATCTTCGTAATGAATGAGAATTAAAAGAATGCATAGGAACTCCTTGAAGTATATGAGAATTATAGATTAACCATCCACAGGGTTTGTTAATCCATAAGTTTGTATCTTTTTTCTTGCACGCCCGTGACTCCCATTTGAATCTCAATTATTGTATGAAGTGGAACCTGACAAAATTGAACCGAACCATTTTAAACCATTCTAGTTTGAGACCACTAAGCATTCTTTTGCTCCTTGGTATTGGAATTGAAAATGAACTGATCGTTAGTCAATTATCTACACAATTACCTCAATGTGTGGAATTTCCTTTAGGGGCCTATCAGCAAAATAAGCATATAACGCTCTCAAGACCGCCTACAAGACGGAAAAAAAGCTTTAGGAAGATTATCACGTGTAAAAATGTACGATGTAATGGTTTAAAACTAACTTACCTGATGAGAAATAACAACAACCGGCGCACGTTGTCTTTCAAGCTCAATAATTACTGGTTCAAGCCTGTGTCATTAAGATTAATGGCCACAGAAGGTAACAACAAAATAAAACATGCATTAGTCATTGGTTTACGTGAGATCCCACATTGTTTGGAGTGGGTAACGAAGCATTCTTTATAAGGGTCTAAAAACCTCTCCCTAACCGACACATTTTAAAACCGTGAGACTGACGGCGATATATAACGGACCAAATTGAATAATATTTGTTAGCGATGGGCTTGTGCTGTTACAAATGGTATCAAAGCCAGACATAAGACGGTGTGCCAGCGATGACGTTGGGCCCTCAAAGAGGGTGGATTGTGAGATCTCATATTGGTTGGAGAGGGAATAAAACATTATTTATAAGGGTTTAGAAACTTCTCCTTAATAGTCGCGCTTTAAAATCGTGAGGCTGACAGTGATACATAACAGGTCAAAGTGAACAACATTTGTTAGTGATGAGGCTTGGATTGTTACCCTTCAATGTTATTTCATTTTCCTATAAAAGCTTGGTTTCCTTCAAAGAGACGAAAAAATTGATTTGGATGAAAAATAAAGTACTGCATACCTTTGGATAACATCCAAATAAGATTCTCCACGAGGATATCTATATCTCAATTTGTCCTTCTTGCGTGCCCTGCAAGTGAAAAATGCAAGGAAATAAACAACAAACAAGTGATGGTATAAACACCCGTCAAATCCTGCAGAAGACAAAGAGATGAATATGAAGAGGGGTAAAGGGAGATTGCACATACTCGTACTCCTCGGGCATGTTTTTCTTTGTCTCTTCATAAGTCATTCCATCGCAAACTCCAACATATATCTCATCAAGTGCACGCCATTGAATCTAATAGAAGGAAATAGTCATAGAGCGTTTCATACTTGTTTTTACAAGTAAGCATTAATTTTCCAGAAAACAAGCTAACCTTAGGGAATCCAACAATAGGACTCGCAGTCAAAATTGTTCGCTGAAGTGTGCTGGTCCAAATCTAGACCGCAACAAAGTCATAAAAAGATGTCATTAGCATTTTAAATAACCAGATGCACATTGACTCCCATTGAAATTCCAAGCTTACAGAGGCAGCCCGTTCGGACTTCAGTCGTTTTTCAACAAAGTTAGCAAGCTTCTTAGAGTAAACTTCTCCAGCCTCACTGCCAAAAGAAGTAAGCCAATCCCAGTTCAATATACTAATAGGAACCCGATATTGAGACTGAGAATAAGAAAATAAGACTAAAATTATGTTACAATATCAAAGAGAAAATACACAGGTCATAGCATTTCAAGAGGTCTATCTCCCTCCTACATTGTTAATCCCCAAAATTTTGCCCACTACCAAACCCCGAACTCACTTTATTTATAACCATCCATCCCAACCAACTTATCAGGTAACTACAGTTTTCCTAATTTCTAAATAATATTCTCAAATTTCACAGTAATATTTCTAACTTATTCATACAGCTGCTGATGTTTTTGATAATCCAATGTATTGAGTAAGAGATACAAGCACTGCATTATCCTTGTTCACAAAGACCAACTTCAGAGTAGCAAGATTTGTCAAATATCTGAAAAAGGTTGAGATAATTTAGGGGCAGGGCTCTTTAGCATTCACAGAATAGCAAACACTGCCCTAGTTTATAAAATTTACTAACTAGACTACACTACCCTTGGGGGNGGGGGGGGAATGAAAAGAAAATTGCAAAATAAAAGTTAGATCTAATCTATATGACAAGAAACCCAAACAAGAAGGGAAGAAAAAGTAAACCAAAAATGACAAAATATGGAACTAAAGAAAATATAGAAATAATCCCTCCATTTAGGTTGGGCTCTCTTGAAACTTAAAAGAACCTTGAAGAAGCTCCACCAAAATTTGTTCTATCAACAGAAAGTTGCCCCAATAGCAATCTAATATAATATGAAGAACCATTTCTTTTTTCTTCTATCCTAGTCAACAAACTCAGAATTTTACCCCAAAAAAGGACTTATTCTGAACTCTACAGCTTTAATCCATAGCCAAAATCACAATTTGGTTTCATTTTCACAGTGCAACAGAAAGCAAACTGAAGAAAGAATGATGGTGGAGAGAGGGATTGGTCGAGAATACTGACGATACTTGAGAGTTTTTTTTATCAACTCTTGGTTTAAAGATGGTGTAGAGAGGCATCTATCTAGACTATTTTGTAGCTAAGATTTTTAAATATTTTTTGAACAGACAAGTAAAAATTTCTTTGGATACAATGCTTTAGTCAACTGGTCTTTTTGCCTTCATGAACATCATTTTTACTGTCCCTGGTTACTGTGATATTATGTGTCAGTTAAGTGTGAAAAAATAATGGCAGATTGAACAGCCAAATCTCTCCTTTCATAACTACAGGTACTAGATACACTATGTTACCTATGAAATCTTTTGTGATTTAATGAACATGAAAACTTTATCCCTATACCTGCGTTATTATGCATACCTTAATTCATTGTCACCTCCAATCCTACCTCGAACATTATCCATACTCTCTCCATGCCTAGTGAGCAATATCGGCCGTGGAGTGAGATGGGTATTCACCTGCACCATGAAAAGTAAACTATCTGATGAGAGCATCAAGAAGTTTGTTGAGTACATAATAATATAATAATATAAAGATTAATTTTCATAGTACATTAAAAATATACATCCAACACGTAAAAAAAATCCTGAATTTGTACGAAAGCAACAATCGTCAAACAATTTTCACAGGCTGCACATATGTGAATTCAATTGGCAAATCATACACTCAAGATTCCAATTTTCAGGATTAACAATTCATAAAGTAATATCGCCTTGAGCCCTTTTTGAAATATAACAATTCGTATGGGACGTCACCTTGAACCCTTTCAAATTTAGTGGTTATTGAATTCCGTCTCCTTTATTTGTTATATAATGTTTTAAAAGGAAGTTTAATTGAGGCCTTTTTGTAAATTTGCTCACGCTCAATGGCAATTCAAAAAGCTTAGCTTTATTTCAATGTCTCCTTTAATCTCCCTAACACTCACATAGAAGTCGTTGGCTCGAAAACTACAAGAAAGGACAACACCTGGCGGTCGACTGAGCAATAAGGATGATTTATGACAAGACTACAATCCATTAAATTCATGCTAGAATTTACGGAGCCTCAAAAGTATTAATAATGTCTACATTTTTGTCACAATAAATAAAAAGTATTGATAAACAGAGATCATACCAAGAAAAAGACAATACGTCCAGGGAGATACCCGCTGATGTTGTTGACCTGAATAAGAAAAACATGTTTCAGAATACCAGAATTAAGTGAAATAAATCCTACGCATACTTCATCTAAGCAAAATAAACACGATTGAAAATGATAGTTTTCAAAAAAGAATCACCCTAACAAATCAGAAGTCTGAAAGGAAATAACAAATTATTAACCTTAGCAACCGAGGAATTGAAAACTGAGGTAACAGAAGCACAATAACCGCAGGAGCTAAACTTACTTGAATCTGTCCTCCATGGCCACTAACCATGTCGATCATTTTAATGTAAGATCCCTCTTCAACAGGCTCATAGACCTGGCATGAGTAGCAAATTCAGATGTTTCGATGTTTCAACAGAATCAATATAATACGTATCCTGTCGATATATACTAGAAAAATATTAATATTTTAGAAAGCTACTTTTTCATAGTTGTCTAGTCGAGCTTTGAAGTCTCGACATCCAGCCTCAAAATCTGTCCTGAAAGAAAGAAAGGAAAAAAAAACACTCAAATGTATTCTTAAAAAAAGAATACACACTATATTCCTAAAAGAACGAAAGAAGCTCTTGGGAAACATACTCCTCAGCATAATCAGGACTTTGTTGTATTTTAAGACGTATATTCCTTTCAATGATGCGCTGATCATTGCATAGAGTTTCCAGAAAAATTATCTGCAGTTGAAAGATAAAGAAGAATGAGATTACTAAATATTTCCGGAATTCTTCCCTCTATTTACTATTACGATCAGTATACCCGACATTTTCCTTCAGCCAATTTCATCAACATGTTTCTCCGTTTCCTGGTACTGTTTGTGGCATCAAGTATTCCAACCTAAATTAATCTAGCATTAGCAAATAAAACCATTAGTTTCTGTGTAATAGATGCAACAGTGGAAGACCTTACCTGGCCACCTTCTTGCATCCAAGATATCATATCCTCCATAGCTAAAGCTGCTACCTAGTAGCAGGTGATATATTAAAACTATGTACACAGAGAAAAAACTAACATGGTGTTAACATTACAAATAATCCTGTTAGTCGGGTAAATTTAAAATTGTATCTGATTCCTTTGTTGTAGGAATATGAAGAGCTCGTTGATTTCTTAAAATAATGTACAACTTCTGTTAGACAATTGAAGGTGAAAGTATTCCCACTTTCTTTTAGATAACATGTCATCAGTTCCTAGTAATCACCTCATTGCGTGCCTCCATTCCTTCTGGATTGTCAGCTCGGAAAAAGTCAGCAGACTGCATAAAGAAATTTTATTGGCAAAAGGGAACATCAAAAATAGAACAAGACATCCTCATGACACCATGATCACCAAAAGACTGAAGTATGAGTTAATAAAACCATGAAAGATCTTGTTTCCTATAAAAAAAAATTATTTGAAAAAACAAAACAAAGCAAACTAAGGAAGTGCCCTCAAAAAGTAACCTAGGGAGCCTAATGACAATCTTTGAAGAAAGCAATCCTAAAAATGCAGTCCTACCACGCAAGTTTATGCGGGCTCCTAAGAACCCTTTGATTATTGTCCATCTAGTCATATTGGGGGAGAACAATCAATTATGACTAGATGGACAATAATCAAAGGGTTCCTAGGAGCCCGCATAAACTTGCATGGTAGGTCACCTTACACGGTACAAATATAAAGAACGAGTCTCCAAATAGATAATAAAATACTATGACATTGAAGAATTGACAATATGTCAAAATTGTACATCATAATTGAAAACACACCTGATTAGCTCCATGTTTAAGGCGTCGGTACTGTTCAAAAAAGAAAACATTTTTATATTGAAATCTAAAGTTCATTCATCATATAGCACAACGCATAAGAATGATAAGAAAGTCAAACCTTGCCAACGTTGAAATGCTTTGTCTCATGACCTAACCAACGAAGATATCTTGTAAGCTTAGCAGCAGTAAAAGTTTTGCCTCGAGCTGGCAAACCAACCTAAACCATATTAAAAAGTCATGGGAGCATTATCATTCTTGAGACTAGACTACAAATGAAAAAGTGCAATCCTGTCACCAAATACTACTGCAGCTTTCTTCTTAGCCAACTACAGTGAGTGTAGTCCACCTCACCATATCTACAACTCAATGATTAATGATATTTAATGCAAACCATTTGAAGAAAATTACCAAGACAATTGCCAAATGTCTATCCTCCTTTGGACCAAGCATTTGATCAGCAACAGCTGCAGCTGCAACAGCTCCCGCTGCTGCTGGCATTGAATTCTACATATTAACAAACAAGAAACACAAAAGATAAATAGTATGACTTGTGATATAGAGAGATAAAAAGGAAAAAACAAACCTTGGACTCCGTATCCAATTTCAGATCTGAAAAGATAGTGCTGGTACTAGCTGATTTAACAAGCCTAGGGGATCCAACACCTCGATCCACAAAAAGCCCCCTATGACTGTCTTGCCTTTGCAAATGAGAAAACGTCCCTACCGACTTTGATTCAACCGTTCCGGAACCCATATACATCTTGGGGGGATCAGGAAGAATCACTGTCATATTCTAAATAAGCAACAACAAAATATAAACGCGATTAAAAATGCCACAAAATGGAAGAAGAGTACAAGTTTGGTTATTGGAGCGCAAAAATCAATATAATTTCTATTAATGTTTTAGATATTGATTTCATGTCTCTAATGAGACAACAAGGATGGACAAATAAACAAACTAGCTAAACATCAGTGTAGTTTTTTAAGATTGAACTTCTAAAATTGTTTTTCATTTTTAAGACAGTGTGAGAAGATGCTTTCATATTATTGTATCTCCATTTATCTCATCTCCATGGTCATTTTCATGTTTTACACTCTGATGCCTATTAGAGAATTATAATTTAATATTTACAAGCAAGAAAACACCTTTACAGTTGTTGATCGATCCCCAACAACACCACTCTCCTTAGATGATGAAGTGTTTCCCGGTCCATCAGCATTGAAATGAACCCCAAAGCCAGTTAATGATCTTGGAGTCTCCGTCAAGTTGGCTGCATATACAAAGCCTGAGTTTGAAGGAGCTGGAACCACGTAGTGTTCAAGATCGAGCTCCAAGCTAACCGATGAGTTATTCTGAAGAGGCAATAGAAAAGATGAAAGAATAAGGTATGAAGAAAATAAATATTACTAAAGCTCTGCTTCTAATACACCTGGAAATAATATGAATTTCAATACTTATTTCCCATTGAATTTGAAATGTAAATGTCATAAATTGATGCAAAAAAGCTGCAATATCTCAATATAATTTTAAATAAATATGTCTGCATCTCTATGCCCAAGTTTTAAGATAATGACATGTTAGTTTCATATATCGTTTATGCATCATGTTCTTGCGCTTAAAGACAAAGCATGCGATAAGCAATTCCTTTTAACATTTCAAAAATAACTTTGCATTGTTGCACATTACTGTAAGCAACTAATCAAACACACAACAAAGGTTGGAGTAGTACTGAACGGAAGAACGCAATAGTGAGTGGTAATATTACACTGGCAAATAAAAATTTCATTACAATACAATAATATTCAATGAAACATTGCATATTTTGATAGGAATGGAACATTGTATATGCAATGCTTTCATTTTTTGAGGGAAGGGGAAGATATGATACCTCCGGACCTGTCTCCGACACTGAATTTATGCTCACATCAGGAATTCCACGAACAGCTGAAGGACGAAGGTTGTCTTGATACGCCCTCCAACTTGCAGCAAGATCAAAGGGCGAAACCCTGTCTGCTTTAATGAATACCCTGTACTCCAAAACCTCATCAGCACTCAATTTGAAAAGAGCCATCCTGGTGTCCCCTTGCAGCATTCCTCCAGAGAGTAGACGGTTGGGACCCTCCTCGACAATACAAGGTGAATTGCTATACCTCGGCTTCAACAGGAACTTGAAATCCAGAGATTCTGGATTCAACAGAGTATAGATGAAATGAAAATCAAAATTTCTGCAATTTCATTTCCATTACGGAGTTCCAAAATACTGGTTTTGTTGTTGTACAACCAAATCAAGTTCAGAAAACTATGTAGTCAAGAGATTGAAAATCCTCAATTTCATATCCTATTCAAGCACGACGAATCAGTTCTAGTTCATTTAGAACATATGTCTAAGCTTTCTAATCACCAAATTAACTCCCAACGTCCACCCCCAACCCCCAACCCCGAATCCATCCTGACAGGTGAATAATAGGAAGTTGAATCATAGTTACCGTGATTAGGAGGAACGACAAAGCTCAATTCCCACATTGATGCTGATTCACGTTCTAAAGAGAGCTGTGGCACCGACGCAATTAAACTTAACAGTAGAGATTGGCAGAAACTCGAGAATAAACAAAGAAGAACAGAAAGAGATTGATTACAGCTTTAGATGAATCCCACGAACCAACAAGCGGGACAGAGCCGTAAATATGTGGAATGAGCTCGCCTTTGAGTTTAAAATTCTCCATCTTCAAGGAAATATAGAGCTGTCCACCCGCTTGGTCTAGGTTTTCCTCCCGCTCTTCTTCGTTACCATGAGAGCCACCATCCAAATTCTTGGACGTACCAGTACCCATTCTTCTTCAACTGCTTCAAGGAATTGCTTCCGCCAGAAAATTTCCAGAACAAGATTGGGATTTGACACAGAGAATCTATCGCCACTGTAGGAAACAACTTGAAGCCATGAACAAATATGCGCTTAGATTCTGTTCTATTTTCGGGAATCGGATAAAAGTTCGAGAGGGACGAGAGATGGAGAATAAAAGTGAGGAAATGGGCAGTTCGCGCGTTCTTGCGATCAGTTTATTTGGTCGTTCTTTTTCTTATCGATATAAGAGACAACGAAATACCTCGCTAGCGTTGGTGAAAAACGATGGCCCATCATTGCCACGTCTGCGAATTTCTTGAGTTCTACTCCACTGCACGACGGTGCATCCACTCACGCTGTACCAAGCTTTTCCACATGGCCTCCTTCCAAACTCAACAACCCTAATTCCAGTTATAAAGATGTGGAAAAGTCTTATTAGTAGGTGAATTTTAAAACTGTGTGAGAGAAGTCTAAAGGATAAGGTTAAAAAGGACAATATTTGCTAGCGAAGTCTTTGAGCATGGGAATGGTCATGGGTTTATAATCAAAGCAATACACTTTCCATTGGTTGAGGCCTTTTGGGGAAGCCCAAAGCAAAGCCATAAGAGTTTAAGCTCAAAGTGGACAATATCATACCATTGTGGAGAGTCGTGTTCGTCTAACATGGTATCAGAGCCATGCCTTAAACTTAGCCGTGCCACAATAGATTGGCAAATCCTCGAATGTCGAACAAAGAACTCCAAAAGGAGTCAAGCCTCCTCGAAGGTACGAAGGCAGTCAAAAATGACTAAGACTCCAAAGGAGTCGAGCCTCGATTAAGGGGAGGCGTGCTTTGTTCGAGGGGAGGTGTTGGATGATGAAAGTCCCACATCGGTTAATTTAGGGAATGGTCATGGGTTTATAATCTAAGAATACACTCTTCATTGGTATGAGGCCTTTTGGGAAGCCCAAAGCAAAGCCATGAGAGCTTATGCTCAAAGTGGACAATATCATACCATTGTGGAGAGTCGTGTTCGTCTAACAGAGAAGTCTAAAGGATAAGGTCAAAAAGGACAATATCTGCTAGCGAAGTCTTTGAGCATTATAAATGGTATTTGAGTCAAACACTAGAATCGATGTACCAGCAACGATGCTGGGCTTGGAAGAGGATTGTAAGATACTCTATAGAACAATATAAATACAAATGGTATCAAAGTCAAACATTGAGATAATATGCTAGTGAGAATGCTCTATTTGGAGGCCAACTGTGAGATTTCACAGAGGACAATATTTTATGGCGATGAACTTAGATATTACAAAATAAAAATATCTTAAAAGTCGAAAAAGTCAACTTTCTTATCCTATTGAGTTTCCTTCTATTTTAAAAATAATTTTAAATTATATGTACTGTTTTAAAGTATTTAAAAAATATTTATAAAGTTTGAAAAATAGCATTCTTTATCCTATTGAGTATTTTTTAAAAAGGTATTTTTTTTATTATTTTTTAAATAATTTAAGAGTGTTTTTAAATTAAACGTGTTAACCAAATTTTTGAAAATTTATTAATATTTATTTATATGAAAGATGAAATTTAAAATATTTTTATTAATTTAATCTCTATTACATTTTTAATTAAAAAATTTAATTAGTTATCAAATAAAAAATATACATCACTAATTATAATATATTTGATTCCAATATTTAATAGTATTAATAGATTTAATTTCGAATTTATACAAATTCTAATAAATTTCATTACAACCGACTCTTGATAAGTACGCGTAAGACATATATGGAATAACCTTTTTTTCATTAATATTGCAAAATAACAATACTATATAAATAATGCTATTAAAACTATTGTGGTATTTGTTGGTAATAAATTAAATTATAATATTAAATTTTGTTTAGTAATTTATTTTATTTGTACTAATATATATATTATAATATTTAAATTTTAGTCCAACCAATACCATTTTTTTTACCGTGGTATTTATTTTTATCTTATACAAGAAGAAACAGTGAAATTATATTTTTTTTATTTGTTTCTAAAATAAATTTTAATATTAAAACCTGAATATTATAGTTTTGTAGAGTAGTAATTATCTTGTTTACTATATAATAATAATAATAATTTCAACTTCAATTTCTCCCGGATAAAATAATATAATATGATATGTTATTTGCATAAAAAAAACGTATTTACTTTATTTGACTGTTTTTTCTTTTTTGGAAAATAATTTTTTTTGTTGCAATATTATGTTTACGTTCGAGACGTATGTATATTCGAGATGCTTAAAAGACACGGTGATGACAATAACTCGAATAACTCGAATAACTCGAATTGAATTATTAATTTTGTGTTAAATTGAATTAAAATACATGAAAATTAGAATTAAATAAAATATTTTTTTTTTTTTTTTTTTTTGCTTACCTTATTTTTAAAAATGTTTATTGTTGTGTTATAATTTATTTAATATAATTTATATATAAATGGAACATTAAAAATTAATTCAATTAAATATTATATAATTTGACTGAGTCGGTTGATTATTTAAAATATATATATATATATATATATAATATATATAAATGGATAGAGCAAAGTTCATTTTCAAGAAAATAATAATAATAAATTATGAAAAGAAAATACCGCCAAAAGTATACGGATATGTCAGCCACGTGAACAGAAGGAAGGCAACACGTGGACAGTTGAAAGTGGTGGAAATTAATTTAATTATCCGTTCTGAGTCCATTATTTTTTGTATTTTCTCTGACCTTTCTTTACCCAAGCGGTGCTGACTCAGCATTTCCAACCTTTTTCCAAATGGATAAACCCAAACGAGAAAATTGGAGTTTCGAGGGTCAATAAATGACCTCCTAAATCCAACTAAATACATGCACGTGGCGCTTGAATAGGGCACCTCGCCTGTGGTCCCGGAGCTACGTAGGTTGCGGTCTGGATAATACCCGAAACGACGACGTTTTCACCAGGATTGCGCCATTATAAATCCGTGGCCAACGGCGGTGTTTCTGAACACTTTCCGACGATTCTACGTGTTAATCTCTGCGATTCGTTTTTTGTTTTTTGAACTGTTTTTGCTCTCTCCTTTTCTTCTTCGTCTTCGAAGTTTTCTTTGAGTTTTTTCTAGTCAATATGTGTGGAATTCTTGCCGTTCTTGGTTGCGCCGATGATTCTCTGGCCAAACGTGTTCGTGTTCTTGAACTATCTCGTCGGCAAGTTCTTAATCTCCTCTGCATTTTCGTTGTTTGTTGATCTCATCGTTCTCTCATTTCGTTTCTTTATCTGTATACCAGTCGGTGCTTTATTTATAGCTATCTGCACATTATATTTGAAGTAATGGAGCATTTTAACTTTGTAAAATGTAAAAAAAAACGAATAAAATCGAAATAATTTGCTGGAAATCCATTTCTCATCATCTATGATCGTTTTAGTTTTTTTTTTTTTTTTTCTTCCAGATATCGGGGAATTTTTTTGATACATTCATTTTGTATCTGTATTTAGAGTTTGATATAAGCTGCTGCATGTTTGTCCATATTAAGCATGGAGATGGTTTGAAGTTTGAATGATATAATACACTTTCCCTATGAAGGTTTAAACTGTGTTTCAAATCCAGTGTCTGTGGAAATAGTTAGCGAACGGAACTCTGATGATATTTAGTTTGTAATCTCTAGTACGATTTTGGCATTTCCTTCCATGCAGCGATTCCCGTGAAAAAAAGAACTCTGTATCTGATTGTGACCTTTCAACTTTTGAACTTTTAAAATTTTGGCTGAGAATCAGACATGTGGATCCCTACCACAACGACGTTGGATAATATTAAGGCAGAAAACGGAAGGTTTATTGATCCGAGTGGTTAATCGAATAAATTTCACAGAACAGACTTAATGACTTGTTGTGGTTTGATAGATTGAAACACCGTGGCCCAGACTGGAGTGGGCTCTACCAGCACGGCGATTGCTACTTAACGCATCAACGTTTAGCCATTATCGATCCTGCATCCGGTGATCAACCTCTTTATAATGAAGATAAGTCCGTTGTCGTCACGGTACACTCCCTTACCTTCTTCTTCGTTGTATGGATGTGTGTTGTTTTTTCCAAATGAGAGGGGAAGCAGACACACGAAAGCACTCTCTCTTATCGTTCTGATGAGCAAAAGTGTTTGCCTGAAATTAGGTTAACGGAGAGATATACAACCATGAGGAGCTGAGGAAGAAATTGAGGAACCACAAATTTCGAACCGGCAGTGACTGCGATGTTATCTCGCATCTGGTATTAACAGATATGATTATGTGAATAATTTTTGCTCGAATAATCTGATTTTTTTCACGAGTTACCCATTTGCTGTGCTCAAGTGGATGGGATTAAGATATATATCGTTTGGTGTCTGTGTAGTATGAAGAGTATGGAGAGAATTTTGTGGGCATGCTTGATGGAATGTTCTCTTTCGTTCTTTTGGACACGCGTGACAACAGTTTCATTGCCGCTCGGGATGCAATTGGAATTACTTCCCTATACATCGGCTGGGGACTCGATGGTAACTAAAATAATTCTGAATCCCCTTCGTTAGTCCCTGTGTTTAATCTATGATCCTTTGACATGGTCTCTAAATGCTCTTTATTTTATATTATGATCAGGCTCAGTCTGGATATCTTCGGAACTCAAAGGGCTGAATGATGATTGTGAACATTTTGAGACCTTTCCACCTGGGCACTTGTACTCTAGCAAGCAAGGTGGATTCAAAAGATGGTATAATCCAACCTGGTTCTCGGAGGGTATTCCATCGACCCCGTATGACCCACTTGTTCTGAGACGTGCATTGGAGAATGTATGAATTGGAAGATACTTGATTAAGATTAACGTGTTCTGAGATTCTATTAGGATAAAGAGCTTACATGCTAAATTATGCAGGCTGTGATCAAAAGGCTGATGACCGATGTCCCTTTTGGAGTTCTGCTATCTGGTGGCCTAGATTCATCGTTGGTTGCCTCTATCACTGCTCGTCACTTAGCCGGCACAAGAGCTGCCAAGCAGTGGGGTACACAACTCCATTCCTTCTGTGTTGGCCTTGAGGTAGGTTTCTTTTCCTCTTAAAGTTCATACAATTATCGATTATGTGCATACTGGGAGCCGTTTAAGATTCGTCCTCTGATCATCTGATGTTCAGGGTTCACCGGATCTGAAGGCTGCTAGAGAAGTTGCAGATTTTTTGGGAACTGTTCATCACGAGTTCCATTTCACAGTTCAGGTACGATACATATCTCGAGAACTTTGCCAACAAATATGCATCCCCCTTTTGTTGATATAATATTACAATCGTTATTTTCTTTTATAATAGGATGGGATTGATGCCATTGAAGACGTTATCTACCATATAGAAACATATGATGTAACTACTATCAGGGCAAGCACACCTATGTTTCTCATGGCACGAAAGATTAAGTCACTAGGAGTAAAGATGGTGATTTCTGGTGAAGGCGCTGATGAGATTTTTGGCGGATATCTGTACTTCCACAAGGCTCCTAATAAGGAAGAGTTTCACCGTGAAAGTTGTCGCAAGGTATATGATTTTATGAACAGCCCTGATCGATTTTTCATGGTTTGGTTGAAGGGAATTGCATTATTATCAAAGAACTCTTTTTCTTGCTTGCAGATAAAGGAACTTCACCTGTATGATTGCTTGAGAGCTAACAAAGCAACTTCAGCGTGGGGCTTGGAAGTTCGAGTTCCATTTTTAGATAAGGAATTTATTAATGTTGCAATGGCCATCGATCCAGAATGGAAAATGGTAGAGAAATAAATTTCCCCAAGTCTTCTTCTTAGCTTTGTAGTAGCCCTTTTCGTTTCTCCTCTAATCCATTAATCTATTTCAGGTCAAACGTGAACAAGGTAGAATTGAAAAATGGGTCCTCAGGAGAGCTTTTGATGATGAACAGCAGCCATATCTCCCTAAGGTCTCAGGAAAAACCCCTTAGTGTATCATTCAAAAACCATAACTTAGATTAGAATGTGACCCTTTTTTCCTGCATGCAGAGTGTTCTGTACAGACAGAAGGAGCAATTCAGTGATGGTGTTGGATATAGTTGGATTGATGGCCTTAAATCCCATGCTGCTCAACATGTAATCTGCTAACCCCTTCTCTTCTATTGCCTTACGAACTCATTCGGTGCTTTTGCTTGATTATGACTTCTCAATACATGATTTCAGGTGACTGATAAAATGATGCAGAACGCTGAACACATCTTCCCCCAAAACACACCAACATCCAAAGAAGCCTACTACTACAGAACCATATTCGAGAGGTTCTTCCCACAGGTAATTTACTTTCATCAACAACATTGTTGACCCATATGAATGAATTTCATTAACCCAGTTTTGCAATGGCTTTACAGAACTCAGCTCGGCTGACCGTTCCAGGAGGACCAAGCATTGCATGCAGCACAGCAAAGGCTGTCGAGTGGGATGCTGCTTGGTCTAAAAATCTCGATCCTTCAGGTAGAGCGGCGCTTGGAGTTCATGTTTCAGCTTATGCAGATGAGGCAACCAACGTAAACAGCATTCTCCCGTCCAAGATGATCGATACCATTCCAAGAATGGAGGTGAGTACATCTGGATTAAAAATCCTCAGCTAGTATAGGATGTAGTAGTAGGCTACCTTGCTTTGATATTAGATCATGTCCTCTGAAGTACATGTTTAAGTGCACAGGAGTGATGTAAAGTAAGGATCTTGAGCAGAGTATTATTTTGAGACATTCCAAGTAAACTTTCTATGAATCTATTACATCTTCTCTTGGATTCTTCGGATTATGTGATTTTCTGCCTTTTAAGCATGTCTGGACGCAGATTATAATTATATAATTGATGTGATTACGTGAATTGCAAAGTTGAATCAAATTTCTGTTCTCTTGGTCGTTGACAAATAAACGAATCTTTTTATTTGTAAATAGCTGTTTCTATATATATTATATATCTCAGCCCTATAGTCTAATTTCAGCCATCATCAAAATTTACAATACCTCATCCTAGAAAACGAGCTTCTTCCTAATTCTCTCCTGCAATTATTCTGTACAAGAGAACAGAAACACAAAATCCTGAATCCCTTGCTAACTATTCTAACTAATTCTAGAAAATGGGTTATATGCACCTTCCCATTCTTCACTGTTCGGAGCGTCATAGCACAATTCTTCTCTGCCTGTAGTCGAAATAATCACGACGTAGACTGGTTGAGCACGTCGGATATTTCTTGTTGTGGCTTGTATTGTTTTGAAGATGGTTTTCTTTAGCTTCCCCTAAGAAGGGGAAGAACAATCAGTCAACATGTTTCCCCCACAACTCTTCAACCAATCACATCAAATTACGTATATGATCCATGATTGTCTTGTAAAAGATCAAATTGAAGAACACTGATATATTTGCATCACAGAGCTCTAGAACACTTATTTTGCAACACAAATAACCAGTGGTCGATGCAGTTTAATTCCATTTTCCATTCTTGTAAGATTAGTTTGAGAGGGGTGAGGACGTACTCCTCTTGTACTTGACTCAAGATACTCCTCTTCTCAGCATGCGTCGTTGGATGAAAGTTCAGTTCTCACACTGTATCTTCAAATCTCATCAGAACCGTTGCTGTTCTCGTTGGCATCATCGTGAATTTGGGACTTCCCTGCCAAACAATGTGATAGAGATCTCACGTTATAACCAAGTTTATAGATTACACTTCACTTAATATAAGCATCTGATGAGTTAGTTACCTGATAATGAGCTAGACCCAACTGTGTTCTTCTGCAAGAGTTTCTGGCACATTACAGTTTCCTGGAAATCCAGGAAAGTGTAATTAAGAAACTCTAATCTCTCGGAATCAGTCATCTTTGAAAATCCAAATGAAGTAGTCCATGTATGGAGCACACTAGAAACAGCTGGTAAGATCAGCCTCTGAACTCCCAGTCCTCTCAGCCTCTGGAGAAACACGTCAAATCATGAGAAGTACAATAGTTTCTGAGCACTAGAGGTTTGGTAGAAGAAAAAATGGTTAAGAAAAATAATGGATATGAAGAAAAGCATATGTATGTTAGAGTGCAACTACCTCTTCGAGCTCGTTCATCAAAATACGACACATGCCGAGTCGGCGATACTGAAAACGAGTGCCAACGAGTGGAACTTCTGCGACCTTCTCTCCATAGATCCTAGAGAGAACAAAAAGTGAAAGGCATATCAAAGGAATGTTTAATTCTAGGTCCTATCGCCACAGCTGAGATATATGTGCTCACCTTATAGCAGCGACACTAACTAATTCATCGTTTCGTTCTAAAAGGACTGTATAGAAACCTTGAAAGTTCAACCGCTTAAGCTCTGAACTGCAAAGTCATAGACAACAAAATCAGCTGGACATTGCAAAGAACTCATAAGCTTTGATCATGAACCATCTATTTCCAAGAACATATAGAACCAGCACGGATATCCTATCTACATTTTCTGATATATTTTGTAAGAAGGGAACAAAAAGACCAAAAGGGGGTTGCCAATTTCCGAGTACAAATCGCTGCATACATTTAAGAAGGAAACGAAAACAACTGTAAAATGAACGTCTCACCTTCTGCTAAAGATGACGTCCTCTGCAATGTCTCTCCTCGTGTGATGTTCCCTAACTGGTTTGAAACATTCATGCATCACAGAGAGAGCAACATTGAGCTTGCTCTGGGTTTCTGTCAAGGTCTCAAGGTGAGGGGAATTGAAATAATCAGTATCAGAGGTTGTGGCCTTTAGTAGTGACCAGGTTAGATTGTCACCACACACTGGAATTGATTTTCCCAATAGCTGCTGGAGACCACAATATATCTGGACCAAAACAAGGAAGACTAAGAATATTTACTATATGATTTTCATAACGTTAATTACACTGAACACTGGAATACTTGCTACTCGGCCGAGGCATTTTAAATGGTATCCCAATATATCAACTTCTCAGGCAATCAATTCTCAATGAAGTCAGATTATGCAAAATCATCCAAGTTTATATTATAAAATACATGGAGTAGTAAGCTCGTGACAGTCCAACCTTTTAAAGAAATGAAGAGGGTTGAGAATTACCACTTTACATTGTTTGTTACAAAACCAATAAGTGTTGGAACGGATTCCAAACTTTTTGGTCTCCCTTAGGCATTCAACATGATCTGCACGAAGAAACTACCCGAGCATTAACGGACAATATTTGTGGGTTATTCTCAAAAAATATGCATGTTCTTATGTAATGAATGACTTTTTAGATGAAGTACCTACATTTACGTTCACATTGATAACAAGTGAGGGAAGGGTCATCAGCAACATTGGCATCTTTACTCAAATTGTTCTGGCCACAAATGCCACAACAACACGATGGACAAAACCAATCACCTTCAGGAATGTCCTAAAACAGTCAACAGTCAACAAATCTCAAATTTCTAATATATTGAACTAAGAAACTAAGAATAGGTATGTCTACCTGTAAACCCAGGCAGCTTTGGTGGAATGATGATGGACACTGATCACATAAAATTAATGTGCCTCCAAAGTGACAAATTGAACAGATATAGTCATTCTCACCTTTAGAATAGCCACCTTTCATACAATCAAATGCTTCGCTCATAAAGTTCGAGGTCTTTTTATTGCATAGTATCTGGCACTCTAACAAAGATTTTCCATCTTCCAGCAGTATATTTGCAGCCGATCGAGATGAAATACCGCCAGCGTGTATTCCGAAACCATTGATAGTAAATACCTTCTGACAGCAGCAGCATTTGATCCCATCACGAGATATCCTTCCTTCAGCCATTGGTTGAAGGCCCTTCCCTCTACAGTAATAAACCTTTGCCCTGGGCAACACCATATTGTTGTCTATCAACCAGAAGAGTACTGTTCTAGGGTTGTGGTGTGAAGGACTTGGAGTGACCACCTCATGAACTCTTTTGCTTGAGCGTGACACCCGCATAGACCTCCTATGTTCTATGTCAACTGAAAATTTATTGATACTCGCACGTACACTTTCTCTGTTCAATTTTTGCTTAACTGCTCCAGGACTTCTTGTGGACCTCAAATACTTTTTGCATACTGTCTGGATGCCTGATTCACATGCTTTACCATCTAAATTATGTTGGCTTTGAGCTAAGTGAGGTGAAAAACAAAATAAATTAGCCATGCTCCTGGGTTTTTTAGTTCTTTGAAATTTATCTTGACCAAATTCCTCGAAACCTTTGGGTGGAGATATTCTAGGAGACTCTCCACAACATGTTCTAATTGAATTTGAAGGCATCGAGCATTCCTGTACATCCATATTACTTGGTGCAGAGTAAATTTTATTACTAACTAACTGACCCGCAGCCTTCTGTATAATGAATACATTTTCCATACTTCTAACAGGAGAGTCGGTACGATTGTAGACACCCTCTTCATCTAAACAGATCTTGCAGGCGGTTGAAAGTGTCATACAACTTCTGCCTAGAGGTGAAGTGTAGCACCATCTTTGCCTGTCTCCTTTACCTTTCTGTTTGACAAGCATATGCCATCCCAAAGATAATAGATGCCTCCTTGCTTCTGATTGCATTTTAAGCACATCCTTGGCTCCATTTCTTCCTAACTGACTCAGGTTATGGTAGTCCATGACAGCTTTATGCAAAAGTTCAGGTTGTTCTAAGACAACACCAGAACTGTCGGGAGTAGTCGGAAAGCGGTTATGGTAGTCCATGACGGCTTTATGCAAAAGTTCAGGTTGTCCTAAGACAACACCAGAACTGTCGAGAGTAGTCGGAAAGCGTTTATTGTAGTGCATGACAGCTTTATGCAAAAGTTCAGGTTGTCCTAGGACAACACCAGAACTGTCGAGAGTAGTCGGAAAGCAGTTGTTGGGACTTGAACTCTTTTCTCTCTGTTCAAGGGCACTAGATGAGAGTATCACATGACATGAGTCATGCATGATTCTCCTTTCATTTCCGGAAACAGATGGAGGGATCTCAACGGAGTGTTCCTCCAAGAGATTGCACACCTGAAGAAGAGAATAGAAACACTTTCCATCAGGGGAGGTATATCTAAAAGTAGGCTTATCTGTCCTGCATTCAATTTCCCAGCCAAGATGTAAAAGATGCTTCCATGCATTTTCAGCCAAAGCTTGTGTAGCCTTTTCTTTGCCCCAAATTGAATATTCCTTAACAGCATCAGGGCATGATGCAGCATCAAGAGGAATCGTTGCACTGAGAGTTTCCCAATTAACAGACCTCCCACGTCCCAAACATTTCAGCTGTTTATTTACATTTTTATGCTTGATAATTGGTGGTTGCTGACAGCTAATGGAACCACTAGCACCAGAAAATGCCTCAGAATCAGAAGCTATGGTTGATGATCCTCTAGGCAGCACAGACAATGCTTCATCATGGCAGGAAAAATCTAAATCATTTGAAGTTTTTGATTCGATATCATCATCTAGTTGAGATTTTTCTTGAGATAGATGAAAATCAATAGAATTTGGACCAGAATCTAGCAACTCCGCATCCAAACTATCATGTGTGTGCACTTCTCCCAGAGCATCAAATGCATTTTCCTGATTGAAATCATCCTTAACCATCATATCACTTTTTATAGATTCCCCAGTAACTGCAGTTGTATCAAAGTCAACAAAATTGATAGAAGGATTCTTGTTGACACAGTCATTAGTTTTTCCAAACTCACATCTTACACTTGAAGAAATTTCGAACACCCGAAGCATTTCCTTTAGAGTAATATCTAAATTTTCGTCAATGACCTCCATCACCAACTCCTTCCACAAATCATTCATAGGAGAAGTCCACTCACCAATCTTCATGAAATCTTCTTTTGCCCGTACTTCATACCATATTTGCTTCAAAGAAACTGGAAGATAGGATTCCTGCTCACATTGATCCATTAACTCAAGAAACGACCAAGTCCCACGTCTCTGCCAATCCCCGGTAGCCTCGTTCCAATCCTGCGTAATACGCAACGTTCCAATTCCAACAGTCAACTCATCCCCCAAATCTGGAAAGAAAATTCTTCTCTCTTCAGAACCATCTTCGTGATCAAAAACAACACCTTCCCACCACGCATCCTGGTAATTCACATCAACACACTGTCCATATGGCAAACCCCACTTTCCAAACTCAACCATAGGTGGTATTGGCCTTATATATCCTCGAACATTTGTATTCCCACTCAAGGAATTAACCTCATCTAAATTAGCAGAAACGGAAATAGCATCAACAAGCAAACCAGAACCATCATTACAAAGAAGATGATCGTACATAACATGACGAACTCCATTGCTACATGTAATAATAGTCCCAACATGCCAAGAACCAAGAAAGCCATCTTCCAAACTCCTTATCTGCCATAATTGACATTCATAATGTCAAAATTTCACAAACAAAGAGGCCTCATTATAAACCTACAAAGACATCCCCAATCTCTTTCCGCAAAGACGAAACCACAAAAAAGTATGTATAACAGGCAAAAAAACACACAATATTACCAAACAAAGCAAAAAATCCTCATGAACCTCAAAAGTTCTCCAATGAACCCCAAAATAATCAAACAAGCGGAACAGATAATACCTTGATTTCAGAAAACAATACAAAAACGGCATAAAAACGAAGAAAAATAAATCAGAATAGCCAGCCGTACCCTCGATTTCCAATCCGAAGACTCAAAACACCATTAAAGGCTGAAACAGAGTTACATTACCTCTACTTTTTCATCAACGAGAAGCCTTCTTTCTACACGGCGCTTCCTCTTCCTCCCAGCGCCCTGTACCTCAAGGTGCAGGACCGCCATTGATACGGCGAGAAGAAAACGGAAGAACCAATCTGTAGCCTGGCCTGTAATATTAACTGTTCACTCTTTTCTAATACTTTGCCACCAAGGTAGCCACGAAACGGAGATGGAAATACTACGGGAGATCCCATGCGACCGTATTCATGGTAACTAATCTGTAATCTTCGAAACCATTGGTCCACGTCATCATTCCGATTACGTGGCGCGAATATACGTTCTTTATAATACTCTTGTGCGTATCTCTCTCTCTCTCTCGTAATCCCATGCATTTCCTAAAAATTAAATGCTTAAAAATGGAATTCGAAAAGTGCGTAATCTGCTGGGAGAGAGCGCACCGTATCAATATGGATCTCCGTATCAATATGCAGATTTTTTTCTGAAAATATAAATAAGGTTAAAAATTAGTAAAAATATTTTAATAAATAATAATTTTAATTTTTTTAAAAGATTTTTTCCTTCGTTATAATTTTTTCCCTATCGAAAAATAGATTATTAACAAATTTAACATTTTATAATTAAACTAAATTTAAATTATATTTCATTTTTTAAATAAGCTAAAATACTTTTTTAAATAATTATTATTATTGTGAGAGAGAAAGTATGTAGACAAAAAAAAATTATTTTAGCTTTTACGGTAGAAGAAATTAAATAGTTATTTATTAATTTTTATTTTAATAAAGTGAAAAAATGGTTTTTTAACATATAAATTTTGTTTATATAAATTGTTAATTGCCTTTTTTATGTTAAATAATCCTCAACAGTATAATATATATATATATATATATATATATATATATTTTGTTAGATTTAAGAGAATTTAATGCCAAAATCATTATTAATATCGTCCTTTAATTTATTTAAATAAATATATATAATTCAATGCACGAATTTGAACTCCTTTGTGCATGGGTGAATTCTGTTACAGTTAAATAGAAACAATATTTATATTTAGTATTTAGTCCTTGCATTTCTCAAAAATTAAATGCTTGGATATAACGAATTTTTAAAACATTTTCTCCAATATAATCCTAATTGTATTGTAAAAACTTCCCAATTTGGAAGGTAATCTACACGGAATATTTTATTTCACATATTATATTAAAATATTATGAATTTAAAAAAAAAGGTAATATTGGAAGGATGATATATATATATATATATATATATATATATATATATATATATATATATATATATATATATATATATATATATATATATAATTTTGTGTTAATATTAACTTTTAATTTTGAGTATGTCAACAATTATGACCGAAAAAGTCTACACGATAAGTGGACAATATTTGTAACAATCCAAATTCACCGCTAGCAAATATTGTCTTCTAGGAGAGTTTGTTCTCCGACATCACAATCTCTTCTTTGGGTTTCCCTTGAGGGGAGTTTGTTCTCCGACATCACAATCCATCTCATTCAGGGCCACCGTCCTCCCTTCCTTCCTGACCACCCCCAAATCCACCCCCTTTGGGGCCTAGCGTCCTTACTGGCACACCGTCTCGTGTCTACCCCCTTCGAGAAACAATGAGAAGGCCACAATCCACCCCATTCATGGCTAGCGTCCTCGCTTCCTTCCTCCAATCGATGTGGGACCACCCCAAAATCCACCCCCTTTGGGGCCTAGCGTTCTTACTGACACACCGTCTCGTGTCTACCCCCTTTAAGGAACAACGAGAAGGATGGCACATCGTCCGGTGTTTGACTCTAATACCATTTGTAATGACCTAGATTCATCGCTAGCAGATATTGTTCTCTTTGGGCTTTCTCTCGAGGCTTTAAAACGCGTTTGTTAGGGGAAGGTTTCCACACCCTTATAAATGGTGATTTGTTCTCCTCCCCAACCAATGTGGGACATCACAATATCATACCATTGTGGAGAATCGAGTTCATTTAACATGGTATCAGAGTCATGCCCTAAACTTAGTCATGTCAATAGAATTCTCAAATGTCGAACAAACTTCAAACGAAAAGGAGTCAAGGCTCTTCAAGGGCATAGTAAAAAATGACTAAGACTCAAAAAAAAAAAAAAAAGAGTCGAGTCTTGATTAAGGGAAGACGTACTTTGTTCGAAGGGAGATGTTGGATGAAAGTCTCATATCGACTAATTTAGGGAATAATCATGAGTCTATAATCAAATAATACTATTTCCATTGATATAACGCATTTTCAGAAGTCTAAAGTAAAGTCATGAGAGTTTATACTCCAGATAAGTATACAATATCATACCATCATTACTTTTCATAATATAAATTTAAATGTAATTTATATATATTTATAAATGGAAGCGAAGATCAAAGAATATAATTGTAGCTCCCGGTTCTACCAACAGGGAGAAATCTGGTCCCGTTTAAAGTGGGTCCCACAAATTAAATGATAACGATTGAATTAGCAAAGTCAAAGTCAAACCAGATACTGACATATGCACTTATTAATATATATATTTTTAGTTTATTATTGCTTTTCTTCAACAATGGAATATGCAAACTATTAAAATCTATATACTTTGAAATCGCTGTAAAATTACAAAAGTGCCATGTAATATTAAATGTTTATTTTATGAGAAAAATTGGGGATAATATGCAAAAAAAATTCGATGGTACTAGAAATTTCGTTTCTTTTAGCGGGTAGAACATGACTGGCTAACATCAAGCAGCTATCAAATCCCGAGCTTTTGATAATGAAAAAACCACTTTTTCTTTTCATTGTTCCCCAGATCTTCGCTTTTTAATCTTCGAACGAGGAGGAAGAATCTGTGAAGATTCCATCCATGGCCTGGTTTAGGAATCTCAAGCAACTTTCATCCACTAAAGCATCACTCAGATTCAAAAATCCACACCCATTTTTTCCTTCCACGGCGCCGTTCGCTTTCCTCCTCTCTCATTTTAGCTCTCAGGCTAGCTCCGATGCGGTGGTGGCTCAGCCGCCGGGTCTCGGACCGACGGCAGAAGGCGAGAAGCCGAGGGTGGTGGTTTTGGGATCTGGTTGGGCAGGTTGCAGATTGATGAAGGGATTGGACACTAGCATATACGATGTCGTTTGCGTTTCGCCTCGCAACCATATGGTATTCACTCCTCTTCTAGCTTCCACCTGTGTTGGAACTCTGGAATTCAGATCCGTCGCCGAACCAATCGGCCGGATTCAGCCTGCCATTTCTCGCGAACCTGGTTCCTATTTCTTCCTTGCAAATTGTACTGGCGTTAACACCGATGAACATGTGGTATGCTTCGCAATTGTGTCACTGTTTCATTGAAGTTTACGATTGCGAACAGTTTGCTAAAATCTCTCTGGTTTTTTAAACTAGAATCGAATGAATCCTCGTTAGACCTAGAAGATGAGAACTAAAAATTTCAGAAAGAAAAATCTCTGATTCTAACTTCCTTCTGAGAAGGGGATTGTTTCACTTGTTGTTGAAGGTGCAATGTGAGACGGTCACTGATGGATTGAACACTTTGGAACCATGGAGGTTTAAATTATCGTATGACAAGTTGATCATAGCTTTGGGATCCCAGCCATTAACTTTTGGGATTCATGGTGTCAAAGAACACGCCATTTTTCTTCGTGAGGTCTATCATGCCCAGGAAATTCGTAGGAAGCTGCTTTTGAACTTGATGTTGTCTGATGTTCCTGGTATAGAATAGATGGTTTTATGAGACTTGCCAATAGTGTTTTTTTCTTTTGTTCAGTGGACATAATTTGAATAGTTTGTTCTTGGCAGGCATCTCAGAGGAAGAGAAGCGTCGGCTTCTACACTGTGTTGTTGTTGGCGGAGGTCCAACTGGAGTAGAATTCAGTGGGGAACTTAGTGATTTTATCATTAAGGATGTTACTCAAAGATATGCTCATGTGAAAGATTATATCCAAGTTACTTTGATCGAGGTTTGTAAAACGTCAAACTCAAGTATCGAATTCTTTATGCATAATACACCATGTGCATATTGATCTCAATTTCTCGAAGTTTCGGCCGAGTTGTTTCTCTATGCTAGGTTGTTGAGCTTCTAATATTTCTGGCATTGTGTGGGAAGTTTACTGGATAGGTTTTTAAGACTTCGAGGGGATTTACTTGCTTGTATTTGTATAATCGTTTAACAGGCAAATGAGATATTGTCTTCCTTCGATGATCGCCTTCGGCACTATGCTACTAAGCAATTGACAAAGGTAGGGGTAGGAAAATCGATGCATCAAAGTCATGCTATTTTATTCCTTAAGCCATAATCATAACAGGTTTCAATTTCACATTTCTTAGGATGCTTTGAATTTGAAATTCTTTCATTTCATTTGTTCGTATCCCACAGTCCGGAGTTCAACTCGTACGCGGCATTGTAAAAGATGTTAAACCTCAGTCCATCATTCTCAATGATGGCTCTGAGGTTCCTTATGGGCTGTTAGTTTGGTCTACTGGTGTTGGGCCCTCACCTTTTGTAAATTCCTTGGATGTTCCAAAGTCTCCTGGTGGCAGGTAAGTTAAACGTTTGTTTGCCTCTTATCCAAAATGTTTGTTTGCCTCTTAGATTTCAGAACTTTCAAGCAATTGTTTTGAAAATGTCATGCTGCTTTTTCTGTAACCCTCCTTCTAAGATAGGCAAATTGTTCTGAGACCAGTTGGGGATCCATTCATATTTAGGGAAATTCTCCGTCTCCGTCTCCATCTCCGTCTCCTCGGGCTTACTGACCTCGCTATCTATCACCAAAAAAGTTTAATTTCAGCTTCATATGTTATGGACAATATAGTTATATCTTTACCCTCACATATGATCTGCTTTGGCCCAACGTTCGTGTCATCTTTATTTAAGTCCTAGAATCGTTGTACTTCTGATTAAGGTTTCCTATTTATGCTTACTTTTCGATTATCAATCCAAATATTGCTTAGAGAGATGATACTTTTCTGGTTATATATTGGTAGGATTGGTATAGATGAGTGGTTACGTGTTCCTTCTGTGGAAGATGTGTTCGCAATAGGCGATTGCAGTGGTTTCCTAGAGAGTACAGGGAAACAAGTTCTTCCAGCTTTGGCCCAGGTAAGTTATGATGCTCCTAAAAATTCTGGGTTTTCTGAATGAGCTATGAAATGTCAAGTTCTTACTGCATTTCTGCATCCTGAAGGTAGCAGAGCGGCAAGGCAAATATTTAGCAGCCTTGATGAATAAAATTGGTAAAGAAGGTGGCGCACGAGCAAGTAGCGGAAAAGACTTGGAACTTGGCGCGCCTTTTGTCTACAAGCACCTCGGAAGCATGGCAACTATTGGAAGATACAAGGCTCTTGTCGACCTTAGGCAGAGTAAAGTAAGGGCTACCTTTCTTTCTCACATACAATGTAGTTAGGTGGCTTACTTGCGAATGTTTTCTACAGGAAGCAAAGGGGTTATCCATGGCGGGGTTCATCAGTTGGTTCGTTTGGCGTTCGGCTTATCTAACGCGTGTCATAAGCTGGAGGAACAGATTGTATGTGGCAGTGAACTGGGCAACAACTTTCATCTTTGGTCGTGATATAAGCAGAATATAGAATTGGAGGTAAGAACTCAACATCCCCTTTCCACGTACTAAATATCATGTGCCGTACTTTCATTGCCACAGATTGTATGTAAATCTGAATGATGGCTGTTCGAATGCTATTTCTCATCAGAAGCACACTGTATAGTTTGTTAAATCCAAAGCATTAGTGCATGTTGTTAGAAATCCAAATGAAGCCAATCATTGGAAATTTAAGTTTGTACTGCAACTTTATCCGTGCTTTTGAATATTAAGTTTAGAGGATGATGTGAAAGAGGAATTGTGAGATCTCGAATCGGTTGAAGAGGGAACGAAACATTCTTTATAAGGGTGTAGAAACTTCTCCCTAGTAGATGCGTTTTAAAAATTGTGAAGCTGACAACGATACGTAACGGGCTAAAGTGGACAATATTTGTTAGCGGTGGATTTGGGTTGTTACAAATGTTATCAGAGTCAGACATTGAGTGGTGTGTTAGTGAGGACGCTGAGCTCCCAAGGGAGGAGGATTGTGAGATCTCACGTCGGTTGGAGAGGAGAATAAAACATTCTTTATAAGAGTGTGAAACTTCTCCCCAGTAGATTCGTTTTAGTTTAGAAGGGAAAGCCCAAAAAAGACTAAATTTATTTATGGTGAGCTTGGGCGATTTTTAGAAAATTCTTTAACACCACCAAGTTCATCGATATGGAATTGTATTGTATTGTGTCTTATTTAAACTTGTTTTGGTTCGCAAAATTGGCTTTGTTTGAGTAATGATAAGCGAGATCTTCGAGAGGTCTAAATTTCAAAAAGAAAATCGTTATGAAATTTAGATTATGAAGTATAAAGGGGTATACCTATGCTCATCTTATAGCAACCTACTTTCTTTATCCAGTGCTCTTCCCACTACCAACACCACAAAAGAACTAAAGCAGTTAGAAAGATGGCCTTTTTGGTAGTGCTCCATAATCCCTCTCCCACTTTGAATTTTAGCTTTCAACTTTTGGATGCTGAAGCTAATTGGTGAATCCTCATAGCTTTTTTGCCATTGCACTTCAGAAAGGCAACCGGTTAAATTTAGGACGGAGGTCGGGATTTTGATTCTATTAAGACTTGGAATAGGACAACGTTAACTCGTTTCAGGTCACCTTTTCTGCCCACCAAAATTCTAACGTACTTCTAGTTAAAAAGTAGTTAAGAAACGTTTATGAAATGTCAAATATAATATTCTAATTTTTGAAATAACGAGAAGAATTAGTTATGCAATGAGCAGAAACATTCCTTTCTGCTCGGGTTTGATTAATCCTTTTCGGTACAATATTCTTTTAGCTTGGGGAAAATCTCCCTTACCTAAAATGACGAATATCAATGAGCATTTAAAAAATATTATAAGATCAGTAATCCATTAAATGGAAGCACAAAAAAAAAAAAAAAAAAAAAAAAAAAGGGCCAAACTCCAAAGCTCAAGCAACTAGCTGCTCTTGTTCCATGTACATTTGCTTCAAATCGCTATTGTCAAGATGCCAAAGCTGCTGTTTCTGCTGCTCCATGCTCAACTGCACCGAGTTCTCGCTCGAAGTATCCTTCACCAAGGACTGAACCCAGGACACGTCTGGTTCGGGAGCGGTAGCGTGCATTGTGGGCGTTGCCAGAGAACTGCCTTGAAACCCATATGATGCAGATTTCCTTAGCTTGATGAGTTCTTCTCCATGAATTCCCCAGTCTAGCTTTCCATTGGGCGAACCCCAATCCGATAGGTTCGAAGGCATGGCATTCTGTTCGATGAAGCTCTGGCTACGGTTGGTGAAAAGCGCACCCCTGGGACTTAGAACGTTAGCTGCAGCAGACACGGATGGTTGAGACGACCTTGCAGGTGGGGAGCCAATGCTGTTAGCATAGCTCGAGAGGAAAGACTGATTCAGGCTTTGGCGCATCTGAATCCCGGAAGGTGATTGTACTTGAGTTCCCATAGAATCCAGTGAAAGTCCTTGTAATTGAGGCAACATTGCGGGATCTACCGACCCGAAAAACTCCTCGAGGTTCGTAGGCTTCATGCCTCCAAGTCCATTCAACTCCCCATTTCTACTCCTTGGGGATGGAAAAGGTGCAGTGGTTGACAAGCCATTGTTCCATCTGGAAGGGGAAGGTAGACACGATATCTCATCGATCAACTGCTTTTGTCGATGACGCTGACTTTCGAGACAAAGTAACTCGACGTCTAAATCCACGTCTCTTGCGTTCAAATATGCCTTCAACCTGCTACCTGGAAGCTGCAAGGTCGGAGGTTGAGTCTGCCACATGGTTCCACCCATTGGAGAAGAAACTCCAGTAGGAGGAGTTAAAGGAGGAGTCGATGAAGAAGGCATCAAAGCTGAAGGAGAACCGAGGGTAAGTGAGCGGATCGCCGCCATGTCTAATGAAGAACCACAGATTGATCTCGGTGACGGTACAGCAGAACCCGTTGAAGCATACAAGGGGCGGAGCTCTTCCGGTTTGTGAGCAAAGAAACAAACTTTTCGGGTGCATCCAGTTTCGTCCTTGCAAAGACGGGTACGGTATTGAGCAGGATGAAGCCAACATTCAAAAATTCCATGAGCATATTCACACGCATCGCCCTGTCTACATGTTCCCTTTCTGAATTCCGGGCACAGGACGCAGCTGTAATGGTATTTCCTTAGATCCCGCCTCCTCGCGTTCTCCCCGGGGTGAACAAACGGACACTCCGTCCAATCATGAGAGTAAGCTCTCGTACACGGTTTGATCTTAAAAGTATACATCCTAAACTCATCTGTGCTATACATTTCATTCTTGATATCAGGAAGTGAGAGATCAACTCGATACTCTTTCTTCTCCATCCCATCTCTTGCAGCCCAAGAGCTCGAAGCCTCCACCGGCTCCAGCGTTTCCATCTCATAAAATATCGCCTCCGACGACCCAAGGCCATCTTCTTCCCAACCATTGAGCAATTGTTGTAATACCTTTCTCCTTGAATACGAAGCTAAACTAAAATCACGACCAATCAAGTCACCAGGCTGATTACCATTCGCATCGACAGCACTCGCATCAGCCGACGCATCAAGCAAGAGTTCAACAACCTGATCCGAAACAGCAGAACCACCAGCAACAGCACAATGTAGCGCCGTCGGGCCATCAGAGCCACAAGCCCGATTAACATCGACACAACCACGGTGAACGATATACGACAGAACATTCAAGCTCCCAAACATGGCTGCAACCATTAGAGGAGTCCTTTCTTCATATCTCATCTTCTTTGAACCAATACTTCTCCCATACCACAAGCTTGCCTCATCAATATCATAACCATGTTCCTCAACAGCACTCCTAAACCCAATAAGGTCATCTGTAGCTGAAAATTCCAGCAAAACAGATAAACAAACCCCCAAATTCCCTTGCTTAAATCCACCGTTCATCACGAAATTAGGGCTTACAGATTTGCTATTGCAGCACATCAAATCTATCCGTTCTAAGACCTCCAAATCTCTACACATATATAATCATCAGGAACACATTCAGAAATTACATTCTATAAGCTAAACTGAACAAGAAATCAACCACAAAAACCAAACACCAAAGACGAAGGTATATTAGTTTAGATTGGTGAAAAACCATCCAAAATCAAGTAGAAATGGAGAGAGAACAAAAAAACACGACACCCAACAAGCAAAACGACATAATAAAAACAACCCCTGTTTTTTTGTTTACCGGTATAACGGCAAGAAAGAAGAATGAAAGAACAGGAACGGATAGTTACCAGAAACTAAAAAACTGTTCCCAATACCAAAATACAGAGAATTCGATGAATTATCTGCTAACCACAAACGATTTAACTAAAATCTCAAAACTCCATTTCAAAATCATGCTCAAACAACACATAATCTTGTCGAAACTTACCTCGTACGAAGGAAAAAGATCCGACAGCGGCAAAAGGGAGATCAAAAGAGAAGCTCCGACGGAGCTGGACCTGGTTTCTGAACTGAACTTCGAGCTGATTAGAAAGAAAATAGGAGTTTTATTGGGTTCAAGTAAAAAAAGACCAAACTAATTTTCTGCATAAGCCAAAGCTCTTCGGTCTCCGCCACACCGTCCTCTTCAAACTCTTTTCTTTCTTTTTAATTTTTAATTTTTTTTTTAATTATTATTTTTTTTTCTTGTCTTCTTCGTCTTTGATTTGCTTCTGTGAAATGAAACTCAAATTCAATCCCAAATGAAATGCAACTCAAATGCGGAAATTCAAAAAATTATACGAAATAATAATACCATTGTGGGCCCCACGTAAGGTGACTGAATGTATGCCACGTGTTAGTGTAACACTGGGAGAAATAGTGCACCAAAATGACCGTATTGATGTTCCGGATCATCACGCCTTGCGCGTTTTTTCGTCTCGGCGAATGACGTGGTAAATTCATTTTTTACCCTTTTAACTAACCATTTCTCAATTAAAAATTTTAATCTCAATTTTTTACGTTGTAAAATTTATAACCAATAAATCAATTAATTTTTTTCTTTTTGATTGAAATTCATCAATTTTATTAAATAAACAAGTATTAATCATTCGGCGCATAACTAAGGTGGTCGTTAGACTTTTGGACTTTGATTTGACTTTTATAGGTAGAGTTCAGGTCACTTTGACCTCAGTCGAAGGGTCGGTTGGGGCCTTTTGCCTTTCTCGCGACTCTCCCATGACCTAATTCACCCCTTAAGTCGATGACGGACCACGAGCTTGATTGAGTCTCAACGTATTTGTAACCTTCTTATACCTATTCTAATAGGTTCAAATTCACCCAACTATTTTCTATAGTTGAAATAATAAATAAATATATATATTATTTATTTGTAATTCATTTTTCATGTTCCCGTCAGTTATTGGGCCATAGGCCCAAAACATTTGGGCTTTTACTAAAGGTTCATATCCACGAATTCAGCCCAGTCCGCGAACCACCTTCATTCACCTTCATTGCCGCCTTGTTTGGCCTTTCACTAACCGGCGGCAGCTGAAACAGCAACCCTACGGGATTCAATTCGAACTTCGGTTTCATTTCAAGCTTTCGCATCCAGTGGTCTTCCCCTTCTTAGGCTCTGCTAATTTTTGTTCTGTGCGAAATGAGTACCGTTCAGGTTGCTTTGCGAACCCTTGGTGGAGGCTTATCGCGGAGATTTAAGCAACCTTCGGTGCTCAGAAACCTCTCCACAAACGCCGCTCGTGGTAATTTCTACTTGTTTTGGTTTTGAATCCATGAATTTATTATTTTTACTGTGATTTCTGAAGTTCGTTTTGGCTTGGGCGGAAATTTGTCAGGTTTATTCTAAGTAAATGTTTCTCAAATGTGTCTCTGTTTAGACATCGGTTTTACGAGGTTTTTCTTGTAAAATCTCAAGTTTGGTTGTGTAATTGGTAATGTGATTCAAGGCATGGTTTTACAATTTTCATGTTTAAAACTTTTATGCAGACAGTGGCTTTGATGATAAGGGAAAACCTGATTCGTTTGAGTCTGCTGATGACTTTGAACGTCGGATATTCGGGGGTGTTTCTGCGGGCGATTCCGGAAATGATGCTTTCTTTGAGAAGCTTGATAGACTTGGCAAACCTCGTGAAAGAATAGGTTCGCGACTGAGTGGAGGAAACAATTTTCAGGCGCTGTATGGGCTTGATGATAATCTTAACACGCTATCAGATGGGATGGATGGCAAGTTGAAGAAAGCTTCCACTTATTTTGAGTTTGATACCGAGGAAATTGCAAAAGATGATTATACATTCAGAGCAGATATGTCTTTTAAGCCTGGATCAACATACGAAATCAAGGCATGTAGCTGAGCAACTAATTGTTTTTTATACTTGTTATGAACAAATCCTTGTCATTTTTCGTGTCAACTTCTAACTATGATTACATTATGCCTAATCCGAGCATAGTTAGACACTTATTGCCATATATGTATATATATAATTACACCATATCTAAATTTTACTTTTCTAGAACCAATCCATGTCTCCTTCAAGAAGCATATTAGGTGAGTATTATGCCCAACTATGTTCGGACGGTTAGTATTCGGATTAGATGATCCGTGATGGAAATGAACTTAACTATATTATCATGACCTCCCTGCACCTTCTGTAGATAATGTTGTAAGCTTACTGTTACCATTATTCTGAGTACTTTCGAATTTATACAGGATCTGGATCTAACAAAGCCAGGCGTACGCAAACCTCCAAAAAGGGTTGAGTTTCAGGTGACAACTGAGGAGGTCTTAAGAAAAGCTGATTTCAGGGTGAGCTTTCCTGAATTTCATTGACCTTGCCATTTTACTGATCCGCTTCTCATTTCATTATGGATAGCTAGGACTAGGAATAAAACGTGGTTGGAATTGGTGGTATGGTAACAGACCTTTTGATTCGTTGCAATCATCTCTCACTTAATCGAACATGGAATATCTTATGGTATGAATTGCTCATCTTTTAAGGATCATAGCTTATGAACTGACAAAAAATGGGTCATAGTCTTAAAAGAAATCCTTGAATTTGAATCTAGTCAATGTGAGTAGTTTAGAAATTTCGAAGTACAAGAAACAATAAGTTGGAACAGGGTTATTTACCGCTGATTTTCTGTACAGTTCTATTTAAGAAATCTGGCATGGATTATTTGTAACACCCCTAGCCTACCCCAACTCCAGGTAGATATTGTCTTTTTTGGGCTTTCCCTTCCGAGTTTCCCCTCAAAGTTTTAAAACGTGCCCATTAAGGAGAGGTTTCCACGCTCTTATGAAGAATACTTTGTTACCCTCTCCAACCAATGTGGGATATCACGATCCATCTCCTTGAGGCCCAGCGTCTTCGCTGGCACATCGCCCTGTATCTGGCTCTGATACCATTTGTAAGCCCAAGCCCACTGCTAGCATATATTGTCCACTTTGGCCCGTTACATATCGCTGTCAGCCTCACGGTTTTAAAACATGTCTGTTAGGGAGAGGTTTTTACACCCTTCTAAGGAATGCTTCGTTCTCTTCTCTAACCAAGGTGGGATCATCTTTATTTTATCAAAACTCTCCCATCCCAGAACAAGAGGAGCCCTTCCCATTAGAAATTTGGTCTGTCATCATTGACATGGTGTGGTCATCAGTAGCATGGACTATCAATTTTTTGTTTTGTTTTGTTTTTTTTTTTTTTTTACATAAATTGCAGTTATACACGAGCTCCTGATATGGGCAGTGCGTATAAACGGTTGTATTTTCATTGTCAATCAAGGAAGAAAGATCATGCAATGACCTCTAAGTTTCTAACAGTTGCTCGTTTGCAACATTAAAGAGGTCATGAAACCATCACTATCAATTTCATTGCTACCAAAAAATATTCTTGTGGCCACTGAAATTTAGTCTTTTGCCCACGTCTCTCTTAAGGAAGTTTATTTATGTCACTTACCCCTGCTGTATGCATATCTAACAATGAGCCAATAGTTGTTTGCAGAATGTTAGGTTTCTGGCAAACTTTATTACGGACGCTGGGATCATTATCAAGAGGAGCAAGGTAAACTTTTTGAACAATAATCATATTTTGCACAAGTTGAGTCGTCATCCTTAATCTTATTTTATCACTTCAACAATTTGCAGACCCGTATTAGTGCCAAGGCACAGAGGAAAGTTGCGCGCGAGATCAAAACTGCACGGGCATTTGGCTTAATGCCCTTCACGACAATGGGAACCAAATCATTTGTTTTTGGAAAAACCATGGAGGATCTTGATAAGGACTATGAGTATGAAGTTTTCGACAACAATGATGGAGGACACCCGCTCGGATCCTAGAGACCATGCTTTTAGATGGTTTGTGAATTATTTCCCTCACCCTTGTCTTTGATCCAACCATTATCTCAATCAAACATTACATGGCTGAACTTGTTCTGATTGCTGATTATCATCCTGCCTCAAGTCCCCAGAGTCCATCTTGCAAATTTGTTCATGCAGGAAGATATTTCAAAAACTTCATAGTCATAGCCTTCTCATCGAGATATTCTTTAATTTTGTTTTATATATTGATATTCTGGTTACTATAATTTGCGTATTTGTTTTTCATCTACCGTATATTATGTAACGATGAGGTAACTCATCAGCCATAAATTGGAACAGTTTGTTAGTTTTCCTCCATTGACATGTTAGGCAGAATTAAATGATGGCTGCTTTTGTTTCGAATCAATGGCATATTAACAGAACACTGGAGCGAAAATTTTCATAACTATTAGTTTGCATTTGATCTCGGATATGATGTTGAACCAACCCGTGTTTTTTCTTGGTTCCTTGTTTGAATCAATCAGTAGATGAAATTCAGAGTCGTTGCTAGGGCTAGTGATGAAATTCGGGTCGTTGCTAGAACTTGTGAAAATGAAAGTCGTTGCTACCTTGCCAATGGCTGGTAGCTTCAAAAGGCAAGTTTAATTCTAAGCATATCTGCATCCACTGACTTTGTCATCGTGACAAAGCTAAGCAGCCAAAGGGCATGGACATCTCGGTTTTAGTCCGTGCACAAATATCGCAAACATTTAAAAGCAAATAAAGAGGAGCAAAAATGATTTAGCTACAGAGTACTACACAATAGATCATATATCATATTTGGGTTGAGAGCACACGTTTTAACCAGTTGAAGTTAAACTATGCTCCAAAAACTAAGAACAACCCAGATCTAAATAACGATCGATCAAGGACTCGCCTGGAACTAAGAACAACCCAGATCTAAATACCGATCGATCAAGGACTCGCCTGGAACTAAGAACAACCCAGATCTAAATAACGATCAAGGACACGCCTAAGAAGAGCCACTTTTAATCCTGATGAAATAAATACATGACAAGAACAAGGTGATGACTAGCCAAAACAGAACGATTTTCAATCTAGGAACAGCCATGAAAGCTTTCCCCTGATGAATAAAGATGAAAATTTCTCAGGCATCAAAGATAAATTACACTCATAATTTACAAAATCTGTGGTTTTTATCTTTCTGATCGGTTAATGATTTCATAGATAATCAAGGTTCAACCAAACCATTCGTTCTAGTAACAAAAATTCAATCCTAGAACATGAAACACAAGTAATTATCGGATACATCAGTTGCCAAAAGAACCCATATAGGAATATAATTATTAGACAAAACCCAGATTACGAATATATTTATTGGTTTCAACTCAACAAACGAAAGAGAAAAACAAGTTTAGTCAAATAGATGATATGGAGCTAAAAGGATTACTAAACCTTCAAGATTTCAACAGAATTCTTGAAGATCATCACCTTGTCGGTAGGTAGATTAGTAGCGAAACCCAACTTCAAGCCTTTTATCTGATTCACAAACCAAAAATGATAAACTGAAATTACTCCGATCGATTTGCATACCTCTCCACATTCACATTGTCGTTATTGAGGTTAATTCCAGCCATGGCCTCACCCAATCCAGAGCTCACCTCTGCTAACACATCAGGATCGCTGTAATGCGTAGCGGCTTGCACGATTGCCCTAGCTCGCCTCGCCGGATCGCTGCTCTTGAACACGCCCGAGCCGACGAATACTCCGTCGCATCCCAACTGCATCATCATCGCGGCATCGGCCGGAGTTGCGATTCCTCCAGCCGCGAAATGCACCACCGGTAGCCGTCCGAGCTGCTTGGTCTGCATCACCAAGTCATACGGTGCCCCAATCTCTTTTGCGTAACAGAAAACTTCATCATCGTCCATATTCCTCAGCATCCTAATGTCGCCCATCACAGACCTCACATGCCGAACGGCCTCCACAACGTTTCCAGTTCCGGCTTCGCCTTTGGTCCGAATCATCGCAGCACCTTCGCGAATTCGGCGTAATGCTTCCCCTAAATTTCGACATCCGCACACGAACGGGATCCGAAAATTGTGTTTGTTGATATGGTTCTTATCATCAGCCGGAGTCAAAACCTCGCTCTCATCGATGTAATCGACACCAATAGCCTCAAGGATTTGAGCCTCGACGAAATGACCAATTCGAGCCTTAGCCATGACCGGGATGGTGACAGCCTGCTTGATTTCCTTGATCAGTTGAGGATCGCTCATGCGAGCGACTCCACCTTGAGCCCTAATATCGGCCGGAACTCTCTCGAGGGCCATAACGGCGCAGGCGCCGGCCTCCTCCGCGATTCGGGCCTGCTCGGCATTAACAACGTCCATAATTACGCCGCCGCGAAGCATTTGGGCCAAACCGGCTTTGACGGAGAAGGGAGATTTCTTGGTAGTCTCACAAATGACGCCATTGCCGTAAACGGTGACTACGCCAGTGTCCGCCATTAGAGGAAGAAGAAGGAGAAAGAGAGGAGAGGGAAATTGAAAATTGGTTTAGAAAGGGTTATGTGTCAAAGGGCGAGGACAGGGGTGGCGATTAATAGAATGCAACTACTGTCTTATTTTCTATTAAATTAAAGGTTAATTCTTTTTTTCTTTTTCTTTTTCTTTTTTAATTAAAAAAATACAACTTTTAAAATATTAATTTAGAGTTATAATGTGTGAACCATATTTTTCTAACCTTTTCCGAAACCTTCAACCGTCTTTTTAGGGTTAAAGTTCGAGTGCATCGTATTGGTATAGATAATAATTTTTAATCTTATACTCAAGATCGCTACTATTCAGATGTAGTCTCGGTTCATTCATGTACTCATCATTTGATGGGTTAAGTTTATTTTTTGGAATAATTTAACACAAACCTAGTTTAGATTTTTTTTTTTTTTTTTTTTTTTTTTTTTTTTTTTTTTTTTTTTTTTTTTTTTTTTTTTTTTTTTTTTTTGCAAGATCACACGTTGGTGGGAGAGGACCAATAATTTCGTATTGGAGTGGAAACCTCTTCTTAGTAGAGGTAGAGGTTCATAATGGTACATAACAGGTCAAAACGGACAATATCTATTAGCGGTCAAATTTAGGGATATTACAAATGGTATCATAGCCACTCACTGGCCAGTAGGAGACGAATTGTGAGATCCCACATTAGTTGGTTGGATAGTTTGTGCAAATCGAGTATGAAAACCTCTCTATAATAGACGTATTTTAAAACTATGAAAGTGACAATGATACGTAATAAGTAAAAATAGACAATATTTACTAACGGTAGACTAATACTAGCACATTTTTTATATAATGTTCTCAACCAAATTGCAAATTTTGTTTATACCAATAGGATATAATTTTATGGTACTTTTAACTAAAATGAGTTTGTTTTAGATCAATATCGACTATAAATAAAAGGTCGGAGATTTAAACCTTCGGTCAAAATAATTAGAGTAAATTTTGGCAAAATTACTCCCAATGGGGTAAAAAGAGAGATTCCATGAATTATTTAAAAAGCCTGAAAAAGGGAAAAGGAAATAAAATACGAAATATTATAATTAATAAAATAATATGTGACACAATAAATTCACTACAAAATAGAATTTCAATTTGATTTTTTAAAGCTGTAATATTCCACTCTATTGCTTTCAAAGGATTGCTTGATTAAGCTTGTGGAATTTATAAAAGAAAAAAAAAGAGAAAAATTAATTTATACCACTAATTAAAATTACAAACTAATATTTAAAATAAAATAAAACAAAATAAATATTTTCCTAGAATAATAAAAAAAGTAATAATTAATATTGATTTTTTTTATCTAAAAAAAGAAACTATTAGAAAAATTACTTCCTTCCCTATAGTAACGAACTGGAGTTGTTCAACCAATGGGAGCAGAAAGGAAGACACGTGGTAGAAGTGGATTGGATGAAGCTAGCAACTACACGTTTTTCGCGAGCAGAGAATTTGGGTATAAAAGGCCTTGGCATGCCATTTCTCTCTCGATTCTCTTTCCGATTGATTTCCCTTTCGCGGACTACTGTGTTAAGGTTTTATTTTCTTCGAGTGAGACTTTCCCGGCGAGATGGTGAAAACGGCGCCATTGATATTATGTACCTTCCTCCTATTAGGAACCCTAACTCTCATCCAGGTAATTATTCTCGATCTCTCTCAATTTCTCTTTGTAATTGGATCGCTTTTTAGCGACAGATTTTTCTGCGCTTTAAAGAAGTGCTAATTTCTCTGCGGTCTGTCGCGCGTTTTAGATCTGTAATCAATTCCGGTTTCGTATAGTGGTTCGAGAATGAGGTTTTAGTTCGTTACGTATTGTTTTAGTCATTTGGATCAGAATGGGAATAAAGTTTATAAAGTGAAAGCAGAAAATTAATTTATGAAATTTATGCTTCCAGGCAAAGAAGTCCAAGGGGAATCTGAAAGAAGTGACTAACAAAGTTTACTTCGATATTGAAATCAACGGGAAGGCTGCTGGTATGGTTGATATTTTTTTCTTTCTTTTTTTTGGTCTAAATTGATAGTGTGAATTAGAATTGGAATGGAGTGCAGCGGCACGTTTGATTTCCATTTCTTTGCTAGAACGACTTCGCATTTTCTTAGTTTAACATTGATAAACCTAAATTAACTTAACTAATTTTGTATCGCATGCTCGATTTCCGTTCTCTTGCTTTATACATTAAGATTTCTTAGTTAAATATTAGTTTAACTACATTCATATTGTTTATTCTGTGGTAGCACAATGTAAAGCCATACCTGATTTACATTCTTGATGCAGTAATGAAATCGTGTTTAGCGTGATATAATGTTTAGACATATTTTCCATATTAGTAAATTGTATAATGCTCAATAGTTTGTCGCGATTGGCTGGACTTGAGACATCAGTCATATTATTTGAATGATATTTGCGCCTAGTGATACAATGAAGGATGTAAAGGAAAGCTTAACGCCCATTTCTGCTAAGGCAATTATAATCGGAGACATCACTCTATAGAGTCTTAACGGAATATATTTTGTTGCGGTTCTTTAACTGGAGCATTCTCATTTGGATGATAACTCTCTTGCAGGTCGAATCGAGATGGGGCTTTTTGGGAAGGCTGTTCCTAAAACCGCTGGTACGTTAATTATTTGTGGTTAGGACTATCAGTGCTGGATTATGTACACCAAATAAATTCCTGACTATTTTTTGTGTGATTTTGCAGAAAATTTCCGAGCTCTATGCACGGGTAAGAAGATAACTCTGATTTAAATTATATTCTCAAGTAGAGTTTGAGGATTTGCTCTATATAAGTCAGAGTATAGAGATCTTCTTAACAATTATATTAAATCGAGTTACCGATGCCATAATAACGTGTGGTACAAAATATGCCCTCTTCTAAGGCTCTACTTCACCTCCTTCGTAATCCCGTCAAATAAAATTGATGCCCTACTGTAAGGCTCTAACTTCATTTCCCTCGTAGTCCCCTCATAGATTTTATGGAAAAAGCTGTTACTGTTTTAATAGATGGATTTTATTACAGCATGCAATGGTTGCTCGGACATTTTCCTAATCTTTGGGTCTCTGATTCAGCAACTCTTTATGATTTCGATTTTCAGGTGAGAAGGGTGTTGGGCACAGCGGAAAGCCTCTACACTTCAAGGGCACTGCGTTCCACAGGATTATTCCCAGCTTCATGATTCAAGGAGGAGATTTTACCCACGGCGATGGAAGAGGTGGAGAATCCATCTATGGAGAGAGGTTCGCTGATGAGAATTTCAAGCTGAAGCATACTGGCCCAGGTAAAAGATCAACCATACCCTTCCGTGTAAAGGCATTCAAATGGTCTCCATAAACATTGTAGGAAATTGAAGGCTCAATGTATAACATATGCAGGCCTTCTGTCTATGGCAAACGCTGGTCCAGATTCAAATGGTTCACAATTTTTCATCACTACAGTGACAACTAGCTGGTAAATATCTGTCTGGCATAAGTTATTTTCTTGTTAGATCACTAAAAGATAAGGCAATGGATGAGTAAGAATTTGATACACAGGTTGGATGGTAGACACGTTGTATTTGGAAAGGTGTTATCTGGAATGGACGTGGTCTATAAAGTCGAGGCTGAGGGAAGTCAGAACGGAACACCTAAGAGCAAAGTTGTGATCGCTGACAGCGGTGAACTCCCTCTATGACGACAACGGACAGGTGGCTCCTTATTTTTCTATCCAAGCATTACATAGTTTGCTTTTCTTTTCTTTTCTTTTTTATATGCTGTTTACGATAGATTTGGTGCACAATGGATTCTCTCTTAATTTATAGTAATGTTTTACGTTCGGTGTTTACTGTCTTTTATTCTCGTAAATTCCCATTGTTTGGCAAGTAGGTAATCTCGTCATCCTCCACTCAATGAAATTGGACGGCTAACATTATCCTTTATTTTAACCTTAACCTTTTAATGATGGACACTATCAAACTTCATAAAGATTCTTATTCGCCATGAACAACAGTCTTAAAAGCCTAGGATAAACAGAATAACTGAGAATCGCCGCCGCCTTCGTTTCGGTTCTGCCTGCGTTCTCAATAACTCGTTGTCAGTCCTCTAGCTCTGTCATCTTCTTTACAGAAGTAGATTTTCATTCACCTGCTGGATTAACCAACTGGATGGAAGCTTTTGCTAAGAATATTCCAGACCTTCATATTGCATTTCTCGACCTTCAATCGTCACCCGTTCATCTTACCTTCCTTATCTGACTTTGGCCATTTGTTCTTCATTGAACCGAAGCTCCTCAAGATGCTTCTGTTTCTGTCTACTGATTCATTCGTTCCTCCAACTTGCTCCTCCCGGGCTGAGTTTCAGTTTCTCCCAGCGCTTCTCGGCTATATTTTCCGTAGCTGTGATACAAAGTAAAATTAGAGCGGTTTTCCAGATTCCGTAGCTGGTGACTTTGTATGTGACGGAACAATTAGAGTCGTCGAGATGGATTTCATTAGCAGGGGTCGATTGGATTTAAGGGCTTCATGACCGTTGGATCAACCACAGGAGTGTGTACATATGCGGTTGAGATTTTTACAAAAGTGATCTGTTTCTCAATTTTAATGTGTGCATACAAGTTACTGGTCAACAAAAGGAGTAGAGTAGAAGGGTTAAGGAAGGTTGACATATTTATACGGATGAGTAATGAAGGTTTATATTACTCTACTGTTTCATTAAATTTTAAAATTTAAAGACGTGAACTAGACTAGATTATTTAATACTTTATTTCATATTTTACAGCAATCTTATCTTTAACATTTCCTTTTGGAGATATATATATATATATATATATATATATGAAGAGAGGATTGGAAATCTTCTACTTGGTATGGAGTTTTTCAAGGCCAACGTAGATTCAAATTGGAAGCCTTGAAATTATTAAAGAAAAAAAAAAAAAAGTCCTAAACCAGACTCCATTTCTAAATATTTGACTATTGTTATTATTAAAAAAAAAACCCCATTGTTTAATAAATTGCTCACTAACAATCAAAACTTCATAGGACTAATAATAGGTCACACGTGACTCGTGAGATCAAATCTGATTACTTGATTATAAAGAAATAGATTCATAAAAAATTTTGAATTCAAAAAACCTCGACTTCTTGGTTCTTAAACTATACTCATTATTATCCTTGAATTGATCAAGCATTGGAATATTATAATACAATCTATATATAACCAATCTCAGGTAATGGGCCATCTTATCTTAGGGTAAATGAAATCTTTTCTATCAAAGTGATCTAGAAAGAGAATCAGAAATATATTAGGAGGGGGAGAACTCTGGTTATGGTTTATTAGAGGCCTAATATAAGTTGTTCGCCTAACTGTGTAACTACACCCACTTTCTATATGTTCACACAATGAGCTCCAATGCCCTTCCCTTGATCAATTGCGTTATGCGCTAAAAAGGTGTCATACATACATTTATATGTGTTGTTGGACATTTCAATGAATTAGTAGAAGTCTTACTCGGTATCGCTATGAGAATCCAGAAAGTTAAACTCTCTGTAACCACTGAGCTTGATCAGTATGGTTCCCCGATTCTCTTCACTCCATTTGATGCCCTCATTTTCTAGGAGTTTGATTACCTGCGCCATCGAAAATGTTGACATATTATATGATTCCCTCAAACAACACAACATATGCCAAGTTAGTATTAGATGATTCTCCAAACCCACAACATCCAGGCTTAGTATATAACACATACCGAAGTTTTCAGCTTTGATTTTCCTACACCATGAGATCCACATCCGGTGATAACCCTCAGGGACTGAATGGCTACAATAGCAAATACAAAGCAAAAAAAATCCCATTTTTAACCCTCTACTTGGCTCACAATCAATTTTGACGTTCAACTTTATCAAATTAAACTCAAACTTGAATGAGTATGAAAAATTATTACCCCCTAAACTAAGTTATGCATCTTTCTTTTAATATATATGGTAGTTGGATGAAAGTATTTTTGTTGGTATCAAGTGAATTGGAGTTGGGCGTTATTTATCATAAGTTTTGTAAGCTATCAGATTGTTCTAAGGGAATTTTCTAATTTGTTTTGTGGAGGGGTACAATCAATTTTGACGTTCAACTTTATCAAATTAAACTCAAACTTGAATGAGTATGAAAAATTATTACCCCCTAAACTAAGTTATGTATCTTTCTTTTAATATATATGGTAGTTGGATGAAAGTATTTTTGTTGGTATCAAGTGAATTGATCGGGTTGGGCGTTATTTATCATAAGTTTTGTAAGCTATCAGTTTGTTCTAAGGGAATTTTCTAATTTGTTTTGTGGAGGGGTACTAATTTCTCACCCTCACCAGTTATTCAAGTATAGGTTTCAATTTGATGAAGTTAGATATAAAATGAGGTCAAAATTGACTAAGTGAGCCAAGTATAAGGGTAAAAATGATTTTTTCCAAAACAAAAAAAATATATAGTGAGCAAAACAGTGAAAATAAAAAGTTATCGTGAACCAGGAAGGAGTGCATAAAAACATAGGTATTGGCAGGTGGTATACTCACAGGGAACATAAGATCCAAATAGGAGGTGCATTTTAAGAAGCCTCATTGCCTGTTTCACATGTTGCCCATGCAAATCAATTGTTATCACATTCTCTATCTCCCTATTTCTGCAACAATCAGTAGTGGTTGTTTAATGTCACATTTAAAAACGAAAATTGCCGAGCTTTTAAGTTTTAAGCAATAGAATTACCTGGCTATAAATATATTGTGACTTGCTTTGTCATCAGCCTTCTGCGCCTGTCTAGCTTGCGCTCTCCCCTGCACAATCAATAGGTTAAGCTGAATATGTTCTAATCATCAAAATGTACGTTATTTTACTGACCATTCACAGGGACAGGGTGATTAAAAGATTTCTGAATTATCCTCTGAATTTAATTGAGTTCATAAAATAAATGGACAAGCCAGAACAGATTGAACAAAGAAAATCTGCACACAAAAAATAAAAAAGCCAGAAAAATGAACCATGCACGTGCTGGAATTACGCAGATTCGTTTTGATGCAAACAAACCTGCTCTGAAAGGTAAGATGCATAACTGCGTTCTCCTTTTGTATACGTCGTTGTTGCCTAAAGAAAAATGCGACCATATATAAGTCTAAACTCGTTAGGATATTAAAAGCCTGTAAAGTATATTACCTTCTGGTAATAGGATTTTGCGGAATCCCAATGCTGATTTGCATTTTTCCTGTAGAACTGATAGTCATCTTTAGCTGTAACATTGAACACAATTGGTAGCTAAAGTTAGGAAGATCTCAACAAACAAATTTAGCTTGATTCAATTTTCTTTACATAATTGATGAAAAGGACAGGATGGAAAGAGTATATATAATATAAAAGAAATAACATAAAGAAGTTGCAAAATTACCTTTATTGTCACAAGTATCCTGGACACAACTTAAGGCAGTGACATCAATGGCAGGTCCCAGAGATTGCATTTTCTTAACCATACTTCTCCAATTCATGGCGCTGGGTTCATATTCAGGACTTCTCGGAACGTTGAATAAAGTCTCTAACAATGTCTGAGGGAGCTCAGATTCAATACTTCTTGAGGGTTGTGATTCTTGGACTTCGGAACAACCAAGAACCTTCACATCATTCCTATTTTTAAAACACGATTTTGATTTGAATGAGACCTTGCGAGTTCAAAATACAGAGCAATGTCCAAGGATGTTATCTCAGGCACTTCAAAACAAAAAGACGTTTATAGAATGATAGATGGGTCAGGTTGAACCCAAAGGTACTACTATATGTTCAATTCATTGAGTAAAATACAGAAACAGTAATAAAAAAACCAAATTACCTACAACCAGCAGCCATCGACCATATACTCTCCTGAAATTCACTTTCGGACGAATAGGAGGTAGAATCGGATGCACGATCTATCGACTGTTCACAAAATTCAAACGATTCTATATTTCAGAAAGAGGAGTGTAAATTATATAGCTCATAGTAAGCATATTTATCTGCATGATTGAATGCAGAAAGCTTTTCAAAAAGGGGAAAAATCTTCCTCACATTTTCAATCTGTTCAGCTGTAGATCTCAAATCTTGTTCAAAGTTAGCACCATTACGTGAGTACCTATCACTTCCAGACTGTCTAGGGGCAGCTAAATCAAGTAATACATTTAAAGCCTGAAAAGTTTGATAAAACCCATAATTAGAATTACAAAACATGGTAGTAAAAAAATTGTAATCCAGCATGTCTACAGTAAATATTCATGTAGTATATAGGACCCAAATAAGTTACACTCTGTAGAAAACTTCAGACAATACAATATAATAGAAGAAAATCAATATACAGAAGTAGAAAACTCACAGTACCTTCTCCACATCATATCCACATTGACCTGCAGAGACAAAACTGGATAGTCAAGGAACGGAAAAAACTAATATCTAAGTTCGTTGCAACATGAAAAACACCAAAAAATGTAATTCCAAAAGAGAAAGTTCACTGGTGGTATATCATCTTATTATGTTTGTGTGGCATGCAAACAAAAACAATGGCTACAAACAGATCCAAAATACACCTAACAACCTAACGAGATGAAAAATGGCTCCAATCCATAATAGTAACACCGAGACAATAATTATAAACGTTGTTTGTGATAGACACCCAAACGAGGGACATGAGACTTGGAAAGAGCTCACACCTCTTCTGACGACCTTAATAATAACTCAATCGTCAACCCTTTTTCTACCAAAATTGTTCTATAGGAGACGACTTTTCATTAGCAATGAAATAATGGAACCATGGGAATAGGGGTACATCCCCAAGCCAATGGGGATTACAAATGGCTCCAAAACAAGGTGGACATTTTCTGTCTACTGCAAGCCTTAAGATGTTCTAACTAAATATTTTCCCTAGAAACTTCTCTCCCAATTGGAGCATTGAAACCTGAAATTTGCAATGTGGTTTAGTTACAACCTTGATATGATGTCTGTATTCTCTCTCTCAAGGTAGGAAAAAAAGTTAAGCATACCCTTACATTGTGAACCTTTTGGGAGCCAAGTTTAATTTTAGTTATCTCCTTCTTGTTTATCTTTGTAACTCTTTTGTGGAACCTACAGAGTTGTGAATGGCTAACCCGTGTTCTTCAGATGGTTCAATATGTATCTTAAAGTTTACTTATAATCTATCCTACATCGCCACATTAGATAATCTACTCGATTTACAGACATATACGGATAACTTTTAGGTTATTAATTTGCATCGAACAAATATGAGTCAAGCTGGAAAAATAGCATCGTTTGCCATTCAGACACCATTACATCTAAATATTTCTCCCATAAACTTTAGCGCGTTAAGGAAAGGGATATGAGGAATATGAACGGTACTTACAGAGCACATCTCTTACGACGGCCATGCTCAGTTCACACTCGTTTCCTAGCATGGAGCAAAGGAACTGCTCTGCCTCCTGTTGAGAAATGTTCCCATGGTCAAACTCCATGAATTTATCCCTCGAATCTCTCTTCAAGGACGACCGAACATAATCCTTCCCTAAAACAGTGGATACCGTTCCCGTGGAAGCAACGATCCGCTTCTGCTTCTTCCCCATATAACCCTTATAATCTAAAACATCCTCCGAAGAATACGAACTCGAACACGAAGCCGTGATCGCGCTGGACGACGAAGTCGTTGTCAGATCATCGATACAGTCGCCGAAGCCAGCATCAAAAGCATCAGCATCTTCGTTCAAGTCGACCCTAGCTTCACGAGAAGTTGGCGCTGCTGGATCGTTCAGAGAAGCCGCCGAGAACGCCTCCGTCACCGCGCCGACGGCGTTAATGTCATCTTTGGCAACAATATTAGCAGCGGACGGCTCCAAAGCCGCCGGGATCTTCTTCTTCTTCTTCCTATTCCTAGGGTTCTTCATGGGAACCGATGCTAGAATTTATAAAACAGCTCGAAAATCGGGAATGAGAACGAAGTTTGTGGCGTTCCGAAGAATTCTGAGGCAAGAAATCGATGAAATCGGGAACCCTAATTAGGTAGTAGAAGGGGGATAGAGATGGAGGTTTGAGGAATTGGGAGAAAACAAGTGGTAGATGGTAATGGGGGCGAGGTTGAAAGCGTGAGAACTGGTTTTTGACGTCAATGATGAATCTCTATCCATGGTCACACGTAAATCGGCCGATTAGATTTAATATTTATAGCCCACCGACCAACCCCCTCTCCCACCCACATAGCCTAAATCCTAATTTCATTATTTATTTATTTATTTATTTATTTTTTTTTGTAGTTATTAAATTCCTAAATTTTTAAAAATATCAAATAAGTTGATAATTTTTTTAACTAATAATTGAAAGTGGAAGTTGACTAACTCATTTGATACCTTATTACCAAATAAAGTACGGACTAAGAAATAAAACACCGACTAAGAAACCTGACTTGTGTGTGGGTTAATGAGGCAACATACTCATAAAGAATACGGAAAATAACTTGATAGGATTCTTTCATAGGTTGAACCGCTGATTGACCTTGATTTGTTTTAGAAGGGTTCGTGCGACGCAGTGATAGGTTTCACATTTGGGTTTCCGACCCCCCTCCCCTAGTCTTCACCTAATTGTAGAAGAGGGGAGGTGAGTTGAATATCCTCTCTCTCTCGTGCCTTTGCTGGTTCTTGTTCGTCTATTTAAGACAGGGCATATAACCCACATACATGAAGAGAAGAGAGTGGAGTTCCTTGATATTAAGGCGTAAAGGCGGTTGAAGAAGGCCACAAGTGGAAGCAACCGATGCTTTGGTCATTCAATTGACTCATTGTTGCCCGAGTGTGAACATCTATTGAGACCCAAAATGATAAATTATACTCGAGCGGAGCAAAACCATAGGATTTATTATTGTTGTTATTATTTAGGTTTATATATATATAAAAAAAATTAAATATAATTTGAAATATATAAATAAATGGAAATACAATGATCTCAATTCGAAAGCACACATATATATTATATATATATATGGCCTACCTATCTTATCTCCCCTGAAAATATATCTCATCTCCTCTGAAAATACGCGCGCACACATATATATATATATATATATATATATATATGAATGGCTTTCCTATCTTAACTCGCCTATATATATATATATATATATATATGTATGTATGTAAATGGGTTTCCTATCTCATCGCCTCTGAAAATTGATGACTTTGACGGAGAGAGCAAAGACGGAAAAGAAAACGAGGATGAAGGCAATGAGCACCGCAACCGAAACTCCGACCATACCAGGCCCATACCCCAAGCTTGATTCCAAGTATTCCTTCACAGACCCCTTGAAACCTGGTCCCACTATTATGGTTTCCACGTCACCAAGCTGTGACGTTATAATACCCCTCAATGTCCACGCCACCGGTGAGATGTAGTAGAACCAAATCCACCATCCCGGAATGTTCTGATAACATTTTGGTTGTGTATTTTGTGTATTAGAACAAGATATCAACATTCTCACTCTATATATATATAAAAGATTCAAACTTCTTACTGGTTTTGGAACAAGAAAGCCGGAGAGAAGATTCCAGAGAGAGTAGAATGCAGAAGAGACGACGGCCGCCATTTGCGGCGAAGGAGTCAACCCCACCGCCATCATACCATAAAAGGTGAAATACGTGAAGGTCAAGAACATGAAGAGCAGATAAAGAAAGAACTTCCCTGCAAATTTGCAACCAAAGTTTCATCACAAAAGGGTACAGAGGATAGATAGAGGCATTAAAAGAGTGCTAAAGTAGTCGTCTACTCACCCGCATTTCTTTCAAAATTAACCATGAAATATGTGATGATACCAAACAATATGGTCTGCGTGAAAATGTATGGAACCTCAACTAAACCCTGTTATTAAGGATTATTAAGGATCAGATCCATCCTCCATCCAACATTATGATGCACAAATGGAATTGGTTTACCTGTGCAAATGCGTAAGCAATTGGAGAATACATTCCTGCTGCTTTCTCCCGGTAGAATACGGTTCTCTCAATTGAAACGATTGGTTGTACAGAAGAAGCGTTGTTAACTCCAAGGAACAGGCATGCGGAGTACAACGCTCCCATCACAACAAGCAGTTGTTGAGTTGAATTCCTGTCCAACATTTCATTGCGCTATTAATTTATTTAATAGAAATGCTAAAATTTGTTTTTGTTTTTGTTTTTGTTTAAAAAAGGGAATTTTACCTTTTCATACCGATATCCCAGAAGGCAGAACCAAAGATTACTGCACTTATGGCGGTGAAACATAATCTCATGACATTGTATTGGGGACTCCTCCAATAAACAAGTCTTTGCTTCCAAAGGCAAATGAGGAATTGGGATAATGTGGTTTGGGAGAAGGTGGAATCGAACTTCAGTGGCTCTTCACCATCTTGGGGAACACTAAATTTGCTGATGGAAGTTTCCACGTTCCTACGCAAAGAAATATGTCTAAATATTGTACCAAAAAAGAAGCCAAAATATCATGTAATAATATAACACCACACCTGTATTGGTCGGAGTTTCTATATATGTCGGCAAAATCTCTACCAACTCTCTGCTCAGCAGCGGGTGTCGTGATCTCAAGCATCCAAGTAGCTGGATTGTAAGACTCTGGTATTGGAGATATTCCACCAATTCCCTAATAATGATGCAAACATTAATATTATTTGAGCCAATAAGATATAGATTTGTTGTAATCTTACCTCAAAATAGTCTATCATTATTTGCGAATGTGTTCCTAGCTTTCCCCCATATATAACTCGTCCTCCTCGTTTCATTAGAAGTAACTGCAAAAAAAAGTATTATCATTATCTCTCTCTACATCCAACGGTGAAAAACAGTCAACCAAGCAATAACTATATAATAACATAGAGGGTTTAGCGTCTAACCTCATCGAATGCTTCAAATATGTCGATGCTGGGTTGATGAATTGTACAAACAACAGTTCTTCCCGTATCGACTGTGTTACGAACGGTTCGCATTACAATGGCTGCAGCTCGAGCATCAAGTCCAGAAGTAGGTTCATCCATGAAGATGATGGAAGGATTTGCAACAAGCTCCACTGCAATTGTTAGGCGTTTTCTCTGCTCCGTTGATAAACCAGTAATACCTGGCATACCGACCAATGCATGCCTAAGAGTATCGAGCTCCACTAAATTCATAACTTCTTCAACAAACTCCTGAAAACGTGCATTAAAAATAGCATTTGGGTCATTTGGGCGATGGAAAAACTGTAAAAGGAATCTAATGAAAGTCAAAATGTTTGTACCCTTCGTTTCTTCTGGCTGATTTCTGTAGGAAGACGTAAAGAGGATGAAAATTGAAGACTTTCCTCAACGGTTACTTGAGGGGAATGTATATCATTTTGCTCTACGTACCCTGATATTCTAGCAAAAGTGCGTTGCTCTTTTGTAAAGCCTGATATCTTAATTTCACCTTCAATGTATCCACCCGTTTTTCTACCGGCAAGAACATCCATCAATGTAGTTTTTCCTGCTCCGCTTGACCCAACTAATGCTGTAAGCACCCCCGGTGAAAATATACCGCTCACATTTGATAAGAGTTGCAATTTCCTTTCAGGTATTCCTTGCTGCCTCATTTCCTGGAAATAAATTGGATAAAAGGTTTAGGAATCACGACTCTCCACAATAGTATGATATTGTCCACTTCGAGCATAAACTCTCGTGGCTTTACTTTGGATGCTTCCCCAAAAGGCCTCATACCAATGGAGATGTATTCCTTACTTGCTCCCAACGATCCTCGACAAGGAGTTGCAATTTAAAGGGGCATAGATTGATATTTGCACAAATTTAAATTTGAAGCTAACCTTGGGAGTATCCACAAAATAATTAACATTGTGAAAAGTCATTGTTAATGGTTGGAATGGCAGAATCATTCCCTTTTTCCCTTTCCTGTCAGCATGAGGAGATGTTTGACTTGAATTCGGAACTTGTTCAACCCCTGCAGATGCAGATAGATTCAAGAGGATTAAGAAATAAGCCCAATTCATGAGGCATACATATGTGAACATAAATTATGACTGACCATTGTTTGTAGTAGAATCAGCTTCATTGGTATCAGCTAGGATTACAGCCTGGGCTTTTCTTAGCGCTGTAGATAATGAAAAGACAGGGTCTTATCATCTATGAATAAAAATATATTTAAAAAAAATATTTTATTTACTTACGGTGGAGGTGAGCTAAAGCCAGAGTCACCAAAATATTGAAAAAAATTGCATAAACCAACAGCACACCAACACCCAGCCAGTACCAGGAATCACTGCTAGGCATGCTATATGCATGGAGAACATTGGATCCAACGGTTCCATTTCCAGTTCTAGATTTCTGTAAATATTTCAGTAATATACATTAAAATTGAACTAAGTTTCAAAGGGAAAGAACATTAAGTAATTGTATCATACCTCCATCCACCTCGTGGCAGTAAACTCGTTGACAGAAAGAGCACGTTGCCCATAAGTCAGTGGGGACACCCAAAAAGCCCAAGACCACCAGGGCTTAATCATATCTAAAAAAATATGATCATATATCCAAATTAGGATTGGAGTTTAAGCAATTTTTTTTTTTTTTTTTTTTTCCATAAACAAATGTAAGCCCTACCTTTTGGTATGATAAATCCACCCAGTAAAAATATAACTAACAAGGCTGCTGAACCAAATGTATTGGCAACTACCATATCTCTAGCTATAGCTGCCATCAGACGGAAAAGACCTATGGCCATTTGATGAACTGAAAAGAGTAGAAACATGAAGCGGAAAAACCTGAAATCATTTCAAAGTAGGCCAATGAGTAACACAGAAGGAAAACTAGTTGCATTTCAAGCGATTGGAAAAAAAAAAAAAAAAAAAAAACCTTAGATGAGATACCTTCCAGCACTAGGGGCAAACCCAACCGTATAATATACAACACAAGACCACACGACGGCTTCAAGTACTGAATAAGGCACACGCAAAACCCAGCTACTAATAGACCACGTCCAAGAAGGGTGAAACAAGTTATCTCTTTGCTTGTAAAAGACGGGAAGTCGAGATATCGTAAGAGGTAACTCAGAAAATCCATTAAACATCATATGCACTAATCCAAAAAATAGGCAAGACAGATAGAGGCTGCCATTGATTTCATCTGTCGGGTGCAATCTTGTTCTTAAAAACATTGTGCATGTAACAAACCCAACGAATGCAACCTACGTAACATATGTATGGAAATAATGAGTTAGAAAAATATAATGATTCCAAAACATTAATAGTAAAAAAAAAAAATTAAAAAATACCTGACATGTTCTAAAGATATACAGAAAACTATGCCTCTTAATCAAAAGAATTTCTCGGAAAAAGCAAGCTTTAACGAGTTCACTACTTGACACAGCAAATTTTGTTTTAGCCAAAGCTGAAGGATGACTTAATGATTTATCAAATGGAGGATTAAGATTGGACTCCAAAGACTTCCCAACTTTGGAATTTTTGAATGCTTGGGCAAATTGGGGAACAGAAATATATGTATATGGCCGAGAAGAATCAGCCCAATATTGGGCTTGATCCTTTTTAGACGTGACCTGCCACAAAACAAGTTAGCCAAATTAAATGCAATAAAATGTCAATTTACTAATTTAAAAACATGATCATGTAAAATACCTCTTGTAGAAAATCAGCAACTCCCTTACGAGGTGGTAACTTAAAACCCAATGACTCGAAAAGGCCTAACACCTCTTCTCGAGGGCCTTGATACACGAGATAACCATCTGATAATAATATAAGATCATCAAACAGTTCAAATGTCTCGGGTGCAGGTTGTAAAAGAGCCATCAAGACTGTAGCCTCCATTTGATGAACAAAGTTTCTCAAACATTTGACAATTTGATAAGTTGTTGAGCTGTCAAGTCCTGTAGATATCTCATCCATAAGAAGCGTTTTTCTTGGCCCAACAATCATTTCCCCTGTGCCAAAAGAAGTTTAACTTAGTAACAATTGTCGAGTAGCTGAAATACAGTGACGTCGTTGAATGAATTGTTCTTCATTAGTAAAGAGACCTGAAGTGACTCTTTTTCTTTGCCCACCAGAGACACCCCTAACCATGTCATTGCCAACTTGTGTCTCTGAGCATACGTCGAGACCGAGCACTTTTAAAATGTAGTCTGTTAAAATACTATGCTTTTTACCACTAACAGATGACGCCTGAAAAAGGAAAATTACAAGATTAAAATACTTTCTTTTAACTTGGAGGTTCAAATCTCTACTTCCCCGCCTGATTTACTAAAAATACGAGTCTCCATAATGATAGCGCTACATAAAATCAGATAAGGACCTTCATGAATGCATCAATGTCCGGACTAGGCCGTATTTTCCTCTCTTTCTCCAAGTGAGACAGCTCTTTTATATATTCTACAACAAGAGAGAGAAGTAAAAAAAAAAAAAGAACATCAAGCCTGGCTAAGCTAATTTGGTTGCACCGTAATGAAATAACCAAGCTATGAGCTATGTTGCTCTATACAAACCTGCAAAGCCTTCGCTTGCACCTTGGCATCTAGCTGCAAAGTCCAAAGTTTCTCGTACAGTCAATTCTGCTAGGTGATTATCTGATTGACTAATGTATGCAGAGGTTCTTTGAACACAGAACTCATCAAGCTGATGTCCATTATAAGTAATGTTACCAGTTTTCTGGGAGGAAAAATGACAAATCAATGAGGATCCGTTAAGTTAAAATATATAATAAAAAATAAAAATATAAGCCTAATTCATTATTTTAAAAACAAAAATTTCTGTAAAGAAATGAGTTGAAATAACAAAATTGAGCTCAACGCTCTTACTTTTGACTTAGTAATAATTTGGTATTAGTTTAAAAAAGTTAAAAAAATTATGAATTGGTTACTTACACTTTTAAACTTTTTAATTTTGTCCTTAGCACTTATTTTTAAATTAGATACTTCGTTAAAAAAAAAAAACAGAAAAAAAAAAACAATTAATTAAGTGAGTACATAAACATGCCAGTTAGATGGCAGAAGATCAAGTGAAATCATCACATAATTCCGCTCATCAATAAAATTTAGCTTTTATAGTAACATGATGATATACCCAAATATGACAATTATTTCGGTGAGATTTAATTGAGCATTTTAAAAGATTAATGATAAATTTAAAATTTTATAAAATATCAGGGATATATTAAGGAAAAAAAAAATACAGTGAGACTTTGATGGGTATATATATATATATATATAGCTATTTTATTTAAATGAAAATTGATGTGATAATTTTTATTTTATAATTTTCCATTGTTAAAACATTCTATAATTCTAAACCAACCAATAAAAATAATAATGATAATAATAATAATAATAATAATAATAATAATAAATTAAATAAAAAAACCCAACCAAAAAAGGTTTAGCCTCGTGTACAATAAATACAAAGTAGATACCTTTAAATTTGTACAATAAATACAAAGTAGGTACCTTTAAATTCCTATCAAGTTTGCCCGCAAGCGCTTTTAGCAAGGTGGATCTTCCAGAACCCGGAGGCCCCAAGAGCAATGTCATCCTAGATTTTCATTAAACACTTTCAATTATTTTTCTTACTATAAATAAATTACCGTGAATAAATCACTTTGTTTCTATTTGTTTTAAGTTAACATTATTAATTAAAAAAAAAAAGACTTAATATGAATGACACTTTTTTAACCTTGCATATATGTCTATTGAGATTATTTAGGGGATAAAGAAATAGATTATCATTTATGATTTTGATCCCATTTCCCCGGGAAAAAAATATATATTTAGTAACTTTCAAATTTAAAAAGGTATAGTTCTATAAATTTTCAATTTTGAGATTAATAATTCATTGGCATATTAAAAGATTTTAAAAATTAATCTATGTAATTTTGAATATTGTGTAAATTTATAGTTCTGAAAATTCATAACTAAATAGGGATTTTAACTCTTAAAAAAACTATTTTATCTTAACGAAAAAAAAAAGTAAAATATTTAGTAACTTTGAAATTTAAAAAGGTACCGTTCATTCTTTCGCATATTTTAAAAATTAAAGTATGTAATTTTGAATATTGTGTAAATTTATAGTTCTGAAAATTCATAACTAAATAGTTACCCTTAAAAAACTATTTTATCTTACCTTCCTGGTTTCACTAAGCCAGTGACTTCGTTCAAAATTGTTAATGGATGTCTTTTGCTTTTCGTAATTCTCAAACTCGATAGAATATTCTGCATTAACACTAAAATTATTAAGAGGAAGCATGAACGGGAGAAATGGAGTACGAATTGAGATAGCCAATAGATGAGCCAAAGATTAAACAGAGTTGGTTAAAAAGAAACTGTTGTACCTCAATCACGTCGTATGTATAATTTATTAAAGTGGGCAGAGATCTGGAACCGACTTGCACATCCGCGGCCACTTTCAACTTCTCAAATCTAATTTCAACCTTCGGAATCGCCACTCCAGCCCTGGCGTGATTAGAAACTTGTATGAAAATAAAATTACTAACAGATGAATTCAATAAAAATAATTATAACCTAAATGGAAGAACAAGAAGCGCAAGTAGAAAATTAATCAAGAATCGGAAGAACATTCATCTCTGCTTCCAAATCGAAAATCAAGTAAGGCGCTAAAAAGATATCACAAATCCGCGAATTACGTTCGTCAAATTTTTAGCATCACATGTGACCAGGTTTTCAAGTACCACGAATTTATGACGGTTTTCCTAATCACAATGAGGAATCGTTCTTCAAACAACTAAAGAAAATCCGAGATAATCAACAAAAATCTAACGAAATTAACCAGGCGCTAATCCAAAGTTTTCAAGAGAGATTTATCAGAAACAAAATAATTTCAATGGCGATCACCTATCGAGGCGTTCTTTAATTCCAGAAAGCAAGTTGAAATTATCTTGATCCTCTGTTGCCAATGCCTTCTTGACAACGAGTTCGCGTTTGCTCTTATTGAGCTTCCGTACGTCGATGGTTTCCGTTCTCTTAAACCCGTCGTCGCTTTCGGAGGCAAAGATTTCCGACGGATTACGCGTTAACAATGCGAAGTTCGACTGTTTCTGAGACGGCAACCTCTCAATCGCCGCCCATAAAAGCTCCTGCGCATCCCTTGCCACTAATTCGGCATTGGACGGTCTCGAAAACGACTGATCAATCGCATTGATCTCCAATTCAAAGTACTCACTTCCATTAGAAGCGGCCATTAAAGAAAACACAGATTCAAATCTTCTGGCGTTCGCTCTCCGGTTATCGCTGTTTGAGACCTCAAGCGCAGCACCGGAGGCAGAAGACGGACGGAGATTGGCTTACAGATCAAGTTAACGCTATTTATTTGCGAATGGAAGAGACGAAGTGACGGACAATGAGTTCGTTGCCGCGAATTGAGTAGAACCTGAAATTACGAAACTACCCCTTTCTGGAAATCTGTTGCGTTGTCATCTTTCCAGCTATTGACACGTGTATTACAGTAAAACCAACAAATTTCTCCTTTCCCGTCCTTACAGGCAGAAGTTTTTATTTATGCTCATAAAATAAATTAATAACAAAAAAAAAAAAAAAAAAAAAAAAAAAAAAAAAAAAAAAAAAAAAAAAAAAAAAAAAAAAAAAAAAACTAATATTTTCCATTTTTTAAAACGTGTTACAATTATAAAGTCAAAATCAAATGCATGCTCTACAAAATTTTATGACTAGGTTTTCTCGACGATGAATGTGCATTTTTCCCGATGAGTACAAACGGGGGCGGGAAAAAGTGATAAAAATCCCTGTAACAGCTCAAACATACCATTAGCTTTGACCCGTTACGTATCAAGTCACTCTCGTAGTTTTAAAACACGTGTGCTAGGGAGAGATTTCTGTTCCCCTCTCCAACCGATACGTCTGTGAGAGAGAGGTTTTTGTTCTCATTGTCAACTGATATGAGATCTCATAATCCACTTTCCTTGAAGTATAACATCCTCGTTGGCATACTATCTAATGACAAGCTTTGGTACTATTTGTAACCGCCCAAAAAATTGTATTCTTAGACGGTCCACACAGCTTTTAAGACAATTTGCTTTCAAAAAAAAATCTCATTAGAGTATAGGCATATGGGTTAAAGTACTAGTAAATTATTTTCATGCTACTATTTAATTTGTATGGTAATTGAATATCTAAAATCATTATTAATTAAAAAAAATGGCAGTGTGGGACCGTTTTTGGATTTATTTTGGAAGACTTTAAAATATCTTAATTAACTTTTGGTCAATTACATGAAAATTTCACGAGTAATTTTGGAGAGTAATTTATATATATATTCTATTATTTCACTTTAATTCTCTAAAAAATTATGTGAAATTAAAAAAAAAAAAAACTTCTAATTTTCTTTTAAAATTATGGAATAAAAAATAATTATGACGATGAAATCCACCGACTAATTAGGCCAATCCCACACCGACTAATTAGGCCAATCACATAAAATTTAAAAAAGATAATAAATAATAATAACCCATAAGCCATAATTTATTTATTTATTTATTTCTAAGAAAAGATAAATTTGTATGGAGATTGGGTTGCTACCATACCCAATAATAAGTCACAAAAAAGAAAAGAAATAAGTAAATGATTTTTTAAATTTTCTTTTAATTTGGAGGAATTTAATGAGAAGCATTGCATGTTAACGTATTTATAACTATCGATGATTTCTATGAACAAAATGACATCTATTTAATTTACACCACAAAAAATCTAAGCACGATTAAATCTGATTAATTTTATCCGAGGTTGGAAATATAAATTATAGTTTTCACGGTCATTTACGTTTCTGCCCTCACTCCGCCTTCCCATGTATATATTTGGAAAAGAGTAGAAAAGGTATGAATTTTGAAAATTTCTAAGCGATTACGTATTCAGTCACGTAACAATAATTTCCTTGAAAAGGGAAAAATATATAAAAAAAAAAAAAGGGAGAAAATCGAGGGGTATTATTGGAAAGTAACAATGTATGTAAGCTTCATTTAAGAGACGTACGTGGTCACATGCACGCAAGAACCCATCTGTCAAACAAGTAACCTCTGAAACAAAGCTTCCATCTATGTATATATTATTAAAACTATTTCCTAAGATCGTTATTTATACATACACATATTGATTGTAATGAAAATTTCCTTAATTTTATTTATAGTCGAAGGGTCGGGTCGCATGAATGGAGGGTCGAGGCAAAGAATACAGATGCGCAAACGCTCGAGTAACAGCTTGTGTTCAAAAGTGATAATTGTTGTGTTCAAAACGGTGTTAATAAGAAACCAATGAGGGCTTTTGTTTGAAAATATGTGTCCCGGTTGTTACAAACATACTATTCCTGATCAGTTTCGTTGTATTGTCACCCTTTTCCAAGGAAGAAGCAAAATTACACACAAACTTATTTTTAATATTGTTTCAAGGATTTGAACTTCAAATTTACTTATATTAACTCAGATTACTACTCATAGAATATTCTTTTGGCACCCAAATCTAAAAAGTCGCACGAGTTGACCCGAACCCTTGCAAATATAGATAGACGTAAAGACGGGAACTCAAACACGATACGATCCCCAAATTACTCAAAATTAAAGGTTAATACTATTTTTTTAAAAGAAAAAAAGAAGATAAATAGATGAACACACACACAGCTTAGAAATTATATTACCAACACAAAAAAGGATGGCTTTAAGATGCATACAAATATGAATCAGCCTCCAAAATGCAGCCAAAAAGTGAGCACATCAAGCAGTAAATTACCAGCAATATGCATTGGTGATTCAAAATAAACCTAAACCTAAAATTTTCTATGAACTTAGGGGCTATGGTGACTAATTTTGAGTTAATCTTACCAAGGGGCTATGGTGATTCAAACTAAACCTAGAACATTCTATGAACTTAGGGGATAAATAAGGTTGTAGAACTCTAAATGGAGAGGGGGGTTAGTTAAATTAACGTTTCATTTTGCGAGGAGTGTTCCTCATTTTAGTTGCAGATTTCGTTGACTTTAAGTTTTTACCTTTCAGGGTCGGTGTGAACTTATCGACATCGGAATCATCGTCATCACTTCCATCATTTTTCGACTTGTGCTTGCGTTTCTTCTCTGTTCCGGTGCAAATAACAATTTTCCTTTCGTCCTTCTGCTCTGTTGGTTCATGGTCATCCTTTGGCCTCCAAATGAAAAGGGATCTGAGAGAGCAAGCACAACAAAAATGCTAATAGCATTAATGGATAAACTTGTAGGGGAAGAGTAATCTCTCGACAACAAGTGAGAATTGAATAGTTGAAGTATAGAAGATTTCTTATAGACAGCTTAATCTATTAAAATTTGGAGAGTTCCAAAGCCAACTATCATGATAACATTCTGGGAAGAGTGTGTGTATGTGTATATATATTATATATATAGAAATGAATTCATGTCAAACCTTGAACTCCCAGACGCCAAAACATCATCCCGTGGATGTAGCTTGTTCACTGGACTAATTGTGGTTATGTTCAGATCCATTACCTCAGCGACTAATTGCCCCGTGCTGACGTCAATAAAATCGATGGGATGCAAGGCAATTCCATTATAGTTTTCACTTATGTAGCGACCGATAACCGCAAGCGATTCAGATGGGTCCTGCATTGCATATCAAATTGAAATTCCCTAAGGAACAGCAAGGGGGAAGGATATATATATATATATATATATATATATATATATATATATATATATATATATAGAGAGAGAGAGAGNAGAGAGAGAGAGAGAGAGAGAGAGAGAGAGAGAGAGAGAGAGAGAGAGAGAGAGAGAGAGAGAGAGAGAGAGAGAGAGAGAGAGAGAGAGAGAGAGAGAGAGAGAGAGAGAGAGAGAGAGAGAGAGAGAGAGAGAGAGAGAGAGAGAGAGAGAGAGAGAGAGAGAGAGAGAGAGAGAGAGAGAGAGAGAGAGAGAGAGAGAGAGAGAGAGAGAGAGAGAGAGAGAGAGAGAGAGAGAGAGAGAGAGAGAGAGAGAGAGAGAGAGAGAGAGAGAGAGAGAGAGAGAGAGAGAGAGAGAGAGAGAGAGAGAGAGAGAGAGAGAGAGAGAGAGAGAGAGAGAGAGAGAGAGAGAGAGAGAGAGAGAGAGAGAGAGAGAGAGAGAGAGAGAGAGAGAGAGAGAGAGAGAGAGAGAGAGAACAAATATCAACATATATATAAGTTGATGCGAGATTATATCACCTTTGGATCCCATTCTGCTCGAAAAGGAGTCAAATGTCGGTTAAAATCATGACTGTGCACAATTTCTCGACTAGGTGAATCCAAGTTGCCAAATATAGAGTCCCATACACGAATGCGGTTATCCTGAGCCGTTGTAAGAATTTTGCAACCGGAGATGGGAGAAAAATAAGCAGAATTTACAACACGTCTGTGTGCTAGATCATGCAATGAAGAACCAGCTACTAATTGGCGAATGTCCCATATTCGAGCCTGATATCCAGAAGCTTTTTGTGGTTAGCATGATGGACAGTAACATGCAATCAAATATTGGAAATCTTTGAGCCTGATATCCATAAATTTTTAATGGAAATATGAAAATGTAGTATTTGTAAGCAAATGATAAAAAAAAAACTGCATGTCATTTGTTGCTTATCATATATGTTCTTATTAAAGGAACTCTATCCATCACACATGCACAATTACGGTGGAACAGAACAAAAGATTTAAACAAATAATACAAACGATCAAATTATCTTACAAAATGATCATTTCCACAACTCAAGAGAAGATCAGGTTGAAGAGGATTAGAGTGCAGTCCAACAACTTTGCTACCCTTCTTATGGATCAAAACAGCCTGCCCAGATTTGTTGTTTGACCTTGTATCCACCCTAAGTGTATCATGTCTCATAAGCAACTACGTTTTAAAAAGAAAAAGAAGAAAGATGCATCTTTGATCATTCAAACAGAAAAAGGAAAGAAATCACTTACAAGTATAGAAAACCAAAATTGTCAGCGACAAACACAGCGTGCTTCTCTGGGTTGATATCCATGCCATATAGCATCCTCCAATTATTAGGGCCCTATAGAAGACAACACTAAAATTACAGCTATAATACAATCATGATTACACACCCCTGCAGTCATTCTAACTGATATTCCCATCCCCCAGGAGTTTATATATAGATGTTTGGAATTCGAAATGATGTACTGTCACACTTGGGGGAGTGCTTGTAAAATATGAATACTGAATTCCACGAGGTATTTCTCTAGAAGACCTTTATTTCTAACCTTACAGAGGAAGAAGCGATCTAAAAGGAAAATTTGATCGAGGCAATATGGAAAGGAAAAAAAGGGTTATAAAGACCTGCCAACCATCAGGGTTGAGGTTCATTAATGAAGAAGAAATTCCAGTCTCCATATCTGTGCAACTAATGGTTCCATCAGAAGATGCTGCATATATCATACCGTCATTTGTAGGACTGAACCTGAAATAATTTGGGTGTCATGTTTCCATTAAAAATTGAGTGCGGTTTACATGATATAACTTAACTCCAGTAAAGCAATTTCCAATGAGCAAGAAAATGAGATAAAAATCAGAAACTACGTGAGAAGATTATTACCTCATGTTATTTACGATACAAGAATGTATATTTCCATAGACTACCTTCTCGTGCACTTTATCATAATCCCAAACTCCAACTTGTCCTTTCTGAGGTAATATATAAGACAAGGAAAATGGAAAGAAAGGAAAAAAAAATGAGAATCAGGTTTCTACTCGGAGGTTATCGAAAAGGCTAACAAATGAACAGAAACTGGGCTATTTAGTAAACCAGTATAGATCAAATTCACCTTGTCTCCAGATAAAAGAAGCCGGTTGTTTGTAGGATGGAACTCCAGGCACGTTACACGTCTACTATGGTACCTTATAACTGCACAGTTCACTTGATCTGGGATCACATATGCTGGTTTGATCTACAAGATACCATAAACCAGTCAAACTGACAGAAATTAGCCCGTGATTTCGAAATACAGCTGTATAACAACCATACACATATAGCATTCAACAAACAAGTAATAAGAAGGCTATCAAAGTCCTGCACACCTGATCATCTAAAGGGGACTGGTTTTTTTTTTCACCTGATAATGTTAAGTCTTCATGCCAGCATAAGGGCACTTTCACTGAACGACTACTTGGCCTTATAATAGTTGGACGCAGAGAAGTTTAAAAATTTGTGACTACAATCATTTTTCCATTACCATTACAACCAATCCAATAGGAAAAGGTTCTTTGGCATTCTGACCGATTACTCCGATTAGTTGAAACATTGTTCCTTACAAATATATTCCATCTACCACTGATAACCAGCATATAGAAAAGCTAAATGTTTCATAAAAGTAAATAATAACAATAGGAACTTTGTAATTTATACAGCATAAAAATTAGGAGAATTCCATGTTTTGAATCTCATAATAAAAATGCATGACCTACAATAATCCAATTTGATAAGCAAAAAAGGAGAGAGGCACCTCGCAGCTAAGAGTTTGATAGCTTAGAGCTGATGAATTACATTAAAAATAAAAATAAAAAAACTATTCCCAGGAATCAAAACTGAAAGAAGAAAATAAATATTACCAAGAAAAGTAGAAACGGACTTACAGGAGGAATATGCGGCTTAAACTGCCGCTCAAAGACATATAAAAGTGCATTACGAGTATTCTTATGGGATGCTGGAATGACACCAAACTCAGTAGCCACCCGATGCGGGCATGACATTGTTGTATGCCCTTCAATTAGTTGATAAATCACAAGTAATAGAAGACCCCAAGTCAGAAAATACCATAAAGATGGGATAAATAAAACATTAAGCATGACAAAATGCAGAAGACCGTACAAAATTATGTTAACCCCCATATAAGAAGGCAGTTCATCTTAGATGAGAACTAAATAAATTTCATAGTTTTCTTCCAAAAATTTCCCTCTCGATTTTCTACATAAAGCTCCTTGTCATCCTCATTAAAAATTCTAACGCCGAGCTTTCCCACATTATAGCATCTAACGCAAGTTAATGTTGCAACGGCTTGCAGACAATGTATAAAATTCTAGCAGTTCAAATGTATAATTGACGAATCCAATCCGCTAAAACTCTGTTTGAGGAACACACTTCTCGAAAATCATCCAAATTTAAAAAATCAACCGATTGTTGCATTCGGTTCAGAATCGGAAATCCCAGCAGGCGAAGTGAAACAAGAAACTAAACGTAAAAGAAACAGAAATTTAAGCGCTCACCAGGCATCTTGCAGAGAAAACATGGTTTCATAGGGCAATCTATGTACGTAGCCCCTTTAAACCCCGCTTCATGACCAGTCCTTTTACAAACCTAAAGAATCAACCATAATGTTATTATTTTTTAAAATCCCCCGCCAATAACACGAATGATCAAAGCCTTCACCAGTGATCGACAGAAACGAACAGAAAAACCTCGAATCGAACACTTACTTTGCACACTTTCTTGAGACTGATAGTAATGGGGGCTTTTCCCTTATTGTTGGACTCCTCTTCAATCCTTTGGCCATCATTTTCGGAATCTTTACCATTCTCCCCTTCATCTTCGTCTTCGTCGTGAAGAGGTTCTTCATCGTCGTCTTCTTCCGACGAACTCTGCTCGGAGTCGGTGTCCTTCTCGATTATCACCCTGGGAAATGAGAAACTTCTCGTCGTCGGAGCCATTTTCAGGGTTTTTCGACATCTAGTCTCGGGGATGCGGCTATAAGCGCCATTGCAGTATTCAATGGTGGCGGGAGAATACGTGGCGCTCAACCGGCCGCTTGGCCTTCCCCTGCCCATGCGTGAATCTCTCTAGAATACGGCGTCGTTTAAAGATCTATTTTCTTTTAGAAAAAAAAAAAAAAAAAAAAANTTTTTTTTTTAAAAAAAAAAAAAAAAAAAAAAAAATCAACTTTTACCCTTAAACAAATTATTACGACAAGATAATAACTTTTTACCGTTTTTGTTTATTTTTTCTTTACACTAAAAAAGAAACATATTATTTTATGTTATGTCCCAAACTACCCTTAAAGTTTCTTTAATGGGGAATAGAAATTATTTAAAGAAACATTTGGGTGATGTCATATGCATATAATGACACGTGGCGGTGTAGTGACACGTCTCAATGCAGACAAAATAAATATCTCCCATATTTTCTAAAAAAAAAAAGAAAATTCCTTATTAATCCATAAAGAATTATGTGATAATTTTATTTACCATATTTTATTAGATAAATAATTTTATTTAATTAATTTTGAGTGGTTGAAATATTGATGATTATTTATTTAATAAAATATTATGACTGATTCAAATTATTGAATGTAATTTTCTTATTTAATTAATGCAATTTCACGCTTTGATAATTATTTGATTATGAAAGGTTAATAATTGAATCTAAATGAATGGTCATTGAAATTCACCCAATACCAGCCCAACCAATGGAAGGGCATCACCGGTATTTTACATCGAGTCATTTTCCAGTCCTGAAAGGGCAATATGGTCAAATAAAGGTAATTTGTGGTTCAATTTTTTCAAACAAAAAATAAAAATTCGTTAATTTTAAAAAGTCACGTCGTATAATTTTTTTTAATGAAATTTTATTTTTAATATTCGAATTTTAAGTAAAAAACAATTATAATTATTTTCGAATAATATAACAAATACCAAAAAAAACACCTAGAAAGTTCTTTTTTTCTTTTTTTTTTCTTTCTTAATTTTAATTTTTTTTTCCTTTTAATTTGTTTTTTTCTTAAGAACACCTAGAAAGTTCTATTCCTTAATAAAAACATTTGAGTTCGCTATCAGCTTGTAAGTAGAAAGTAATTATTGATAAATTTGAGAAGATCTTAAACGGCGTGCAGAGTCAACTAAAAGACTCGATCGAGTCGTTCTCTTGACTACATGGAGAGATGGCTAAAAGCTCGGGCATAAGCATAATTCAGTCTAGCCACTCATAAAAAATCAAGTCAACTATCGCAATCACTGTAAATTTTAGACCGTTCGACTCGAAATCAACCAATACTATTAAGCAGCAGCCTAACTATAGAGATAGAGTTAACGGTTAAGATATTTTTCACACAGAGTATATGATCCTGATCTCAAGACAATTAAATTTGAACTCGGTGTAGGTATATACGATATTCCACGAGTGCAAATGTCCAAATAAACTCTAATCATCGACGCTAAACTCACGCGACATACAAACCACAAGGTAAGTCGTTGAAAAAATACCAAAAAAAGAAAAAACATCAAAATTATAAGATCAAAATTTAAAGAGGAACTGAAAATGACAAATGTGGTTTCATTATCACAAGCAATAGACACTCCAAAGAGTATAAGAACCAGAAGCCTCTCATGGCAGATGTCCGCACCCGAACTCCACTTCTAATTATACAAACAAAAATAGAAAAATAAATAAATAATTATATATATATATATATATATATATATATATATATATATATATATATATATATATATATATATATATATACCGGACTAAATTAAACAGTTAATTATTCAATTTACATATTAAAATCTATAGACTTACTTAATTGAAAATTAAGAACATAAAATTTAATTTAATTTTCAAAATATTAATTATTAAGAATTAAAAACAAATTAGAATAAAATTATATAAATATTGACATTTTTGTATTATTATAAATAATAGACAATGATGTTGTTGAATTATTTTTTTTTTAATTTATTGTTCGATCATAAATCAGCGTTCTATATTAATTGCGGATTTGATGAGAGAACGGTTAATTAATAAATAAAATCGAAAAATCAAAAGCAAATTGGTAAGATTCTCACGGAACGACATCACAGTCTCCACTTGTGGTGTCGTTTTAATTGTCTCTATCTACAGACCTAATTGATTTAAGCGCCCATAGCCGATTCGAACCTGCGCAAGTTTTTGGAACTCACAATTCCTCTCTTCTTCTTCTAATTCCGGCAATGTTTTCCGTCCGCTTCCCCCTCCCGATCGACAACCTTATACCGCCGCCTAAATTCGTTTTCGGTTGCGCTTTTCCAAAGCCCTATGTCTCCGACCGTCGCCGCTTCTCCAATCTCCGACTGAGAGCGGCGGATGTAGCCGCGCCGACTGCGGAGGAAGCGGCGTTGCCTGCGGGCCTGCAGAAGGAGTTCCTGCCGAGACACGTGGCGGTGATTATGGACGGAAATGTGCGGTGGGCAAGGCGGATGAAGTTGCCGGACTCGAAAGGGCACGACGCCGGCGTACGGTCGTTGAGGGAGATGGTTGACCTATGTTTGGAATTGGATATTCCTGTACTCACCGTTTTTGCTTTCTCTTATGATAACTGGCTTCGCTCTAAGGTCCGTTTTCCCTTTTATTTTATTTTAAATCTTATTTTAGTCCGTATAATCTTTATTAAATTATAAATTAAATTAAATATTTTAGGATAATTTTTAAAATTACAAATTTTATTTGAGTTTTTGAATTACTAGAGATACAAATTTAAAAATTTATAATTTTTTTATGCATAAAATTTAAATTTATATCTAATTTATCAATTAAATTTTATAATTTTAAATAAATTTCATAAATTTATTACATAAAATTAAATTTTCTTGAATTTGGTTTTATTTTATGGATTTTTATCTCTAAAATTTAGAAATAATCAAAATGTCTAATAAATCTTTAAATTTTAAAAAATATTCGATAAAATATCAATTTATTTCCTCCATTAAATAATTATTTTCTTAAAAAAAATTACCAATATATAAAATGTAAAACATTTTTTTAATTATTATTATTATATAAATTAATTATGTCTTTTTTGTCGGGGAACAGCGGGAGGTCGACTTTTTGATGTTTTTATTCGAAAGAGTTTTGAAGTCTGAGATGGAAAAATCTTCGCGGTAAATTCTACGCTCCTCTCCCTCCAATTTTTCTATTAATATTTTAATTAAATTAATTAGTTAATTAACCAACTAATTAATTGCGTTAATTAAATTAATAACAGGAAGGGAATTAGGTTATCGGTGATTGGGGATTTATCGCTGCTTCCCAAATCCCTACAGAAGCTAATAAACACGGCGGTGGAAGAAACAAAATCCAACACCAAACTCCAACTCATCGTGGCGGCGAGTTACAGCGGAAGATACGACGTCGTTCAAGCCTGCAGAAGCCTCGCCCGGAAAGTGAAGAACGACGAGATCCAAGTGGAAGACATCGACGACAGCCTGATCGAACAGGAACTGGAAACGAAATGCACGGCGGTTCCTCACCCCGATCTCCTCATCAGAACCAGCGGCGAACTCCGAATCAGCAACTTCCTGCTCTGGCAATCGGCGTACACCGAATTCTTCTTCACCGAGACGCTCTGGCCGGATTTCCGGAAACAGGATTTCGTGGAGGCTCTGGTTTCGTATCAGACCAGGCAGCGGCGCTACGGCGGAAGGCAGTCTTGATTGATTTCGTCTCCTCCGTTTTCCCGGAAACACTGGATCAAATAAATACTCTTTTACTGTACACATCAATTGGTTAATAGAAATATATATATATATATATATATATATATATATATATATATATATATATATATATATATATATATATATATATATATATATATATATATAATGTTAACGACACCATAGGAAATGAAAGCAGAGATGTAATTTCTAATTTTTATACGTATTAATAATAATTTCGGTGTTATATTAAAGTTTTATTATATATATATATATATATTTTTTGGAGAAATTATTAATGTATTTTGGAAAACAATAAAATTATTTTAATAATTTAAAGTGTGAATTATTTGACATTTTTTTAATATTCGCAAATTTATTACACAAAAATTTAAAACTAAAAATTATCGTTTTGGTTATATTTTTGGTGATTTAAAAAATTATAATATTAGTAATTTATTAAATATATAGAAAAATATCTCTGAATTTTATATTTCTTTTTCAATATTTATAAATTTTTAAAAAGTTTAAAAATGCTCTTATTTTTTTTTTTTTAAATATATTTGGAAATTGAAAATTTCTTAATTATCTTTAATTTTTTTAAATTTTTTAATATATATATATTTTTTTAGTTTAAAATATAATAATAATAAGAAAAAAATTAGAAAGTTCCTAACCGGCGGATACGGAGAATAGCCTGCGCGCGCTTCGCCCTAGTTCGACTTCGATCCCCTTTCGGGAAGAAAACCCTTCGGCGCTCGTCTCTCTGCCCAAGGGAAACTAGAGAGGATCTTGATTTTGATTTTGATTTCGGTTTCGAAGTGGGCTATGAATCCTCTAACCCTAGTCAAACGCATCCAGAAAATCAATTCTCAGGAGGCCTCGCTTGGGATTTCTGAGGAAGCCTCATGGCACGCCAAATACAAGGATTCCGCCTACGTTTTCGTTGGAGGCATTCCTTACGATCTCACTGAGGGTGATCTCCTCGCCGTCTTCGCCCAGTAAGTTCATAAGTTTATCTGTTTTCTCCTCATCAGCGTTCTCATTGTGTTCTTCTGTGGCTCTCTGTTCTGATTGGGTAGTTTACTAAGTGGAACATTGAGCTTCTATGCTGGATCTGCGTGTTCGACAATGAAATGATTTATTCTCTCCCTTAGGTGTGGTCTCGTAGTTCGAGTAGCTTCTGAAATGAAATTTCCGAGGTTTTGCATAACTAGAGGATTTTTGTTAGAGAGGGAGTTGATGTTTCAAGTTGTGTAGCTTATGTGTGACCGAATACACTAATTGAGCTCGTTCTTGCTAGTCCATTAGGTTTTGTTGTTCCTTGCTTGAGAAAAAGTTTCTCCCTCCCTCGCCTCCCATCTCTCTGAAGGATCAGGCAAGTTTTTTTTAGCTACTTTGCTGAATTCATCTTCCTTGTGATCTCGAAGGGGCAACCATATGACAAGATGTTTGGAGATACCGTTAGAAAGTGCAAACCTCCTCGATGGTATGATATTGTCCACTTTGAGCATAAGCTCTCATGGCTTTGCTTTTGGTTTTTTTAAAAGGCCTTGTACCAATGGAGATAGTGTTCCATACTTATTAAACCCATGATCTTTCTCTTGATTAGCCAATGTGGGACTACTTCGTTCAATATTTTACAACAATCTTCCCCTTAGACAAAGTACACCATAGAGTCTCTTTTGAGGCCTATAGAGCCCTTGAACAGCCTCCCCTTAATCGAGGTTCGACCCCTTTCTCTAGAGCCCTCGAACAAAGTACACCCTTTGTTCGACACTTGAATCACTTTTGACTACACCTTTGAGGCTCACAACTTCTTTGCTTGACACTTGAGGATTCTATTGACATGGCTAAGTTAAGGGTATGACTCTGATACCATGTTAGAAATCACGAACCTCCACAATGGTATGATATTGTTCACTTGAAGCATAAGCTCTCATGACTTTTCCTTGGGTTTTTCCAAAAGGTCTCATGCCAATGGAGATAGTGTTCGTTACTTATAAACCTATGATCTTCCTCTTAATTAACCCATGTCTCAATCAGAAGCTTAGTTGCACAAAACCATTCTCTTCTCCCGGAGCTAGCCTTGTAGTGCGTAAAGCCTCTCGAAGATTAGTGGGGTAGGTTGCAAGCATAATACAAGAAGGGCTCTTCGGTATCTTGGTAGTTGGTATATATGTGTGCGTGTGTGTATAATTACATTCCTTCCAATCAATAAAAGAAACATCTTCATCTTCCTTGCCCTTTCAATGTTTAGCTGCCTGTAAATGCATTTTTAACGTAGCATATTAGCTGTGGATTATTTTTTTTTCATCTGAATATTGAAATGTACTTGGACGAACAGGTATGGAGAGATTGTTGATGTTAATCTTGTCAGAGACAAGGGTACAGGAAAGTCGAAAGGCTTTGCCTTTGTTGCATATGAAGATCAGAGAAGTACAATCCTTGCTGTAGGTTGTCTTCGGATCCTTGCTCTAGATAGTTCATCGTTATATGGGAATGAATGCAGATTTCTAATTAATGGTGTTTGTCCCTTTCAGATAATTTGAATGGTGCACAGATTCTAGGTCGAATCATTAGGGTTGATCATGTGACTAAATATAAAAAGAAGGAAGAAGAAGATGAAGAAACCGAACAAAAGAAGAGGGAAGCTCGCGGTGTTTGTCGTGCATTCCAAAGGGGTGAATGTACCCGTGGAGCTGGGTGCAAATTCTCTCATGATGAACAGGTACGTGTGAGACTTCCTATTGTGTAAACTTACTCTAGAAAGTGTAAAAGAGGATTTAATGCCTGACAGTTGGTTAGTGGGGAGGAGGGATGGTGCCATGTATAGAAATGGAATTGGTTTTGTAGGGGAAGTGTGAGATCCCACATCGGTTGGAGAGGAGAACGAATAATTCCTTATAAGGGTGTGGAAACTTCTCCCTAGCAGATGCGTTTTAAAACCGTGTGGCTGACGACGATACGTAATAGACTAAAACGGACAATATCTACTAACGGTAGGCTTCGGCTGTTATAGGAAGTCAGTTAGTTTCACGGGATTTTAATTTACCTTTAATGTTACTAGCTGGCTGTCCCTGAGTGAAAGAACTTTTGACATACTATTTTCTTTACCATGCTTGGCTTAGAGTTTTAGCTTCACTTTAGAAATTTAATGCATCAAGTTTTTTATTATTCAGAGAGCTGCGAACACGGGCTGGGGGGCGGCAGAAGATGCAAGTTCAAAATGGGGACATGACAAGTTCGATGATAAAAAAGATCGTGATAGAGAATTGCGTGCGAAAGGAAGGAAAAATAGCGACGACTTTGAAAGGAATCCTAGGGAAATAAGTGGGAGGGCGAGGCAGGAAAGTAAACTGAAAGGCTGGGATGATGGTAAAGAATCCGAGCTCAAGTCGAGAGAGAATCATGGCAGGAAAGATGAGAAGAGATTGAGCAGACACGATCCTGATAACAATCGTGAACTGAAGTCGGGAGATGATCATTATAAGAGGGAAGAGAAGAGATCTAGAAGGAACCATGATGATAGTGAGAAAGAAGAGAAGAGATTGAGAAGACATGGTGATGATGATGATAAGACGAAGTTAGAAGATGAACACCATAAGGAAGAAAGGAGATCGAGAAGGAACCAAGACGACGAACTCCCACCGCATTCGAGAAGAGACTACAATACAAGGGAAGAAGATAAGTCAAAAAGGCACGGTGACGAAGAGTTTCAGAAAAAGCCGAGGGAAGACGAAGATGATAGAAGGGAAAGAGATAAATCGACAAGACATCGCTCAGAATCACATAGGCGGGAAAATCCAGATGAGAAGAGGGATTCTCGATCCTCTTATGGTCGGGATCATTCTCATAGAGAAAGAAACGAAGATCGTCATAGATAAGCACCGCAACAAATCGTTACAGTTAGTCCTGTCTTGTTAAACACAAATCGGTTTTCTTCCGATGGGCTGTTCGGTTTCCTTGTATTGTAATAGGAACTCTTTTTTGTTACCTCACTAGCTTGAAACTAAGCTTTATTTGTCTATCAAACGGCTATGATCAGAGAGTGAAGTTCTTTGGGCTGTTGGAATCTTAGCCTTTTGTAACGATTATGCGCATTATTTAAGTATGGGATCACAGATATGGTTGGCTGTAGAATATATGGATAATTTCATTTCAGTTGTAAGAATATTCTTCCAAAGTTATTGATAGCCATTCAGGGTGCCAAATGCAATGTGGATGGCGTCGCATCCTTTTGGTATAATCTTGAGATATATCTTTAGATTGAATGTTACTATCTATCTGCCATGAAACTGTAATTAAAATTCAATCCAAAATGCTGAGACATAGTTCATTGATTATATAAATTAAAATGCATTGTCATTAATAGTTTCGTTAATGTCTATTTTCATTACTAAAAAGTATGAATATGAGTTCGATTGCTACAACAAATTCAAGTGTTAACAAAATAAAAATGATGTGAATATCGTCGCAGTTAATGGAACCTAAATTAAAATTTATAATGCTTTGTTCTTATCTTGCGAAAAGAAGATAGATTAGGGCTTTGATACCTTGCATTTAGCCAGCAGATGATTCATTTTGTCCATTTTGCACGATCAATTGAGCGAAATTCAAGGCCAAATCTGGTTTCTTGATTGGATATTTCACATTCTATATTTACAATAATCGGTTTCCAGTGGCAAGCGATTCATCATCTTCATCACGGCTTGCCCGACGGAATTATTGACGTTGCTAGGATTCGATAACAATGGTGTCAATGCCATAGCTGCATAATTTATTACGTTAAGAAGTAATTCGTAAATCCTAGTGTCCTATGCGAGAAGTGTACTGTTGAGGATGCCAAATGATTTCTCGATTGATCCTGGAGGCTGGAACTCCATGTGAGCATGCCCTAACTGTAAGGAAGATCGAATCGGTTTACAGGTTTCTCCAGACTGATATAGGTTGATTTGGAAGAAACAATTCAGAAAAAAACAGATTGATAAATAAAAATCGTGAGGGAAAAAGAATGATCTGAGAAAAAACGTCATCAATCAGTATACTAAATCAGAATTTAAACACACTACGGTAATTGGAGATCAAATACAGAAGAAAAAAACGAGCAAGGATGATCGTCTGCCTGATAGAAGTTTTGGAACCAAGGAGAAAACGAAGTAGAGGAGATTCAGTTCGATTCACATCATCACCATAATTTTAACAACATGAAAGAAGGAAACAGAGATCGATAGTACCAATTCGACAAACGGTATTCATCCCGCAACCATCCGAGACTAAATCTCGCCTCGTTACTGTACATAGAGAAAGTGAAGGACGAAGAAAAGTCTTCAACATCGGAATCATCGCCTATTATCGTAATCAACGACTTCAGATTCGGTAACCGATCGAGAATTCTGAACTATTGAGCGACCGATCGAATTGATCCACTCCTCCTTTTCGCGCTCCGACTCAGCGATGAAGTACATAGTGTCATGACCGGTGGTGGAGAGCTCGAAGGCGCAGGGCTTATGGAGGATATCCTCGGCGCCCTTGACGGTGAGGCAGGTGTTGACAGGGATGACGCCGCGTGGAATGGAGGCACGAGTAACGATAGAGTCCTTAAACCAGAAGAGTTTACCTTGTTTCAGAACGAACCATCGGCGACGCCAGGTTTTGAGATATTCGCCCTGCTTGTTGAGCCAGCCGGCGCGCTCGGGGCTGGTCCAGAATTCAACGCCTTTGTAATCATCCGGACTCGGATCTTGGCCAGTCGCCGCTCGCCACAGGCTCTCCATCCTACCGGAGATCGTCGGCCGCGACGGAATCGGAGGGAGAAGGGGAGAGAGACAGAGAAATGTTTGTATTGATTTTCTATGCCTCTAGGGCGGATGTGGTTGCGAATGGGATCTAGTAGTGCGAGACTCTTGCTTCTATTTATGTAATATATATATATATATATATATATATATATATATATATTCCAATTTTTTACGTATTTATTATAGAAATTAGCTGTCAGTATTGACTTATTGACTACCGTAAACGGTGTCGTTTTAAGGCGAACTCACCCTCTTAACAAAAACCAGGCTGTATTGCTTTGTTTTCTTCTTAATAATAAAACAAAGCTGTTGCGTTGTTTCAAGCGTGAAATTTCCTGATTTAAAATAAAACAATTTACTCATTTTTCAATTAAAAAAATATTTTCTACTAATAATTAGTGGGACTATGGAACAATATATATTTATTTTAATTTAAAAAATAATAATGATTAATATTACAATTTTAATTTCAGGAAAAAAAATCTTCAGAAATTTAAAAGTTTAAGAATAGTGGAAGAAATGTGATTAAGGGAGGAAGAAACAAGTATTATTCTAGAGGATTGTTGGGAGTCACGATAGCTAAATCATGGGTTTATAAGTAAAGGAATACATCTCCTGGTATGAAACCTTTCGAAAACGCCTAAAACAAAATCATGAAAGCTTATATTCAAAAGTGGAGAATATCATACCAATTATGGAAAGTCGTGACTTCTTCCATATTCAATTAAAGTACATTTATAATGTATATATTTATAAATTAAAAAGAAGAAAACTTGTAATAACAACATTGAATTAAATCAACAAATTATTTAGTTTCTTTTAATGAAATACAAATGGACTAGCTTTTCATGTGCTTCTCCAACTGGTTCCCCCAACCTTTTTCAGACCCTGATGTATGGATGGCATCTATAATAAGAATGAATGAAAAGGCAGAATTCCTTGTCTCAGCTCATACGAATGTAAAGGAATACTTTGGTATTATGAACTTAAACTCTTTTTCTAATGTTTCATAATTCAGTTTATACCTTGAGTGGTGAGAAAAAGCCAGAAACTAAGGTGTTCATCAGCACCAACCAATCTATACTCCATATCGAGACGCCTAATTTACTGCAAGGCAATTTCGAAAGAACCGTATTCCCTGATTCAAATACACAACCATCTCGCTTAACCACTAAAGGAAGACAATAATAAAGTTGAGAATGATCAAAGGCAACAAAAAAAACGAGTCTAGCATGTACCTGTAATGCGAACATGACATCTGCTTCGTCGACTTTCAGCAACACTCGCCTCGTCTTATCGTCTCGAGACTGGCCGAGTTTGAGAAGCCCCTACGAAGTTCAATCACAAAAGGTTTGAGAAATTGAGTTCATCCCATCGCAGATAAGAGTGTCGAGTTCAATGAGTGTCGGTTTGGGCCACTACCTGGTCGTTTAGCACTGTGAACATGTTTGAAAGTTCTAAGGTTCCCACTGGCGGAATTAGTGTTGATTTGCAGATGTCTACGTATGATTTGTTTACCTGGGATTAAATGTAACAGTAAGAAACAATGTTCAATCGTTGTTTTGTCTTTAGAAAAAGTTATCTCAAGAGGAACGGAGAGAACCCACCTCTCCTATGGTTGTATCCTTCTTTCCTCCACGAACGAGTTTCACAACAGAGCATAAAATAATCTGGATACAATGTCCATAAGTTTAGAAGGAAAATATTTCAAGAACATTCAAACAATCACGTTTCACCTAATCTTTGCTACTCGATTATGATGGAAAACATGTAGTTCAATCCCAAAAAGTCAATTATTTGGTATCAGAACATTCGAGCAATCCTCTCTTTTTTTAAAAAAAAAAATACAAATGATAAATCTACAAATTTTTTAATATATTATTACTTGGCCATTTATTTAGAGATTCTGAATTATACCTGTTGATGCTGAGGAAGAGATTGTATGGTTTCCACTGCTGGTGATTTAAAAGTCTTGGATAAGGCAACAGCCATATGGTCCAACCTCACCTATAATGCAAACAGTTACCACCTTTTCTTTTACGAAAAATCTTTCAAGAGTTCAAGAAAGTATGGAATTTAGAATGGACAAATAAGATATGGAAGATTTATCGTGGCAATGACGAGTACTTACAATCTGAGACTCCCGACTTTTAACAATCTCAGGTGCTGAAGCATCACATGCTATATGGTCTTCCTCCTTAGAGGATGCTTTATGTTCCGCCTCTAACAAGTCAATGGCATTTCTGTTTAAAGAAGATTTTAATTACATATTAGTGCTACATGAATTATAGTGAAAGTTCAAACAGATGGGAACACAATAGCAAAAAATGAAATTATTTGAGAATATGATTCGAGCTTTGCAATTGTTGTACAATGATATTATGTCACCAACTCGGCGAATACTGAAAATAAAATTAAAATGTGTCGATACATCAATGTATCCGTAAATCAGAAGTAAAAATAATTTAATTGTTAATTTAATTTTAATTAATCATGAATTCTCATCTTGATGTTTGTAGGCAATGGTATAACCAAGTTTTATGACAGTGACGTTGATGAATTTAAACACACTGACCTGCAAACACAAAGAGCTTTTCTCATATCTCCAGATACAGCTGCAACTTTCTGCAATGTATGAATCAATTGAAGGATCAAACTTACATTCACATGCCATATAGATCAATAAGCAGCAAACTAATTATGAACTAGTTATGAAATAGACAGTTAATTTTAACAAAACGGAATCATAAATCAATGATAAATGGAAAATCTAACATTCACAATTGGGTTTTAAAATTTTAGTTAGTAATTTAAGCGTAGACTGCAAATCAAATAAGATGATTAGTAGACCAGAATGATCTTTTAGAAAGAACATCATTATCAGGCGGGCCCTTGTTTATGCTAGATAGATTCAACCTAAGCATCATTCTTAAGAACAAAAAATTTGAAGAAATTATAATGTTTCTAAGTTGTGAGCATGTGGGGTTTAAAAGATACATAAATTATAAGTGAACTAAACTAAACGATCCTGTTTCCTAAAAATCTAAAGATTCCAATGCAAAAATATCATCAAACGTACTCTAGCACAGAGCTCCAGAGCTTGCGGCTGAAAGACAACGAAAGGAAGCACCTACAGAGAATATTGCATAGCATATGTCAAAGAAGTATAAAGAAATATTGATTGAACAACTAAAAACAATAGAAAGTAGTGTTAAAATATGGAGAATGAACTTACAATTAACCGTTGATGAAGAATCTTGAGGATCTGTTCCTTGGAATAAGCCCTATAAGTTATGACCGGAGGTTTGCCTAGGAAGGCAATAGGCAAAATCAACGATTAGTATTATGTGTACTGCAGTTAACTACTGTATTTTTGTTAAATATGGATCAATACTATAGGACCATAAGCTAAACTGCACATCCCCTTGTAACTCACAATTCAATGCCTGAAGTCTTGGAAGGAAACGATCTGCTAAATCAATAGCATTTGCAATTCCTACAAAATACGTTGAATATCAATCTACTGTGTTAATTTATAATCCAAGAAAGAAGAGAAATGAGAGATTCTAAGTATCACTGTCATAGGGATACCTATCAAAATGCATCTTGAAAATGGGAAAGTTGTGAGCATGAATAGATTATGTAGCACTGCCTTATCCTTTGTAATTAAATAATCCAATTCATCAGCAATTATCAACCTGATGATTTAAGAAAAATGGCGTGAGAAAATGTTGAGATGAAACTCAAATTGCAACAAGTAAGTTTTTACATCATCTTCGTGCAAGATGACTCTGCCTTTTGGGAGTACAAGCTTTGAAGATGTTGCAAGGGTGTTAAAGAGCCATTCCTTTTCTTTTGCGGTTGGACTTCCCCCATTATCTACCAAAAACAATTAGCAGATAAGCATATGAAACGCTAAAAGGGACAAATATTTTAAGTTTTTTACATCCATACCTTAGTGAAAATGTCTGACGTCTTAGCTAACGAAGTGCAGTTGATGGACAAAATGTCTGGCAGCTGAAGACCTGACTGGTAGCATGAAGAATATTTGAATGTGTGATGAATTGAATCTTCAACAAGCAAACATATTAGCTTAAACTTGAACAGAATACTGCATATATCTCATGAAGGGACTTCACCTAACAGGTAAGAAAGCCTACCTCTTTCACCCAATCAGCCAACTGCTCTTTCACTTTTTCCATGGACAAAGATTTGCCAGTTCCTGGACACCCGCAAACATACAAACTACCAGCTTTTTCTTGCTCCACACAAGCCTTGCAGAAATTTAAGATTCTGCTCTGTTCATCCTCGCGGCACATGATTGTAGTTGGAGCTGTCGATACGTGCAATGCTTCCTTTGCTGATTTTATATGTTGGGTATCTAACAAATTGGAAAACAATATATGAAAACCTGTTTGAAGTGCAGGATAAAGATAATTGCGTACTGCAACTTCGTGCTACCATCACAAGCTAATCCTCACCTTTAGGATTCCAATCTGGTTTGACACTGGGGTTCTTGAACAAGCATTTTATCGGTGACATATGTAATTTAGGAAAGCCATCATTAAACGTTTTCCCATCGCTCTGCATATGGTCAAAAGAAACCTGTATTATTGTATTTGCAAGATATCTCCAATTGGTGCAACATTTGATCACATACGAGGCTAAGAAATGATGCATTCATTGCAGAAGATCTTCAATTAATTTGTGATATCTAACTAGACTAAGAAACTTCAAAATCTTCCAATTAATTTACTCATCATCATATCCGATCAAAGAATTATAAGAAACCTGAAGAGAGTGACAAAATGCATCCAAAAAATGGCTGTTCTGAATCGATAATGTCAAACTTACATGTGGAGGGCTCTTTGGACTTGAATTGAGACACCGACGAGGCGATTTCCAATTCATCGGCTCAGAGACAGGGCTTTGTTGTCTCTGCGCATCACCGGATCTCAGTTTCCGCTTGGGAGGAGTTTTCTCCATAGCAGATGCATCAGTCACTCTCGCAACCATGACATCGTCCAATTTCGTTCCATTCTCAATCTTACAATGACTTCCTCGAGTAATGGCTGGCATTCTTTTGATCTTTGACAGATATGGATCGGTATGGAGATCGATCTAGGGTTTGTATGTTCTTCGATTGGGAAGATTCTCTGAGAGAAGAAAGTAGTTGTGTTTTTAGCGGGAAACTGATAGGTGTGCAGTGATTTTCCCGCTGGTAAAGAGTTTTAAACGGCTTTGTAGTAACTCATTGCCGGATAGCCTATTTCGGACCTTGTGGTTCTTGGGCCCAACGTCCAAAAGATCCGGCCCATAAAAATGTTCATTTCCTGGCCTCATTTATATCTATTTAAAATAAAATAGATATAAATAATAATTAAAGTTTGAATATTATGGGAACAAAAAAAGAAAAAACAAGCGCTTGGATTGCCCCACCCTCTCAGCGATGGCAACTCCAAATTGACGAAATTGACCCAACCCCTTGCCTCAGATATTTTTGTTATAATTTCTTGGACCAAAATACCCCTTTATCCATTTATTTGTTTTTTTATTTTGTAAAAAAAGTAAAAATAAAAAAGCGCCCTAATTCATTCATTCAATATTTCTTTATAACAAGCTGGAAACCTCTCTTTACTAGACGCATTTTAATATTGTGAGCCAAAACGAACAGTATCTACTAGCGGTTGACTTTGGTTATCACGAATTGTATCAGAAGGGGTTCTGAGTGGTGTAACAGCGAGGATGTTGGGTTTGGGGTGAATTGTGAGATCAACATTCCTTAAAAGCGTGTGAAAACCTCTTCTTATGATGGATTGGGAGATCTCGATAGAAAAGTGTGTTAGACGAACACGACTCCCCACAATGGTATGATATTGTCCACTTTGAGCATAAGCTCTCATGGCTTTGCTTTGGGATTCCCAAAAGGCCTCATTCCAATGAAGTTAGTATTCCTCACTTATAAACCCATGATCATTCCCTAAATTAGCCGATGTGAGACTTTCATCATCCAACACCTCCCCTCGAACAAAGCACGTCTCCCCTTAATCGAGGCTCGACTCCTTTGGAGTCTTAGTCATTTTTGACTGCCTTCGTACCTTCGAGGAGGCTTGACTCCTTTTTTCTTTTTGGAGTCCTTTGTTCGACATTTGAGGATTTGCCAATCTATTGGCACGGCTAAGTTTAGGGCATGGCTCTGATACCATGTTAGACGAACACGACTCCCCACAATGGTATGATATTGTCCACTTTGAGCATAAGCTCTCATGGCTTTGCTTTGGGCTTCCCAAAAGGCCTCATACCAATGGAGAGTGTATTCTTAGATTATAAACCCATGATCATTCCCTAAATTAACCGATGTGGGACTTTCATCATCCAACACCTCCCCTCGAACAAAGCACGCCTCCCCTTAATCGAGGCTCGACTCCTTTGGAGTCTTAGTCATTTTTGACTGCCTTCGTACCTTCGAGGAGGCTTGACTCCTTTTTTCTTTTTGGAGTCCTTTGTTCGACATTCGAGGATTTGTCAATCTATTGGCACGGCTAAGTTTAGGGCAGGCTCTGATACCATGTTAAGTCAAAAATGACTAAGACTCCAAAGGAGTCAAGCCTCGATTAAGGGGAGGCGTGCTTTGTTCGAGGGGAGGTGTTGGATGATGAAAGTCCCACATCGGTTAATTTAGGGAATGATCATGGGTTTATAATCTAAGAATACACTCTCCATTGGCATGAGGCGTTTTGGGAAGCCCAAAGCAAAGCCATGAGAGCTTATGCTCAAAGTGGACAATATCATACCATTGTGGGGAGTCGTGTTCGTCTAACATGGTATCAGAGCCATGCCCTAAACTTAGCCATGCCAATAGATTGGCAAATCCTCGAATGTCGGACAAAGGACTCCAAAAAGGAGTCGAGCCTCCTTGAAGGTACGAAGGCAGTCAAAAATGACTAAGACTCCAAAGGAGTCAAGCCTCGATTAAGGGGAGGCGTGCTTTGTTCGAGGGGAGGTGTTGGATGATGAAAGTCCCACATCGGTTAATTTAGGGAATGATCATGGGTTTATAATCTAAGAATACACTCTCCATTGGCATGAGGTCTTTTGGGAAGCCCAAAGCAAAGCCATGAGAGCTTATGCTCAAAGTGGACAATATCATACCATTGTGGGGAGTCGTGTTCGTCTAACAAAGTGTATGATTTTTCTTAGATTGTGAGATCTCATGTCATGTAAGTTAGAAAAGGAGAACGAAACACATTTCTTATAGAAGCTTCTCTTTTACAACTGGAGACTCGAGATGACAATATTGATACGGGAGCACGTAAACGCTAATTATCTTAAATATTTTTAAAAATAATTATTGAAAAAAAAAAGTGGTTTATGTGGAGAAAATTAGGAGGATGAGAAGGAAATGGAGTGGATGAGGAGATAAGGAGATTGGCGTGGCATAGGCGTCGGAGAGTCCCTGTCGGATTAGAGGGCCATGTGGGTGTGTTCATAATTGCCTGGCTCTTTAAGCGCCCTTTGAGCCTCCCTCTTTCCCTGTCTGTTGCTCGCGATGCGTCCTCCCATCAATTATCCACCATTTCCTCTCTATCCCTTACCCTCCTGTCCCTGTCTTTCCTTTGTTAAACGAACACGACTCTTGTATGATATTGTCCACTTTGAACATAAACTCTCATGTCTTTGCTTTGGGCTTCTCAAAAGGTATCATACCAATGGAGTTAGTATTTCTCACTTATAAACCACTTTAAACATAAGTTCTCATGGCTTTGCTTTGAGCTTCCTAAAAAGCCTCATAACAATGGAGTTAGTATTTCTCGCTTATAAACCCATTCATCATCCAACACCTCCCCTCGAACAAAGCACGTCTCCCCTTAATCGAGGCTCGACTCCTTTGGAGTCCTTTGTTCGACATTCGTCGCTTATAAACCCATTCATCATCCAACACCTCCCCTCGAACAAAGCGCGCCTCTCCTTAATCGAGGCTTAACTCCTTTGGAGTCCTTTGTTCGACATTCGAGGATTTGCCAATATATTGGCATGGCTAAACGGCTAAGTTTAGGGCATGACTCTGATAGCATGTTAAATGAAGAAGACTCTCCACAATGGTATGATATTGTCTACTTTGAGTATAAGCTCTGGTAGCTTTGCTTTGGACTTCTCCAAAAGGCCTCAACCAATGGAGTTAGTATTCCTGACTTATAAACCTATGATCATTCCCTAAATTAGCCGATGTGAGACTTTCATCATCCAACACCCTTTTCATCCCCTCTCTCTCCCTCACTATCCACTAAGCGTTAGAGACGTTTACAACTTGAATTAGGTTCCGTTATTTGTTTTATAAAATTTTAATTAATTAATTAAATTAATTCTTGGATCGAATTTAATATAATATTTATTTTTTAAAATTACTGAATTACAATTTGTTATACAATTTCAAATATATTTTAAAATTTTTCATTCAAAATATTTTTAGATGGGTTTATAAAAGTTGTGGAAGAATAAATAATTACGAGATTAAATAAAATTAATAAAAATATATGCATGTATAATAGGTTAAACATAATTACGGGCAGTAAATATTAACCCTAACAGAGACTAGATAATTTATTTTAATAAAAATAAAAATAAAAAGTAAAATGGCAAAAATAGTCAATAAAGTGTTTTTTTTTTATAATTTATTTAAGAAAAACAATAATAACAATAAAAAAATGTTGTTTTTGGCGTTTAATTCAATGGAATTTCACTTGCTCGAATCAAAAGAAGGCCTACAATTTGGACTTTTCCCATTGCATTTTTAAGCTTTTATTTATTTATTTATTTATTATAACATTTATAGCGATAATCTCGGTACCGCTATGCCATTCGCGATGGATACAGCGAGCCAGTGGTGCCCGTGTGCCCGTGTCCTCCAAAAGCAACATATACCAAAAGACGTGCCACCCAATGCTCCCCACACCCACGTTAAAAAGGCTCTATGTTCTTAATTTCAGGTTAATTAAATAAAAATATCTTTCAAAATTACAATAATATCTTTTAATTTATTCTTAAATTTTAAAAATTAAATAATTTAGTTAATACACCAAATTTAAATAAATCGAGGGATTAAATTTGTTATTTATGGAAGATTTATAGATGATATATATTTTTTTAGAATTTAAATGAAAGATTATATTTTAATTAATTTTTAAATTGCGTAAAAAAAAGATATTTCTTTGGATAAATTTATTATTATTATTAATTAAAAATGGACATAAAAAGTTTAAAAGTTTGACCCTAGAAACTTCGGACACTGGAGCAATAGTTGCAATTTGACGCGAAAGTGACATGTTCGTATACGATGCAGTACACCTCATATTTACGATATTGCCACTTAGAAAATAAAATAAATTATTTTTTTACGAAATAAAATAAAACCGACACGTGTGTAGAAAGTAGGCAAGAAAGTCGGTGGTGTCACGATTTTACAAGCCGCAATATTAATGTAGGGGCACACGTGGCACTTTCGGAGCGGCCACATCAGATCCAGATCACCCGTGAAAAATGCCGCTTTTGGCTGACAAATAGCGATGGGGGAGAGGATTTCTTGGAGCCCCATCGAAATGGCCACTGACCCGAACCGACCGTTTATAAGCAAGCTTCTATAATGGGTTCTTTCACTAAGAACTGACCGGTTACCGATACTGCCCTTCCTTCCCTCTCTCCACTGTAAAAGTCCCGCTGTTCAAGTCGTCTTGTAGCGTGAGATTTTTTTCCCCCCACATTTTCCAATTTAGAAAGCGCTCTGGAGGAGTTCTTTCCTGTTGTTTTCTGCGTGTATATATAAAGATATATCTTCATATATCTCTTCGTAACTCATAAAGGTTGAAGCTACGGCTCTGCTTCGTTTCGTGATTATCCGCCGGAAAAATTCGCTGCCGTTCGGTTTAGGTTCGTCGATTTCTGTTTTATACGATTTCGCGTTATTTTCTCGAGCGTTTGATTCGATTTTTGAAATAAATGAGTAGTTATGCATGAGTTTTTTGGATTTTCTTCGAAGAGTTGTTAGGATGGAGAAGCAGTATTTGTATGAGTTGAATTTGTTCTGATATTTTGTTTTTTTTTTCCATTTTTTCGTTGTTTTAGGTAAAGGTGAAGATTATGTGGTTTCGTTAAAGTTTTAAACGGCCATTTTCGCTTGGATTGAGGGATTTCACCGAAGAATTTCTCTCTGTTTTGTGGATTGTTATATGCATCTGATGATTTGAATTCATCTTGCTGTTGAACTTTTCGCTGTTCTTAATCGTCTTTCGTTTGGGAAATTGGAATGGGAGTGAAGGTAGCTATGACATGTTTACAATGGTCGAAGCCTATTGTTCATCATTCTTCTTGTTATTCTCCATCCCTATCCTCCACTCCTTCGTCGACGCGGCGAAACCGTAGCGATGGAGGAGCTCTGACGGGGCGGTGTGCGTATACGTTTGGTCGACCAGGTCTATTACGAATCCAGTTCGCGAAGTTTCAACGGTCGCGCTATTGCGGAAATATTAAGCCAAGAATTCGGACCATCACAAGAGCGTGTAGTTCCAATATGGTGGACGGTTTCTCAGACGAAGAGTTCTCCAAGCAGATTCAAGATTTGGCGCTTAGGTTTCAAATGTCCGCTGAGAACAGCATCCATACCAACGCCGAGAGTTCGGGTTCCGATTCCAGTGTTGATCATGAATTAAACAATGTCGAATGTTCTGTACAAAATCAGATCCAAATCACACCGCCTCAACTCGTTACAACAGAATCTCCATGGCCAGAAATCCACCAAGAACCTGCGGAATGGGCGCAAGAGAGTGAAATAATAATTCCAGACGATATCGAGCGGAAAGCGAATTGCGTTGATCTTCCTTTATCTCTTCGGATGTTAAAGAGGAAAGTGCAATGGCGCCAAGGCATCAGCGAAGCTAGAGAATCCGCTTATTGTTCAGTAAAGAAGGCATTCTCCTCCATGGTTTTCATGATTAGTGAGCTTCACAGTTATTCGTTGAAATTGAGAGAGATCCTCTTTTACGAAGATTTACAAGGCATTCTGAATCGAGTTGAAAAAGAGATGCACGCTTCGTTTGTATGGCTATTTCAGCAAGTTTTCTCACACACTCCAACTCTAATGGTGTATGTGATGATTCTGTTAGCGAATTTTACAGTCCACTCAATGGGGAATAATTCCGCAATTGCGGCTTCCTCATCACCTACCCCTTCTCTAACGCAGATGGTTGAGGAAGTTGTTCAAATCGAGAATCAAAAGCCAGAGAGATTCGATTCCTCTACAATCAAGACGTTCTCAGTGTCTGGGAAAACAGCTTCCGTTAGCGGCGGAAATGGAGGCGGCGGCGGAAAGGTCAGACCGATTGCAAGTGGCACAGACGGCGATGGATTCCATTCATCAGACAATTATCCCACCATCATGCCGGACGGTACTTCCCAAATGTCCTCAATAGGATCTTCAGCAGAAGAAGAGTTGTCGATATCAAGGATCAGAGAAGAAGAGACTTCTCTGTGGAATTCAATTCTCAAAGAAGCTTCACAAATGAGAAATGAAGAAATCGACGAAAACGCCATAAGGAGATTCGTATCGCCGGTGATAGCGAACATCGAATCGGACTCATACACCGAGTATTTCAGAACAGAGCTTCTTTACCAAACTGGGCTATCCCAAGACCCAGACAATCCCCTTCTCCTCGCCAATTACGCTCAATTTCTCTGCCTCGTGGCCCATGATTACGACAGGTGATAATTCTAAATTCCCTTTTTATCCTCTGAGAAAATAAATTAAACAAAAACCCGATTCTCATTTCCGTATTATGGGTATGTTCATCAACAGAGCGGAGGATTACTTCAAGAAGGCCGTGGAAGTGAAGCCGGCTGATGCAGAGGCGTTCAATAAATACGCGACGTTCTTGTGGAGGGTTAGAAAGGACTTATGGGCGGCGGAACAGACATTTCTTGAAGCCATTTCTGCGGATTCTGGGAACCCATTTTACGCTGCAAAATATGCCGATTTTCTCTGGAGCAGTGGCGCCGAAGAAACGTGTTTTGAAAATTCTTAAATCCAGAGAATGATGATAATATCCCAAGTTTCGAAATCCTCGGAGATGGAAAACAAGTTGGGGTCTAATGGCGGGCGGCGAGTGAATTGGGGTCTAATGGCGGCGCCGTGGTTGATCAGAGACGGGATTTTGTTCGGCTGGTGCGGGAATATTTATCCTAATTCCAATGGGCTCTCTTGAAACTGTAAGCTTCCTCTATTTACATTTTCTTACCCTCTGTGGGCGCCGTTTCAGATGGCAAACTGTAATTATTCTTTTTACAAAATGTCAATTTCTGAATAGGAAAAAGAAAGAAAAGAAAAAGGAAAATAATGAGATATGATGATATAAATTTACGTGCTTTTTTCCGGTCTTTCCCCAAAATTCCATTCCGAATGCCCACACCTTTCTTTACCGTTACTTTCCCCAAATACATTTGGGCCTGTTGGCCCATATTTGCACCGAAATTGGGCTTTTTGCATTTACAACTTTCCTCCCGAATTTAGTGGCGTAAACTATGGGAATAAACGAAAAATTCCCCCATCACATTATCCACTCACTCTTATTATTACACGCCTTCTACTTCACTAACATGTCCTTCCGCACGTGATAGGCCCATAATTGATCCCATTGGAGTTATATTTCTTATTGAAGAAGAATTTCGTGCTTTTTCGTTCGAGTCTCCTCTCAAATTTTTTAAAATATCTCTGTTATGAAGAAGTTTCTAAATCCTTATCTTTAACTTCTGGGATCTCATAATCTATCTCGTTCGAGATTTAGTATCTTCGCTGACATTCGTTTATCTCTCAAATTGATGTGAGATCTCACAATTTCGTTCAATTATTATCGCTAACTCTCATTCCAATCTTAGTTGAGTTCAATTATCATCACGGGTATAACTAAATTCACTCAAAATATGTATGGAATATTATTTAACTAAAGAGAAGGCCAAAAGCTTGTACAAATCATGCCTTGGTGTGGCTCTATCTCATGCCATGGGCTAAAAAAGGATTGAGTTTGACCCATAGTAAAACAGTACGGAATTATACCGACAAGTTCATTAAAACAACCAATATTAATAAAATAAAATAAAAACAGTACTCATCAATCGATCAGATTTCGTATACAATCGCGAAGCAGGGGAGCACAGCCCTCGGATTGAAAACCAACAGCTCTTCCTCGTCCAACGTGGTCTGGGCCCCACTACCACTTCGCCCGACGACGGAGTGAAACCCTTCGCCGTCTTTTTCCGGCTCATCGGCGTCTGACCCGACCCGACCTGCAACAACCCGACAAACCAGAATCGCCCGCTTCACGTTCAGAAACTTGAACTCCTCTTCGATGTCCTCAGGGATCGCCACGTGTGCCCTCCAGCTACTCGATAACGTCGATATTCCGTCCAACTTGTGGGAGAATCCCGATTTGATTATCCCACAAATGCTACAAAATTGCTGCCCGCAGAGGCTGGAATTACCGTTTTGCCCCAAATCGCATAAAAACGTCGCACAGTGAAACCTCAGCAGCTCGTTTCCGTCGGCGATGCACCGCTCGTCCCGACGCTTCACCGCGCCGTTTCGGGCCGCCGCTTTCGCCTTCACCGACTCTCTGTACTCCTCGAATCTGGAGACGATCTTTGGGCTATTGTGGATTTTCAAGATTCGAACGATTTTCGGACTTTTTTCTTTACTCGTCCATCCCGTCTCGAAAATGATTCGAACAATATTCTTCCCGGAATCGGAATCGGCGAGCTCCGACACAGCATGTTTGGCCGATTGGTGCTGTTCGAGCAATTGATGCTTGGGGAAAATCTCGCCGCAAGCAGTGCAAGGGAAAATGTCATTGCTGAGGTGGACGAATTGATTGGTCTCCGCCGTGGTGATGTCTGAATCCTGCGGCGTTCCGTCTATCGGAGTCTCCAGCGGGGGAGAAATCTCCTGTGATGTTCGGGCAGGAGTGGGGGGACGAGCGGTTTCGATTGCCATTTTGCAGGTCTTTGAGGAGAAGATTCGTTTGAGAAACGAATAGGAACTTGTCAGAGCCTTGTGGGGCTTAAGACAGGAGGGCGTCGGAGTGGCTTTCTTGGGGGGCGGAGGACGGCGGCGGCGGCGGTGGTCGGCGGTAGTAAGAAGGAAACAACCAACATGGACAACAAGTAGTAAAAGAGCGAGGAATTTGTTGCAGAGAGATCCGGCGGTTGGGGCCATGGGTGTTGGGAGAGTGGAAATGGCCGAGCTCCGGTTAGGGATGTTCTATGGCGTCGCCATTGAAGAGGAAAGTGAAGGAAAAGGGGAAAACTAATGTCGGAGTGTGGGGGCGACGGACGAATAAAGCTAATAAAGAGTAGTTGTAACGCCTCCTCGTGCCTTTCTATACTTCATATTATTGCTTATATTCTCTTTTCTACCCCTTTCATCCCAAATTTTTAATAATAATAATAAATCGACAATATTTGAGGCCGAAGATTCAACAAATTTTGGAGAGAACCAGCTAGCTCTGAGTTCCAGTGGCTCCTAACCACAACTCATCCGCTAATTCTTTTACATCAATCGGTTCAGGTCCATAAGCAGTGACAATTGCCACTACGGCTTCAATGGGTTCCCTTAATCAAGCCACTGTTTGGGAGTCGCCGACTCATTCTTCAATAGGAAGTTCTTACGTTTTCATGGCCTCCCATTGCTTGACTTCTTGACCTCAAATATGTCCTGACCTATTTAACCTATCATTATTATAAAACTCACAAACCATCATAAAACGACGAGTATTGTTTAGTTAAAGCGACCTTGATTTAGGTTAATCCGCAGTTAAAATGTAACCGGTCAATATCATTGCTAGCAAATATTATCAACTTTGATCGGTTACATATTACCTCTCTCGATTTTATAAGTTTATTGCTAATAATATTGTCCATTTTGACCCGCTATGTATCACGCCTCCCAGTTTTACAATGTCATTTGTTTGGGAGAGGTTCCACATCGTTGAGTCTCAATAAAAATATGAATTAATTAAACTGAATAATGTTTTAAAACTAATAATAAATAAAACAAAATAAAATGGATTAAATGGACCGATTTAGAACCATGAGAATCAATTGAGAACTATACTCAAACGGACTAAATGGTAATTTAACATGATAATAATAAATAATTAAAAAGAAAAATACTGGGCAATTTCTTTTTAAAATTAATGTCGTTAATTACAACGGTACGTGCCAACGCACGTGCTGGTGGCACATTCTGCGGCTATATCCACTGGAACACTGAATTCAATGACTCATATATTTCATTTACTTATTTTATTTTATTTTTTTGCAATAAATAAATAAATAAATATTTATTTATTTTCCGGAATTTGATGAAAATTACTCCATCAACTGACAGACACAGCACGAGTGTTGTTCCGTCCTCTCCCTTACGGAGAATCCAAAGCCTTTTTGTTTTTATTTTTTATTTTTTATGTAATTATAAATTTAAAATTACTTAACTTATTAAAAAATATAATTATTTACAATATATTCAACTTGTTGTAAAAATAAAATTTAAAGTTTTTGAATTTAATTTTTTTTATAATATATATTGAAATAGAGTTTTAAATTTTAAATTTAATGCTTGAGAATATATAAATAATTATTTCGTGTTAATATTTTACTTTTATTAAAAAAAATATTATATTAAATTAACTCGAGACAAATATTAGTATTTTTTTTAATTAATATTTTAAATTTCGAGCATGTTATTTGTAGTGATTCGAAATTATTGAATTTAAAATATCGTCCAATTTCTCGAGTTGATATCGCGAGATATAGAGATATGTACGGATTTGTTTGATAAAGTAGATGTGGGCTCCGGCCCATAAATGAAATGAAAGTGGGCCATATGCTTTCGGATGTGGGCCTTCGAATCATCTACGCGGCACATTAAAATATTCGAAATAATAATTTAAAATCTTCGGTTTGGATTAAACTATGCCACCTAATATTAAATATTTGTGTCCTCTGGTTTTGTAATATATATATATATATTTAAACTTTTAATTAATTTTGTTAATAAATCAAAACCTAAAATTTAGTAACTAAATATTTAATGGTATTTAAATTAAAATATCTGGCATAACATTAGCAATAAAATAAAGTTGCCGACATAATTTTGGGTCGACCCACCAAACCCGACTTCAACGTGATGCGTTTAAATATACGGGAGAATCCCTTAATCTCGTATAAGAATGCACTCTAACCGCCATTCTCCCAATGACCATATGCCATGTGGCGTTGCGTTCCACGTGTAGTGTTGGTTTATTATATTTTAAATTTTCGTCGATTTCCTGTTTTATTTTCTGCAACGGGTGCATGCCTTNCTTGTTTGAGGATCTAGAATGTGATATCTAATAATGGAATACAGAACAATTAATAATTCTAATGTGTAGGTTTATTTAAACTTTTTTGGTTGTAGGCTATAATTTTAAAATAGGAGTTCTCTCTTTTTTTTTTTTTTTTTTTTTTTTTTTGCCATAATCTTTTTGCTCTTCCTTTCCAACATGAGTGTTGCTTAAGATTGTGGGGCCCAACAAGGTTGACCATGATCAGTTTATTGTGTTTGGCGCGTGTACTGCACGCGCCACGGCAACCTTTTGTTGCTTCATTTATTAATTTGGACCGCAATAGTTTGATGGGCCAATAGGAAATAATTATGGGCCATAAATTGCGTTAGTGTTCATTACCCACAGCCCAATAAATTCTGGGCCGTTTTCTTTTCTATTATTTTCGAATTTATAATGCAAATAGTTACGTGGAAATTCGAGCAAAGCTAGAAGGAAGTCGACCAAAATTGTAAAAAAAATAAAAAGAAAAAATAAATTATATTAATTTAACTATAAATTAAACATATGTTAATATTATTATCAAAATTAAAAAGTCAAGAATGACTTATTTAACGAAATAAGATATATATATTGAAATTCCGTCTTTGTCGTAATACAATGCGAATTTAAATGGGCCGGCCCAGAGTTAATGACCCAATAGCCGCCTCGGCCCATTATAGAAAGCTACAGAGAATCGACGTGTCGAATCCGTAGCCAAGTGTGGTGCGGATTAATCGTAAAACTTATTGAAAAAAAAAAAAAGAAAAAAGAAAAAGAAATCCACAGAATTGAAGGATAAGGCGCCTGTGGTGAGCTCGCGCTTCTGAACATTCCATCGCCGCTTATTTTACCCAAATATCCTTCACATTTCATTTCATTTCATTTCAAAATTTCCCCCTCCCTAGAAAACAAAAGGAAAAGGAAAAAAATATATATGGCTTCTCTTCCGATCGCATTCTCTCCGGCTGCCGGACTCGTGTTCGCAGCCACGGCGGCGAAGGGCGCCGGCGAAGGCAAGAAGGAAAAGGGCCTTCTTGATTGGATCATCGGAAGCTTGGAGAGGGATCAGCTTCTCGAAACCGACCCTGTTCTTCAAAAGGTCGAGGGCAAGGACGGTAACAGCGGCACCGTCAGTGGCGGCCGGAAGAATTCCGTCCAAGTCCCGCCGAAAAAGAACGGCGGGTTCGGTGGTCTCTTTGCCAAGAAAGACTGAAGACGACGGCGGCAGCGGCGGCGATGCCATTTCACTCGTATATAATTTCTTTCTATTGAATACTTGTGCAATTTCAGGGCATATCTTGTTGCCACTCTCTGCTGCTTTGATTGGTTATTTTTCAATGCAATCGTTACATTATTAATTATTGTTGGGAATTGTTGATTTATTTATATTATTATATTTCAATCAATCGACATGACAAAGATCTTGCTGCTAATATAATGTCGGGTTCCCTGAGAGAAGTGCGTGAATTATGATGCAATATGAACAAATCCAACAATAAAAGAACCAAAACTATATCGGTGTGATGACGTGGATTGATTTACTAAAATGTTTATTGAATTATTGAGATTGATATGCTTCTCTGTTGACTAAATAATAATAACCATAATTGTATTAATTCATCCATCCAACTCTATTCAATAAGCATTTACTCTGAATACTGTTCTTTTCTTCTTTTAAAAAAACTAAATAAAGAAAATGGTAAAACTATTTTATGTACTTTCAAAGTAATGAATGTTTTTTTAAAATAATTAGTCTATCTACATGGTTAGAAATCAGGGATCTCCAAGTATGATATTGTTCACTTTGAGCATAAGATTTGTTTTGGGTTTTTTCAAAATGCCTCATACCAATGGAGATATATTCCTTTTACTTATAAACCCAGGATCACATTCACCCAACAATCATCCGCAAACATTTTCTTTATAAATTTTGGGTAAGAATTATTATTATTATTAACTAATTTCGATTAAAAAGAAAGAAAAAAACTTCCTTAAGGATAATTTGCAAATAGGGTTTTGTGAAAAAGAATATAGAGATGAAAGGCTTAATTTTTAATCTAAAGAAGACCAAAGAAACAACATTTCATCATGATCAGCAACGATGAAATCAGGCATTTAATTAAACCCACAAAGAGACTGTATATATACTAAGCATTTTGTGGAGAAAATCTTACCAAGAATTGGTGTGAGGAGCTAAGAGGAAGAATTGATGTACTTGATGCAGTCCTCCACAGCCTCTGTTCTATGTGAGTCGACGGCTGACACCGGCAGTGGCTTCGAGGTGGCGACAGGCATGGCCGGAACAGGTTCTTGCTCATGGTGGGGTCTTCTCTTCATGGCCATCAAATGCCAAGCTCGGGTCACTTTATTGGCCAGGTGCTTCAAAAAGCTCAGCGGAGAGAATTGCAGGCCTTTCAGCGACTTAAATCTCAACTTTCTAAAAGACCCCGTGCTTCGCCTGGTTGCGTTGCTTGACATGTTCCTTTTCTCAATCCTCTGTTCCAATGGCGTCGTCATGGAGTCAGAAGAACGCAGAGAAAAAAAGAGAGAGATCGAGAAAGGGACGTACACACTGCTGAAAAGTGCAGGCTGCCCGCCAAGGCGTGTTCTTAAGCAAACCCAAGAAGGCTCTGTTGTCTCTCTGTGCATTAAATCTCTATCAAGCAAGGAACAAAAGTGAGGGTCATTCAATATAATGCCCAACACTGATTTAATCATGAAATGTCAACCGTTAAATGTTTGATCCAACGGCCAAAGATATAATGAACTTTATCTGGATGTCAAGATAAACAGAGAGAACAGAAAAGGTAGAAATCAACAGTTTTGACATCAAATAATAAACAAACCCATAAATCTAGCAATAATCATGTTGTCCTCTCTACTGCAGTTTAGTGGACTAAATTGATGGCATTTTTAAACTATTGAATATAGCTATAGCAAGGTAGATTGACTCAAATATATCACTTTAAATGTGAAAGTTTAGGAGAGAATATGCTTAGAAATTCAGACTTTTCTTCTTCTTCTTCTTATTTTCTTTATTGGAGAAAACAATTCTCTCCAACATTTACAAGTTTGGAACAGAAGCAACAATGGAAAGCGACTTAGAATCACAAAGGAAGCAAAGTCAATATTGAATAAGGGGATGACAGAGCAAAAGGAAATGATGAAAGGCTCTAAAGATTCTTGTTTCAGATAAAGGAAAAAGGGAATTTCTAAAGCTAAAATGGCCATTTAAGAAGAAAGGATTTTGAACGGATAATTATAGGGATACATCCACTAAGGGCGTAAAGCTGTTCTTATTTTAACAAATTTCTAGGAAGCGTTCTTTGGTGGCGATGCATCATGCTTTCTTGTTAAAATATATACTAAAGGGTTTGATCAGACAATAAGACTGCGTTTGTGTTTGTAGCAATGATGGTAATGGTTCATGTGTGATAATGAGATAATATAAATTTTTATAAGAACTCACAATAATAGTTGAAGCTAACCTCTGTAATCAAGTGTCGCCGTTCACGACGATGCTTGTCTAAGGTGTGTTGCCCATGACCGCAAGCTCGTTACATGTCAAAAAACTTGCCTTGTATCACTTTATTGCTTTCCTTTACTGCTTTCATGATATATAGTTTCCTTACTGTATTTTCTAAGTGTACGACGTCTTATCATAATCATGTCTATGCCTGGTACTACTGAAATACCCCGAAATGTACTATAAGTGGATGCGACTAGTCAACTCCTCCCACCTAAACTTTGTATGACCATTCGGCGAAATCATGTCTAGACCTATCAGACTAGAATCGCCTCAAAATGTACTATAGGGAGCTGCAACGAGTTGTCAAATTCTCCATAACTTTATGCTATTTAAGCCATTTTATTGCCTTTTGTATGTAGTCACATAATGTTGCTATCATTCTTTCTTTCAACCTTGCTTCCAAGTTCCCTTTCGAAAATCCTTCTGCCCCCATTTTTTAAAACCCTTTTCTCAAAACGGGGCTAGAGGTTTGAGCATACGTTGCCCTGCAGTAGGCGACACGATCCCAAATTGGCTTTGACCCACTCGGTATTGAAAGGGAGTGCTGCACAATCGTAAAAGTCCGCTGCTAAGAAAAGTGCGATTGTGACATTGAGTCTTTTTGAATCATAACAAACCATTCTGCTCTGTAAAATACCTGGCGCCATTCCATCTGATGGCAGTTTTGCCAGCAGCTTAGCAAATTCAGGATCCAACTAAAGATAATCGTCTTCATTTGGCTTTTAGGTGCAAAACTCAGACATGAACCGTTTCTCATTGCTTTTCACTTCAAATCATTTCCCCTCTTTATCAGCAATGTGAAATAATCAAAAACATAAACTCAAGCCAAGTAAATCTCAGTATGCCAAACAAGTTGCAGAAAAAACAGCCAACACAAACCAGCTATGATTTTAATTTTACATTTGATTCAAGCACAAACACGAGTATCCTATGGAGGAGATTTAGTTCCTGTCATTCATAACAAGCAAAATTTCCCCATTGTCATTGATCACATTATCCAAAAATTGTCTTACTTCGTCAGTATCCTTAAACGTATGAGGAGTAGGCAGATCACTGTCCAAATTATACCATAATTCATTGATCTTTCTCAGAGCAACCCAGTGCCTGCTTTTCCAAATGCCACCAAACCTTCTAACTGGGACGTTAAGCACAATTCCCATAAGTTTATGAGTAGCCTCAGGCCCATCCAAATCGATTGAAGAAGCTCCATTCCGATGATCATGCCACACCACACTCTTCCCTTTCTCTTCCAGAGCTGAAATTAGGACATTTATATCATAGTTTCCAGTTACTGAGTTGTGATGAGGCTTAAAGACAAATGATAATGGCGTCCAAGGTTCTTTGTTTGGCTCGTCGAGCACAAGCTTTTCAGCAATTGCATTTAAGTGCGCTCGCGTAAATGCATTATTTTCCTGTTATAATATGATATTAATAGAAGATTTAATGGTATGAAGACACCGAAATACATAAGGAATGCAACAAATCGTCAGATAGTGAGACAAGTGCCAATTCTGAGATCCTATACACAATAATTCTTTCTTAATGATAAGGAACAGTACAATTCCGTTTATCAGCATCTTAATTACACTGCAAATAATAAATTTCCAGATTTAACGACTATCAATCTCAAGCAATCAGATAACGTTTGGAAAATTTGAGAGTTAAGGTTTGAGATTGAAAAAAAAAAAAAAAACCTGAAAGAGGTTATTGAGTGCGTGCAAGAGGCAGAACTGTAGCTTTTGCCTCTCGTGATAAACTCGGCAATCCTCGCTCGCCATCGTCTAAGTCTTAGATCTCAAACTCTCAGTCCGAAATCTCTAAAAATCCTATTTAGGAAGCAGGAAGAGCTACGAATCTCTGAATCTAGGTTCAGATTCAGAACTGTGGCATTCGTTGAGTAGAAAACAAAAACGTCAAACCTGAACTCGTTTCAAATACGATCAAGGAATTGTACTTCACCGACGGAGAGAGCATGAGCCGCCACAAACTTCGGGTAGAAGGGCGGCGATGGATTTCGACTTAGAAGAAATCGGCTGGTCTCGGAGTTTCCGAACTCGCTATTCGATTCGGCGGGATCTCTTCTGATTTCCCCCCAAATCCCCCAATTATTATATTTATTTAGCAAAATGAATAGTAAAAATATAAAGAAAAAGAAAATAAATTATTTCTTAAATTATATCAATTTACTATAAAATTTTAAGTTCTTATGACGCAATTTTTATATTAATAAATAAATAAATAATATAAGAAATTTATATATACAAAAATTAAAACATGATTTTTATTCCTTGATTGAATTGCAACATTATAAGAAATCATTTTAAATATATTAAAAAAAGGTTAATGGAGAGAAAATTGAACCGATAATAAAAATTTAATTTAATTTATTATTATTTTTTTGGTGAAAAAGGAAAGAAGGTCGTATTTTCGTCTTTGCCACTGATCTCAGCTACAGTGGATAACGGAACCATCTGTAGAACTCAAAGAGCGCCTCAAAGCTCCTCCATTGCACCAACAATGGCGACCTTTCCGACGCCATCGTCGCTCTCTTTCTCTTCTTCATCGATCGTCCTTTCCTCCCCCAACGAAAATTCGAAGCTATTCGGCAATTGGAAACCTAACTCCCGTATACCCCAAACCAAGCCCTTATCGATCTCCTCCCAGCTCGCTACTCTTCCAGTTCTCTCTTTCGCCGGAGAAGAGGTCGGCAAGACCTATCTCGACCTCAAATCCGCTCCACCGGAAACCGCCCGCGCCGTCGTTCACCGAGCTATTATCACCGACCAACAGAACAAGCGCCGAGGGACCGCCTCGACTCTCACCAGAGCGGAGGTTAGTGGAGGCGGTAGGAAACCCTACCAGCAGAAGAAAACCGGTAAGGCCCGTCGCGGTTCGATGCGTACTCCTCTTCGACCTGGCGGAGGTGTGATCTTCGGGCCGAAACCTAGAGATTGGTCCATTAAGATCAACAGAAAGGAGAAGAGCTTGGCAATATCTACGGCGGTGGCTAGCGCGGCGGTAAATACGATAGTGGTGGAAGATTTCGGCGACAAGTTCGAGAAGCCGAAAACTAAAGAGTTCATTGCTGCGCTGAAGAGATGGGGAATCGATCCAAAGGAGAAATCACTGTTCTTAATGACGGAGGTTTCTGATAATGTGCGATTATCTAGCCGTAACGTCGGAACGTTGAAATTGTTGACGCCGAGAACGCTGAATTTGTTCGATATTTTGAATTCCGATAAGTTAGTCTTGACACCGGCGGCGGTAGATTATCTGAATGAGAGATATGGAAATAATTACGAAGAAGGAATCGCAGACTAGGAAGAAGAAGACGAAGAAGGTTGATTTTCTTACCTTTCTCCAATTCAATTGTTCAATTATAGAAATTAAGAACCTCCATTGTCGTTCCATACTTGAGTTTTGCCTAATTCAACATTCAAATCATATTAGAATTATGCTATGAATTCTGGTTCTGCTTCTGCTTCTGCTTCTGTCAACATGGAAAATGCTGGCTTAGGCAATAGTCTGCTTGCTTCCAAATGGGTTCTGCATCATCATTTTGTTGAATCGATTTTCATTCAGGTTTCTTGTATTCTCTGTTTTGTTTCATTTCTGTCAGAAATCTTAGAGGAGTAATCAAAATGGAAAGCTTATTCAGGATTGATATTGACTTTCTTCACCCTAAAACCTATGGTTTCTTAACATTGTTCTTTCTTGCTGCTACTTCCATTGTTTCACACAGAAACTAATGTTTAGAGTGAGCAATTGTAATTCTTCCATTAATTCCTTCTACTGTTTCACATCAAAATGGAGAAGCTCTTGATGAACTCTCCCTTGAAGTGTGGCTCGAGAGAAATAGTAGAATTTTTAGGGGTTGGAGACGTCAATGGAGGATGTGTGGGAGGTGGCAAGGTCTAATGCGTGTTTATGGACGTTCGTTAATCAGACTTTTCATAATTTTCGACTTCGTTTGTAACAGCCCAAACCCAAGTCCACCACTAGCCGATATTGTTCTTTTTGTGTTTTCCCTTTTGGGCTTCCCCTCAAGGTTCCAAAGAAACGAAGAAGTTTTCACACCCTTACAAGCGATGTTTCGTTCCCCCTCAACCGATGTGGATCTCACAATCCACCCCCTTGGTGGTTTAGCGTTCTCGCGAACACACCGCCCGGTGTCTGGCTCTGATACCATTTGTAACAGCACAACCCTACCGCTAGCAAATATTGTTCTCTTTGTGGGTTTTCCCTTTCAGGCTTTCCCTCAAGGTCTTAAAATGCGTCTGTCAGGGAGAGGTTTCCACACCTTTACAATAAATGCTTTGTTCCCCTCTCCAACTATTGTGGGATCTCACATCGTGTCTTTCTTTTTTCGGATTGGAATCTGTTCTTGTATCTTGTTGTGAATTTCTTTTATGGGCTTGTTTTTTTTGTAGATATCTCAGTTTCTTACCACAAAAACAGAACACCCCTACTGAAGTTAATAGGGAGAGAGATTGTAGTTCTTCCATTAACATCTTCTTCACTTTTGAAAACAGGGCTGGAGAAGGTAGGTGAGGATTCGGACGCAGCATAATGAATCTGCCATGTGCAAATCATGAAAGGAGCTTTCAGGGTATGTTAACTTTCAAGCTTGATCGTATTCTTTTTTTGTTCTTATACACACAAAGGTATCTTCTTGTCCTTTTATCCTCCGATATCCTTAAGTGTTATTAGCTGATGATCTCTTCAACAACAATCTTTTATTCTTTTGGAACTTGCATTCTGTTTAGGCTTCCCTCTACTTTCTTCCTAATTTAGAGCTTCCATTAGTATTCTGAGTCTCCTATGGCACTTCCTTTGTCCATAAAATATGAAAACGTTCCGAAAGAAAGAGAACGAGTTTGCAGAAGATGATACTTAAAATGTTTTGAGTTCCTTGAAAGTCTTCCTAAAAACGGCCCCTTTTTTGGGTGTTTTTAGTTCAATGAGTGAAGTTGAGAGATTCGAACTTTTGACATCTTTGGTCCATAATCGTTTGAGCTATGATCAGATTGGCTAAAGTTGAAGATGGGGTCTTGCCCGTAAATTTAAGACATGTAGCTCAAAGATTGTTCGACCCTTTATAAACTAGGAAAAATGAGGCTTGTAATAGATTCATGCTTAAATTTTTAGATGATAACCTATGTCTTATTAACTGAAATATGCTTGAAACTGTCCCAAGTATTTTGGACTATTTCTAGAAGGGTTTGTTTTTCTATAGTCACATATTTTAAAATTCTCTTAAGATTGATAGCAACCAAATAATACACACAAATAATTATAATTATTGGGTGATCAAGTGAATCGATGATTTAAAATAGTTAAAATATAGTCGGGAATAATATAATATATTATCATCATTCATCATCATCAATAGCTTGAATTAGTCCCCTGCTATTTTTTTTTAGTTATATTCTCTTTAACTACTTTTTCTATCTTGGGTTTTTATTTTCTAATTATTCTATTTAGAAGCTACTTTAATATTTAATCGTAAATCATTTAACTAAGATTTGATTCGATATATCCTTTATCCATTCATTCATCGAGTAGACAGACTGTAACAACCTAAGTCCATTGCTAGTAGATATTGTCTGCTTTGGTCTGTAATGTATCGTTGTCAGCCTCGTGTTTTTATAACGCATCTACTAGGGAAAGGTTTATACACTCTTGTAAGGAATGCTTCATTCCTCTCTTCAACCAATGTGAAATTTCACAATCCATCTCCCTGGGGTCCACCGTCCTTGCTAGCACATCATTCAATGTCTGGCTCTAATACCATTTATAACAACTCAAGCTCACCACTAGCAGATATTGTCCGTTTTGGTCCATTACGTATCATCATTAGTTTCACGGTTGTAAAACGTGTCTACTAGGAAGAGGTTTTCATGCTCTTATAAGAAATGTTTCGTTCTCCTTTACAACAAATGTGGGATCACTAGAATAAGTGGTGACTATTCAAATAATTGAAGAACGAACACGAGCATCCTTTTTTCTCCCTGACCAAAAATTTTAAATAAATTTTTGTAATAGAAAGAATCCGAATATTTAATGACCGAAAGCTTGAAGTAGTGATTATGTGTTTGTGGTAGCTACTAAGCTAAGGATATGACCCCTTCAAAGGAATAAAGTTAAAGAGGCAATGTTCTTCTAAGCAAGCAAGTTGCATAAAGGGGAAAAAAAAGGTAAAAAAAAAAAGGTTTAAAAAAATGGTGGTTAGTTTTTGTCACTTGCTCTTCAAAAGCTTCTTGCCATATAGTTCTTTACATAAGTGGTGGGGGATGAATATACCATTTTGCAACTCACATTGCCCCTTCCCATCATTATTCCCTACTAATCATATTCTTTTAAACCCTAACGTTTTTAGTTCAACAATTGCAGCTTTCGGGACCTATCGTGTTTTAGATTAATAGTTGATGTTTTTATTTACGTGAGTTGTGTTCGTATTTGTGTGATATGAAGATTTTTGTTCACTGACATTGTCAGTTTACTGCATCACCTGAATAAACTCTCGTTTGTATTTTGTTTATGTTTAGTAGGATAAGTGTCGAGATTTGAATTTAGGGTTTTCGTGAAATGTTAGTGAGAATTGGTTGCAATAATGTATAGAGTCATGAGAAGTTGGATAATTTTGTCTCTATGAATGGTTTCAGGACCTAACCTTAACTCTGTCCCGAAGGTTTTTTATTATAGCTTGTCGGTTCTTTGTCGATGCTATTTGGAACAAACACTAGCAATATCTCATTGTGGATTTTTTTTTTACTAACTCCCGTCGCAAATGACTTAACTATGTATTTATGCTAACTCCCGTCATTGATGTTTACTCACCCTACAAGTGTAGCTCGAATAACTTCATAAAATCTAGTGGCTAAAGATTAAAGTTATTTATATTATTATTAAAGGCTTGGTATTTTGATCCGATAAAATTATTCTCAAATTAGATACAATCTAAATAAAATAACAACACGATTCTCTTGAAGATGAAGTTGGGCCACTTGAGTTGTGTGGAGCAAGGGAAGACCTATGATATGAAAAAGGATTTGTATCAAAATCTAAACTAATAAAAAGAATGATTAAAATAATGTAAAGGGTAATCAAATCTGAATCTTAAGTTGGGAGGGAGATTATGAGTTATCTAATCACACTTAGAATGGATCTTTCCGTTCGTAAGAGGATCTATATTCCAAAAAGATCTCGTTACAATAAAATAAATAGAGTTTGAAGCATACGATGCTCGTGTAGTGGATTCATAATCAGCTTTAGCTCATGAGCTCCTAGAGAGAGAAAGAGAAAGAGAGGATTCAATGGGATACCAAATTGATATCAATGCTTGAAATTCACTAAAAGAATTGTTCAAAAAACTCAACAATTGACATAGAAACTGACAGATGAGTATCAATAATGCTTCAGAGATGCATAGCAAGAACAACAGGCTTAATAGTAACTAGACAATGACTGATATGAGCATACAATGAGTATTGTCTAAAAGGAAGGCTCTTTGCTGAACTTTCCCCGGTTTAGGTGTTTTGTTCAGCTTAGCACTGAAGAAGAAGACGGGTTTTTTATGCCGAACTGAGCCATGTCGAAGTCCCAATAGTGAATGTCGAGTCGAATTATCGACAAGAATCTTCCTTGGACAGCATTTTTCATTGGAGTAAGCAAAGCACATTGCCCATCTCTAAATGCCTTGTCCTCCCAACACAGAATCTGCAAGTTGCAGAGAAGCTCCTTTTATGGACACCCAAAAGAAAACCAGAAGGAAAATGAATTCAATCCTGTCCTCTTCAAAGATATGGAGTTGTATTAAAAAGTATATGACAAGAAATTAAGATTACAAACTATATTCTGAATGTGAAAGCTCAAAGAGGACAATGGAGTCGGAGTCGGCGTCGGCGTTGGCATTTCGAAAAGAAGAAAAAAGCTCAATTTAACTATCCATGGGGAAAGCAATGGCCAGCCTGCATCTGAAAGATCATGTTTTGGGGTCCAATGAAGGGTTCGTTGACAGCACCTTTTTGTAGATTGTGATCGGGAAGATGAACCCCGACGTAGGAGTTGACACCGAAAGTGCCTGGAGACATGAAAACATTCCCATGGGAGTGGTTGAAAACCATGGCTGCTCCACCGGCGTTGTGTTGTTGTTGTTGGTGGTGATGGTGGTTCCAATTGAAGGGATTCCGAGGCACGGTGGAGGATGGATTCGAGTGGCGTGAGAGCACGCCTGCGTGGTCCGGTGATAGTGACTTCTTGTTTTCGGGTGATGGGCTTCTCGTGTCGTTGAGATTGACAGTGGTTATATCGTGGATGCTCGCTCTCCGTTTATCTTTTCCACCGGAGAGCTGTCTGATGAAGTACTTTTGAGCATGACTAGCTACTTGAGTTGGCGTTCTAGTTACCACAAAATTTCTCGAGATGTTCCTCCAATCCCCTTTTCCGTACTTCTTCAACCCCATCAAAAACAGCCTGCAAATTCGTTTACCAATTCCAAATTCAAACTACAAAAGACACCTCAAAATGATTTCAACAGAAACAATGAGTGAAAATCAACACTTACTTGTGTTCTTCCTCCGTCCATGGAACTCCCTTCTTCCTCTCCTGATCGGCCGTCCGCCCCGACGATCTTTTCCCGATGAGGCCATACGATTGCTTGAATCCATCATAGCTATGGCTGCTAACCCAATCCAATGTAAATTGAGAAGTATCATAACCAGGAATTGGGATCAAGCCAGCTTCAATACTACTAACATCAGCTTCCAATTCCTTATACTGCCGGATCACATCCCCAACCGTCTTTCCAGGGATCATCGCCGCAACCTTCTGCCACCGATCAGGCGTATCGGTGTCGAAGATAGCCAGGGCATTCTCGAACAATTTGTTCTCAGCAATGGTCCATCTCGAGCTCAATCCATCGCCAGAGCTCCAACTCATGGAGGAAACAGGAGGGGACAGAATTTCCATTTCCCACTTCATGAATCTCTCTCTCTCAATTTTAGGATACAATTCAAAGAGATTCAAACATGTTCTTCATAATTTGGGGGAAGAGATTTAGAATTGTTAAATAGAGAAGAAACAGGAAGAACACAGAGAGAAAATGCAGCAAATAGGGCGAGACGAAGGCGGATATTTCGCAATAGGAATTCGACAATAAGGGCGTTAAATCAACAAGCATTTGAACGGAATCAGAATACTTTTTTTTCTGTGAAAACGTACTCTGAGGAATCTACACTTTCCAAACCAATTGAAAAAAAGTCACTGCCGCTTTCCAAATCAAACCAAATCAACAAAAACAATATCAATCAGTATTGCTCTAACTTCAATCGATTAAACCCTAACACTAACCAGCACTTCCAAAACTTCAGTCCAAACAGAATCCGATGAACAAATTTTCCAGGAAAATCACCGAGAAAGCGGCTAAAATTTTCCGGGAAAATGGAAGAAGGAATCGAAAAGAAAGCTGAAAAAAAGGAGAATCGGAGTGGAAGAAGACTGACCGAACCGACCTCAAAGCTTCGGAAATAACGGATTGGAATTGCTTTATTGTTCTTCGTCTTTTTGGTTGAAACAGAGCGAAGAACAAGAGAAAGAGGAAAAGCAGAAGCAGTAGAGCGCGAGAGAGCTTCAAGGAATGAATCTAAGCGAAAGAAGAAGAAGGGGAGAAAGAACGAAACAGAGCAAGGAAGAAGAGAAGAAAGCTTGAAGGTGTTAAGATATGATTGGTGGATTTGGTTGCCACGTGGATTTTCCAACTTAATGGAAAAAATTAAAAATTAAAATTTTCCCTCTTTTTAATTATAAATTTTAATTTTATATTTATTTCTCTATTTTCTAAATGTATTAAATAAAATAATCAATGTGTGTGCCCTTAGCAAGGAAGGCCCACATGTTCTTTGTTAGGACACGAGCCTCACAAATGTAAAAATTTATTGATTTTACTCCACATTTAAATTTATAAATACATTTTTATATGAATTATTAAATTACTAACAATACCCTTTTAAAATATTATTATTCTTATTTGAAAATTACAATATTATCCCTAACATTTCATAAACGTTTTGAAATTATTATTTATAACTATGTGTCGTTGATCTAACAGGAAAATATGGATTGTCACAGGTCACTCTCACATTGTTTTAGGTACTAATTTTTATATATCATTTAGACGAATTTTTACTATAAAAATGGTTATTAAAACGTTTATAAATGTAAAGGGCAATATTGTAATTTTGAAAATAGCAATATTTTTTTTTTTTTAACAAAGGTAAAAGTTAAAGAATATTGTTTATAATTTAAGCTTTTATTTTCAATTTTACATTTATTCTAAAATAATAAATAAATATCTTTAGATAATTTTATAAAATCATTTAAAATATTATTTATTATTTATTATTTATTGGCTTTTAGAAAATTAACCTTTTCCTCTCTTCGTAGAAGTGACAACAGATTCAAAACAACGGCTCTGATTGATATCATGCAAGTTGATAGAGTGAGGACCACTTGTGGGGTCCGAAATGGACCAGGCTTCTCATTGGGCAGTCTTTCACATAATTGTGACTACTTAAGGGTCACGATCTCGAGAATCTATCTCATCAACGGCTCTCGATGCTACACATGTCGTTGCCTCACTGGCCGAATGGGAGGAACACAATGAAGTCGAAGACAAATGGTCCAGGTAGATAATGGTCACCACCAATGAGTGTGTCCCACGTATGCACATGAACTCCCAATTATGTCCATGTTTGCATTGGATCAAATAAGCTCACATAATTGAAGCGTGGACCAGCCAATCCCCTCCGTGTCGACCGTCCTCTTTACAGTGGTGGTCGGGCTCGAAATTGATCTAGCCGCCAACTATTAATCTGAGCATAATTTAGTAAATAAAATTTTTGATATCTATTTAAGTGAGAGCGGTAATCCCTAGCTTTAGATTACTCGAACTAATAAAATAACTAAATTAATATAAATTTTATAATTAAAATTTCATTTTAATAAAAAAAAAAAAACATTTATTTTTCGAAGTGATATAGTAACAAGAATGTGAGATCCACGTCGAAACATGTTTTATAAAGGTGTTGAAACATGTTCCTAACATATGCGTTTAAAACTGTGAGGTTGTCAACAATAAAACTAGCGGTGGACTTAGGCTATTACAAATTATATCAAAACCAAACAAATGGCAGTGTGCCAGTAAGTACGCAGTGCCTCCAAAATAGTAGATTATGAGATCTCACATTGGTTGAATAAGAAAATGAAACATTTCTTAAAAGAAAGTAGAAATTTATCTTTACTGAACACATTTTAAAATTGTGAGAATGTGAAAATAACATGGAAGGGAAGTGTGACGCCCGTGGGGAGGACAAGACCCATTCCGTGTCGTGTATGCAAGCGAGGGCCAAAGTGGTCCCCTTGTTATGTGAACCACTGTCGTTTCTCTCTCATTTCCCCCCACTTTATTGAAAAAGGGTAATTATTCTACTCTTCATTTGCAATTTTGATGAAAAAAAATAAAAATAAAATAAATATGGTATGGGTGGGTCGGCAAGTGGAGTTGCAATCTGATATGATACCAAATTAGAAGAACACGACTCCTCACAACGGTACGATATTGACCACTTTGGTCCTAAGCTCTCATGGTTTTACTTAAGAGGCCTAATGCCAATTGAGAGAGTATTATTTGATTATAAACTCACGATCATTCCTTAAATGAGTCGATGTGGGACTTTCATCCACAAATACAACTAAACAATACACACGACGATAAGTCGAAAATATAAATAATTAAAATATTATTATCGTAATAAAATAACATATTATATGAAAAAAAACATCACTCTGTATTGAATCTTTGTAATAATTTAAAGCTAGATCTAGATAAATAAATAATAATAATTATTATTATTACATTAAATAAACTACTATTTAATTATAGACTTAGGAATTGCTTTATGAGGGGGATGGGATTAATTAGTACAACATGAAAGTGCAGCCAAAATTATACATAAAAAGGCACTAATTTGGTAATTAATTTAATTAATTTTACATTAATTTACTTCTCTCGTACTTTGCAAATGATTGGTCCCCTCTTATTCGAATTTGTTTCACAATTTGGACTCAACGCTTCAACTTTAATGCGGTCTTTATTTATAATTATTAAATTAAAAAATTTCTGACTTTTATATATTAATATAATTGTTATGTCGGTTGGGTTGAAACTATATGCACATTTTTAAATGCTTAATTAAATATTGTACTTATTTTATTTCTGCTTTTCTGTCCAAAAAATAATATTTTATTTAACGGTTTTTCAATAATATTTTTTAAAAATCAAATTTTTGTTTTTGTTTTTATAATTAATTTTGAAAAATAAGTAAGCAAATAAGTCCATAAAGAGCTATGTTTTTTAATATATATATATATATATATATATATTTATCGTCTCATAATTTTTTTTATTGTGAATAATTAAGCCTATATTATTCATTTACTAAAAAAAATATTCTTTAAAGAAAAATACTTTAACCCGTTTTAGCCCATTATATATCGTTGTCAATCTTACAATTTAAAAACGTGTATGCTAAGGAGAGAGTTTAGCCTACTCCGACTAGTGCCTCACAGCATCTGGTGACTGACTTTGATACCATTTGTAATAATCCAAACCCACCGCTAGTAGATATTGTCTGCTTTGATCCATTACATATCACTGTCAGCCTCACAGTTTTAAAACGTATATGCTAAAACAAGGTTTCCAGACTCTTATAAATAATTAGTTGTTTCTCTCCAATCGGGGTGGCGTCAACCTCATAGTTTTTTTAACGCGCCTTCTATGAAGAGGGTCTAACCCTACTTTGACTAGTGTCTTGCAGTGTTTCAAATCTCCTGGTCCCTGCGGAAGAAAGGAAAAAGAATTTCACGTTCTTCCTTTCACTTTCGGGAAGGGAGGATTGTTAAGGATATTTAGTAATAAATTATAGTTTACCATATATATTATATTTGATATTTTATTATAAAGCAAATATCTAATATTTGCTTTATTATCATAGGTATCTTTCCATTTATTGTTATTTCCATTTATTACTATTTCCATATCCTTGTAATTTATTTGATTATAAATAAGATAACTTTCACACCATTGAGGTGTGGTGGATTAATCAAACATTCACATGGTATCAGAGCCCTCTCGGTTTAACAACCCCGATCATTTCTTTTCAATGGCTTTTGAATTCTCTAATCTTCTTCTCCACCACCCCTGCTGGATTTGACGCCGCAGGGGCAGTCTTCATGGCTGCCGCAGGCGGAGCCGATTGATTACTCTTCGGCTCCACCCTATTGACCTCCAAATCACTTTTCGTCATACTCTGTACATACAACCTTACCTTTTCCAACCCAATCGGTTTTCCCCTTGGCCAATATAGTCTCTCTCATTTTCTTCCCAATCAACCTTCATCCTTCACATACACCCTAACCTAAACCTATCAACCTTTTGCAGAGATTTACCTTCGAAATCTGGGTGCCGCACTGGCCTATTCGCCAACCAAGTTGCCGCCGCCCTTCCTGCCAAAATTGGCTTCTTCGCCCGATGAGGCGACTCTTCCGACTGCCCTTCTCGCCAAAATTGGCTCCTTCGCCCAATGTGGCGACTCTTCAGGCTTCAACATTGTCTTTGTCCCTTGCTTTAGGTTTCCCCTTCTACTTCTTGGGGTTAGAAATATTCTCACCAGAGCCAAGGCAGCATCGTCGCTAAGCGACAATCCCTCTTCATGGGTTAGACATATTCTCGCCGAAGCCAAGGCAGCATCGCCGCTGAGCGGCGATCCCTCTGCAATTTTTGATGGCCAAGAACCGGGTTGTTAGCATCTTCATGAAAAGTGTTTCTCAACCTCTTTGAATTTTTCAGATTCAAGCTTCACGTTCGTTTAAATCCGACGCTTAGCTTGCGGTGGGGTGTTAAGGATATTTAGTAATAAATTATAGTTTACCATATATATTATATTTGATATTTTATTATAAGGCAAATATCTAATATTTGCCTTATTATCATAGGTATCTTTCCATTTATTGTTATTTCCATTTATTACTATTTCCATATCCTTGTAATTTATTTGATTATAAATAAGATAACTTTCACACCATTGAGGTGTGGTGGATTAATCAAACATTCACATGGTATCAGAGCCCTCTCGGTTTAACAACCCCGATCATTTCTTTTCAATGGCTTTTGAATTCTCTAATCTTCTTCTCCACCACCCCTGCTGGATTTGACGCCGCAGGGGCAGTCTTCATGGCTGCCGCAGGCGGAGCCGATTGATTACTCTTCGGCTCCACCCTATTGACCTCCAAATCACTTTTCGTCATACTCTGTACATACAACCTTACCTTTTCCAACCCAATCGGTTTTCCCCTTGGCCAATATAGTCTCTCTCATTTTCTTCCCAATCAACCTTCATCCTTCACATACACCCTAACCTAAACCTATCAACCTTTTGCAGAGATTTACCTTCGAAATCTGGGTGCCGCACTGGCCTATTCGCCAACCAAGTTGCCGCCGCCCTTCCTGCCAAAATTGGCTTCTTCGCCCGATGAGGCGACTCTTCCGACTGCCCTTCTCGCCAAAATTGGCTCCTTCGCCCAATGTGGCGACTCTTCAGGCTTCAACATTGTCTTTGTCCCTTGCTTTAGGTTTCCCCTTCTACTTCTTGGGGTTAGAAATATTCTCACCAGAGCCAAGGCAGCATCGTCGCTAAGCGACAATCCCTCTTCATGGGTTAGACATATTCTCGCCGAAGCCAAGGCAGCATTGCCGCTGAGCGGCGATTCCTCTGCAATTTTCGATGGCCAAGAAAGTGTTTCTCTACGCCTCCTCTGAACCAGGTTGTTGACTTCTTCAAGAAAAGTGTTTCTCAACCTCTTTGAATTTTTCAGATTCAAGCTTCACGTTCGTTTAAATCCGACGCTTAGCTTGCGGTGGGGTGTTAAGGATATTTAGTAATAAATTATAGTTTACCATATATATTATATTTGATATTTTATTATAAAGCAAATATCTAATATTTGCTTTATTATCATAGGTATCTTTCCATTTATTGTTATTTCCATTTATTACTATTTCCATATCCTTGTAATTTATTTGATTATAAATAAGATAACTTTCACACCATTGAGGTGTGGTGGATTAATCAAACATTCACAAGGATTAAGAAAATCCTATTGATTGGAGCTTTCTTTAGACCTCCAAGAAAAGCATGAAAAAAAGACTCGAATGACACGATCTCTCTGTTACCCTAGAATGAAAGGGGCGATCGATTCGTTTTCATTAAGAAATCAATCCCGAACTAGCTTCTTTACAAACTCTGGTAACCGACTCTAATACCATTTGTAACAATTCAAATCAATCACAAGTAGATATTATCCGATTTGGTTCTCAAATATTCCAGCCTGGTAGTTTTAAAATGTTTAAATTAATTAACCTAAATTTTTAATATTTGAATGGATATAATTATTAATTTTCATAGATTTTAAGCGTAATAAATTGATTTTTTAAATGATTTAAAAAAATAAAAAAATAAATAAATAAATGGGTCGGATAATTGAGGGAAACGGGGCCCGAAACAGATGCGTTTGTGCTGTCGGCTGCAAGAAGTCATTGTATTGGTTGACTGGGAAACCCGACGGGAACGCGATTATCATTTATCACTTTCTTCTTTTTAATTGGAATTTCGAATCTCCCACCTAATTCAATTCCCCTTCCCTCTTGCCTACGTGTCCAAATGCCACCGTGTCCATTTCAACTCCAAAAATATTATAAAAAAATTAAAAAATTGTATGACCCATAGAATAATATATTAAATCGTTTAGTGATATTTATGTTGAGTCCCACATCGGCTAATTCCATTAAGGAATGATCATGAGTTTATAAGTGAGAAATACTAACTCTATTGCTATGAGACCTTTTGGGAAGCTCAAAGCAAAGCCATGAGAGCTTATGCTCAAAGTGAACCATTGTGGAGAGTCGTGTTCATCTAACAATTTATAAATTATGTAGAGACCCCATGAGAGCTTATGCTCAAAGTGGATAATATCATACAATTGTGGAGAGTTGTGTTCATCTAACAATTTATAGATTATGTAAAGACCCATTTAAAATGGTATGAAAAATCTCCGTTCAAATAAAAAATGAGGACAATTTTTTTTCTTTATTAGCTAAACAGGATCATGATCGAATAGGGATTTATTTCTCACAATTATTTATTTATTTATTTAGCCTTTAAAATTTTTGTAATTTAAAATTTTTAAATTTATTTTTGATAAATTTTTTGACAAATTAAAACTTTTTAAAAACAATATATTACCTTAAAAGTTGGATATTAAATTTGTAATTTAATTATATAATTTTAAAAAATAGCATTACAGTTACATCCTTAAACAACCCAAAGTTGGAGATAAATTTTGGATAATGTTATTTTTGTGAAAGGTAAAAAGTAAAAGTAAAAGTAAAAACGGTGTTTGGTTTATCTTAATAAAATATAATGTAAAAGTTATTGGCTGAGTGGAATTGCTTTCAAATGTTATGGGTTTGATTACCGAATTGGGTTCCCAAGTGCTTTTAATGTTAGATTCCAAAATAAGTCAAAATTAAAAATTTTAAATATTTATAATAATAATAACAATAATAACTAATTCTATGAATTATTTATTTAATTTCATTTTTGTTGAAAATGTGGAAGGATAATTTAAAACTAATAAAATAATAATAATAATAAAAAAGCTTGAAATTGAAGCATATAATATTGGAATAAAATACAAAAAATTACAGGTAATATTTCATTAAATTGGGTTTTGGTTCTTTTTCTATTGCATGCGCACACGCTCTAGGGAACATAAGCCATTTTTTTTTTAATATTATATATATTTACTGGTATACCCTTTTATTTTTATTAATTATTTAAATATAATGAAGACAAAATAAATAATTTCAGGGGTTGGTGGCCGACCCTTCAGAATTTGAAAGCACTAAAATAAAATCAGTATTGGAAATGTGAGAATTAAATAATAAATTAAATTTTAAAATAATGTGAGCCCAATAATTCTATTTTCCTCAAATTTAATTAACTTAAACTAATTAAACCTAATTCATTAATTTAGTTATCAAATCAATCATCCTATGACTTAGGATTATATTTTATTTATATAAATATTTATAACTAATATGCATTAAATAGCAGTGAAAATTATCATAAAATTTCCCTAAAAAGTAGCGATTTAAATAGTTGTTTTTATTTATTTATTTAATTTTTTTTTTATAATATTAATAATTAATTGGATTTATTTTTTATTTTTTGTATTTTCTTGGGGGTGGTTCCCATGTGTCTGTTGGGTATATCAAAGGGGTAAATCGGGAGAAGAGGGCATTTAAAATATATAATTTATAAAGGCATTTTAATTTAATAGATTAAAAATGGGGTGTGGGCCCTTTCCATTTAAGGAAAGATTCCCTCCCTGCCTTTCCTTTTTCCAAAAGTTGACAAAAGACAGGCTAATTGTGATTCAGATTTCTAAGGCATCCTGGAAAGCGTGTGATGAACTCCTCCCACGTGCGCGCGTGCTACTCTCACGTGTGGAAACCCACACTGGCGGTTTGATAATTATATTATTTTAAATTGGGTTTAATCGATAAATAGGTTAGGATGAAAAATTATTAATATTTTTAAAGATAGAATATTTAAATCTCTCTATTAAATTAAAACAGAATTATGGTTTATGAATATACGTTCGTTGAAATATCAGCAAATCTAATATAAATTTCACCCGTTGAGTCGGTCGGGTCATCTCGAGGCCCCGTCACAAACATGATATTATATCATGTGTGCGTAGAAATGCATTATTTTTAGGTGACATTCAAATATGAATGTCAACTAAAAATAATGGGCCGGAGTTGAGAAAGAAAGCCCATAAAAGAATCATGTTGGGCCTAGTGAGCTTTTTCTTGGGTCGTTAAAGCTGGATTGGGCTGGACAGGATAAAAGTCCAATAGGCGGCTGACGTGCCATTACATAACGTAAAATAATTAAAAAGATAAAAGATTTTTGGAAATAAATGATTAATGTGTATTTTTTAATTAAAAAAAGTACTTTTTTTAAATGAGAAAATTCAAATAGAAAGTCCAAGGAAGACTATAATTATTTTTTTTGGTGGAATATTCTATTTCTAGCTTTGGAAAGTTGCTGAGCTGGTTTCCACTTTCTTCCCGTCTTTAATAATTTCGAAATTTTTAATTTTAAGTACACGTCAAATTAAAATTAAAATTAAAATTAATAATTTAAAAAACTATTTAAGTAGGATTGCTTCCCGTCTTGTGTTAGTGTAAGTGATCAACGCAGCGGGTATGCAGGCCAAATTGTTCTGCGAATGGGAACACGAGGTCGCCATCTCAACAGTACCTTTGATTCCACGCTGATCCAGACGTCCAAACCAATCCAATCCGCACAAAGCTCTTCAAACACTCTGTTTCTTGGTTTTGATTATTCTATCGCCGTCAATTTTAGCGATGCAAGCAATGCCAAATTGCCGAGATCTAGGTCTTCTTGTTAATAATGCTTTTAATGGATTCCTCAATCACTTGCCCCACCACATTGCGTTTACATTGGACTTCTCCTTCTTCCTCATTTCCATTTTGAATGCGTGAACTCTCAACAGTAAGATTTCTACTCGTTATCTTAAATGAATCCGTAGAAAGAAAGCTCCTCAAATTGATTCTCTGTTCCTTCTGGATGCGGTTCTCTCTTTAGGTAATGTTCGCCAATTAATTTTCTCCTTCTTCTTCGTGTTTTTTCTTCTTCTGAAATTCTGTCGAAGTATCAGATTATTCGGCTGCGGAAGGAGTTTCTTGAAGGTTATCCATGGGGGAAGAAGATAGTATTTACACGCAAGATGGAACAGTGGACTACCGTGGAGATCCGGCTGTTAGAACCAAAACGGGAACCTGGAAGGCCTGTCCCTTTATTTTAGGTAATTTTTGTTTGTAGGGAAAGTGGATTGATGAGATTCAAACTGGAAATCTTAACTAATGGTTGATTCTTCAATAGGAAATGAATTTTGTGAGAGATTGGCTTACTATGGAATGAGCTCGAACCTGGTGCTTTACTTTAAGAATCATTTGAATCAGCATAGTGCTACAGCTTCAAAAAATGCGAATAATTGGAGTGGAACCTGTTACATTACCCCCTTGATTGGAGCGTTTTTAGCTGATGCCTACTTAGGTAGATATCGGACTATTGCTGCCTTCTCCATCGTCTACGTGATTGTGAGTTCTAACAATTTGATTTTACACTTCGAAACACGATTTTGATGCTCCTAATGTCGTGTTTTTGACATGTTTGGATACTGGAATTGATTGGTCTATGCAGGGGATGACACTTTTGACACTGTCAGCTTCAGTGCCTGGCTTAAAGCCTACTTGTGTTGCTAAAGATGATTGTCATGCGACGGCTGCTCAAAGTGCAGTGTGTTTTGTGGCTTTGTACTTGATTGCGTTGGGAACTGGTGGGATAAAGCCTTGCGTTTCGTCTTATGGAGCAGATCAATTTGATGATGCTGATGAAACTGAGAAGAAGCACAAGAGCTCTTTCTTTAATTGGTTCTATCTTTCAATCAATGTTGGTGCTCTAATTGCAAGCTCTGTGCTAGTTTGGGTGCAAGAAAATGTGAGCTGGGGTTGGGGGTTTGGTATTCCAGCCATGGCTATGGCGATTGCTGTGGTGAGTTTCTTTTCGGGGACTCGGCTGTATCGAAACCAGAAACCTGGAGGAAGTCCTTTTACACGTATATGTCAGGTCGTGGTGGCGTCTTTTAGAAAATATGAAGTAAAAGTACCTGAAAACAAGGCCCTGTATGAGACAACCGATAACGAGTCTGCTGTCGTAGGAAGCCGCAAACTCGACCACACAGATGATTTCAGGTTCGTTTATAATTGAAAACCAAAATGATGTAAGAATGTCCATTGTTAATACGCAATATGTATTGAGGAAGAAACGCTCATCCCCTTGTCTTTGTCAGGTTCTTTGACAAGGCAGCTGTGGAGCTTGAATCAGATCAGATGTTAAAGGGCTCAGTAAATCCATGGAAGCTTTGCACTGTGACTCAAGTAGAGGAGCTAAAGGCCATCATAAGGTTGCTTCCAGTATGGGCAACAGGGATCGTATTCGCTGCTGTGTATAGTCAAATGGGCACTTTATTTGTATTACAAGGTGACAAAATGGATGCTCATATTGGCCCCAACTTTGAGATCCCTGCTGCATCTCTCTCCATCTTTGACACATTGAGTGTGATCTTTTGGGTACCGGTTTACGATCGAATCATAGTTCCAATGGCTCGAAAATACACCGGTCACCCGAACGGCATAACTCAACTGCAGAGAATGGGCATTGGCCTGTTTATTTCAATTATAGCTATGCTATCTGCAGCTATCTTAGAACTTGTGAGGCTTCGAGAAGTTAGAAGGCACAACTACTATGAACTTGACCATATGCCCATGTCCATCTTCTGGCAAGTTCCTCAGTATTTTCTTATTGGTTGTGCTGAAGTATTTACCTTCATTGGGCAGTTAGAATTCTTTTACGAGCAAGCTCCCGACGCCATGAGGAGTCTTGGCTCGGCTCTCTCGCTCACTACCGTCGCACTTGGAAACTACCTGAGCTCTCTACTTGTGACTATTGTCACCAAATTCAGCACTAAAGATGGAAGTCCTGGATGGATACCAGACAATTTGAACTACGGTCATATACACTATTTCTTTTTTCTCTTGGTGATCTTGAGTGTAAAAAACTTGATTGCCTATCTTTTCATAGCTAAGTGGTACAAGTATAAGAGGCCCCTTGGAACCCTTCGCTGATTAATGTAGAAAGTATGGATAGCACACTGAAGAACAGTGCAAAACAGAACAGCCTCAACATTCTGTCAGTAAATTTAGTACTTGTTTATCCGTATGTAATGCAACTCATATTCAAACAAGAAATTATAAGATTCAAAAGTTTTATGAGACCTCACGTTAGTTGGAAATGGGAATGGGAATGGAAATGAATCATTCCTTATAAGGGTGTGTAGTAAATCTCTCCCTACTAGACACGTTTTAAAACTTTGAGAGAAATCTGGTAGGAAAGCCCAAAGAAGATGCTAGTGGTGGGCTAGGACAATTACAAAATGATATCAGAACCAGGCATCGAATGGTATGCCAACGAGGATGCTGAGCCTCCCAGAGTTAGATTGTGAAATTCCACTTAGTTGAAAAGGGAAATGAAGTTAGATTGTGAAATCCCACTTAGTTGAAAAGGGAAATGAAGTATTCCTTATAAAAGTGTGGAAACCACTCCCTAGTAAACTCGTTTTCAAATCTTGAGGGTAAGTCCGAAAGGAAAAACTCAAAGAAGATAATATTTGCTAGCAGTGAGTTTGAGTCGTTACATTTATATCTTAATAATGGCTACAAACGGATTGCCGCTGGCTAAACACAAAGCAATTAGCAACTGAAATTGATTTCACTTTTCCAGCTTTATCCATCTCGTAATAAGATCATAACTTTTATCTAAGGAACGAGAACAACTAGTCTATATAATGTTTATAATAGAAACTTTCCCGGAAGAAGAAGGGACGAACCTTTTTACACGACATGCTTGACATTGAAAGAAGAACTTCTTGGCCTGCTCTTTCCTGGTTTGCCTCTGCTGTGGCTCCTCAATGGTGTCAAATAGAACCTTAACAAGCCATTATCAAAGTTATTTGGCGAATACCTTACACTCCGATTCCTCCGCAACGTAAAATCGTCTCTCCACCTCGAACCGTTCAGTTTCAAATCATTCCCACCATTAAATCCAGCTACTTTGCTCCGATCTCGACAGCTTACGCTGTAACTTCGAATGAGCTTCTGGCTAACGCAAGAGTTCGCTTCGCCATTAGCAACACGCCTCAGCTTTTCCCAAGACTCAGCAATAGGCTGATCACAACTTTCTTCATCATCAGACTTGCTTTCACCACTTCGCTTATGCATCATACCAAGAACACTTAATACTTTACGCCATCTATGCACCTTCTTGAACGTCTTTCGGTCAATCCCAGCTGCGTCAAGAACAGAATCTTTGGAAGTAACATCAGTGCCACTCAAATCGCCATCTCTGGTGGCTTTTGAGCGAGACTTGTTCAAATCTTTCTCTGTAAGTAGCACCTTTGCACCATAGAATAACTCTGTAGTTGCAGGAGATACCTTTGCGTTTGATATTAATTTCAAGTCATCAAAGTCCGCCGATGCCCCCTTTCTGTGTGAACTTGAACGATCAAAGCTCTTCCTCCGCCTCAGAGAAGACAATGAATCCATATAGTAATCTTTAGTCTGAGCCGATCCACCAGGGATTTTATCTCCTACATTCTTCGGAGAGCCTTCTGATTCATCAGAAGGATCATCTTTCATAAATTCAGTACCGGGGAATTTGGCCTCCTCCAAAACTGAAACCATCGGCGTAATCTTTGGATAAGTTTTTCCAATCAGATATCCATCCCAAGAAGCCCTTGCCTCATCGAACGAATACCGTGAATCATCCAACGATATTCTACCTGCATCGGCGGAGAATCTTGGATCTGTATCACAAGACATTCTTCCCAATCCATAGTCTCCAACCTCCGAACGAGTCTCTCCAATTTCAAGCACTCTCGACTTGATAGCCTCTGTTGTCACCGCATCTACATTGCAATTGTTACCGAGATTCTTTCTTTTTTGCTTTTTCCTCCATTTTCCGAGTTTCTTGCTGAAGACTGAAGCCGCTTCCCAGACACTCCCTGCAATTTCTCTTAAATCTCGACCTGCATTCTTCTTCCTCCGAAATTCGAGATCTATAAACTCTTTCACCGTCTTGAACTCAGCCTCCTCTCCAGCAAAATCGTCGATCGTGCCAAGAGCCGGTCCAATTGTCCCTCCGGATGCCCTAAATTGTCTCTCATTTGCCACAACCTCATGCAATTCAAAACCTAAATTCTTGGATTCGATCTCCACCTGCTGATTCGTACATCTCGGCTTATCTTCGCGACAGAAAAGGTCCGACAAGGAGTTTCCGGAGCGAACATCGCACGATTTCCGATGCTGCACCTGCATTCGCCCGATGCTGGCATCACGCTTCGCTGCAGAGAAGGATTTGCTCCGACGGAGCTCCAATGGTGAATGGTGTTTCTGAAGTGGCGATTCCTGTTGCGTATCGAGATCAATCCCAGCAAGGCGCTCACGGAGGCAGGAGGCGCAAAATCCGGTCACTGGCTTGGTAGGATGACGGTGACAGGAGGAAAGCCGATGCGATACAGTTTTGGCCTGCAGATTCATGGCTGAAGATGAAGAAGGCACTCATGTCGCATAGTTACCGAGAGAGAGAGAGAGAGTAGCAGAAAAAAGAGTAATTTTAGAAAATAGCCTCCAAATGTTTAGATTTTGCAGAAAAGACCCCTTTCATAAACAATATTTTAAGCAGACAAGTTTACCCTTTCTTAGTTAAAGAGTTGGTGGGTCAAATTTGCAAAGGCAAACTCTTCTTTTTTCCTCTCAAATTTATACTTTAAACGTTAAGTGAAATAAATACAAATAATGGGGTCAAAATTGTAATTATAGATATATAATTATAGACAAGACCAAGTAAATGTTTTGTAATTATAAATAAAATGGAGGGTAGATTCGGTAAGTGTTTTGATTGGAAGCGTCTTCTTGGGGTGTGAACGTGCAACCTAGAACCGTCTTGTTTCTTGGGTTTTGGTTGGGGTGAAAAATGATTATGCCCAATTTGGAACTTGGCTATCCAGTCATCAGGTTGCTCGACAACTTGAGAACCAAAACAAATATTAATAAATAATAGCAATGTAAATCGATCAGATCCTTTTGCATCCGACGTCCAGACAAGAAATCATCTCGTTGGCACATGCGATTGAAAGGATCCACCGTCCATTTGAGTGGAGCACCGAACCCTACATACTCCTGCACCGCACTGGATCATTCCATAAAAATATGGGTCTCTCGATAGCCAAGATTGATCAGTGAGGGTTCGAGAGAGAAGATGAAGAAAATTGAAAGCGAAATCATGGAGAAGACGAAGCAGCTTCTGGAATTGAGTCAGGAGGAAGCGAACGCCGTCGAGAAACTCGACGTCCGGCCGAGGAAAGCCGGAGAGTCATGCTTCTATACCTTCTTCGCTCTCAGAGGCATCCGAGTCGACCGTTCCGAACCAGGGCTCGTCGTTTGTACCCTAAAGGTCCCTCCGCGCCTCACAGTATGGTTCTGAAACTCTCTGTTACTTTATTTTCTATCTATTTCACTCTTTTTGCCCTAATTTTGGACCTAGTTCTGATGAAGACGTTGCGAAAATCGATTGACGATCGGTTCTTCTGCGAACGAATTAGTCGATGAAGAAAGAGCAGAGGCTAATTTTTCAAATCAAGCACTCAAATCACTCGATCGCCGATTTTATCCTACTGATTGAATTTGCAACGTATTGTTGAATTGAGTACGCAATCGGAGGGGGAGTGCGGTCCTTTTCCTCAATTGCCTAACGCCTCTGGTTTTCGATTTGTCATTTCAGGATCGAACGGGGAAACTGTCTTCAGGTGCGATCGCCAACCTAGTGGATGAAGTCGGTTGCGCCATAATCTATGATGAAGCCCTACCGGAGCCGGTTTCTATCGACATGTCGATCTCGTATATGTCGACTGCCGACGTCGATGTGCGTATAACATTCTCCTTTACTCCCTAGATTCACTTCACAAGCTCTAAATCAAACAAAGAAAGAAGAAAAATGAAATTAAATTATGAAGTGTGAATATCTGCAGGATGAATTGGAAATAGTGTCGAGGCTCTTAGGGCAGAAAGGGCGTTATTCTGGAACCAGTGTGGTTATTAAGAACAAAGGAACGGGAGAAATTGTTGCAGAAGGAAGACATTCGTTGTTCAGCATACGACCGAGTGTGAACTCTAAACTGTGAAAATGGTAAGTGCTGCCATTTTAATTATAGATCGAAAAAATATTTTCTGAATCTGCATCCTGATGTTGAGAGATTTGAACTTAGAACAGCACTTAAATTGAAATGTAATATCTGTTGTATAAATTCTATTTTGGTTGCTCTCATTTGAAATTTGTTATATGTTAGTTTTCCGTTCATTGAAGTTTTAAAATTAGTCACACTAACTCCATTATAGAGTCAGACATCGGAGAACGCTGACTTCAAGGAGACCAAATTTGTTGGAGAGCGAAACAAAACATTCTTTATATATGTGAGGAAATCTTTTTCTAGTAGATGTGTTTTAAAATCGTGAGGCTAGGCGATATGTAACGGGTTAAAGCATACAATATATAACATTCCTTCCTTATAAAAAGTATGGAAACCTCCATCAGTAAATGTGTTTTAAAATCATGAGGCTGATGGCGATACGTAATGGACTGTTACACTTACACAAATACTCAAACTCCTAAAAATGTTCATCTACCTTTTGCTCAATCTAGAGATACTTCGAGCCTTTCGTTCATGTTCTTTTTTGTCAATATTGACGGTTGTTAATCAAATGCTCATTTTTCACTCTAAATAAGAATATATTTTGCTCGGTGAGTATGTCTTTGCTTAATGGGATTCGAAAGATGTGGGTTTTCGAGAGTCCGAGCACGGAGAAGATGCTAAAATAATGATTTCCAACCCCTTGCAGAGCTCCAAATTTCCATTGGCTTCTAAGACTTTAAACTTATTTTAAAAAATTAATTAAAGATATTATAACCACTTAAATTGTGGAAAAAATAAAATAAAATAATGTAACCAAGAATTTTCTGAATTATATAATAATAATAATAATAATAATAATTATTATTATTATTATAAAGTCGGAAAGTTTCGACACAATTAACTATGTAACACAAGCATTTCAAAATATATAATATTTATAAAAGAAATGTTCGGTATACAAATCGTAGAATTTGTAGATATTTCTTTTTAGGTCATATCTATAATATTTTAGTATTTAGTTGAAAATGCAAATAAACTATTTCAATCAAATACCAATAAGTAATTATATTTTTATTATTATTTTTGAAATTGGTATAATTAAACTATTAGATGGATTAATAGCTATAATATTTCATTAATAATTTTAACAGTCAAAATGAAGTGAAAACAAAAGTTACGGTAGAAATATAAATAAAATAGCATTCATTTTTAAAGTACATATTGCATTTATAATTTAACATTATATAAATACCGTGTGATAATTTTTTTTAATAATATTGGATAGAATATAAAAGTCAAATATTCGGTAAGATTTGATTGCGATTGTTTGAAAATTAAGAAAGTAATATTTAAATATATCTTGGAGGAATAATGGTATTATTAGGCTAAAATATAAAAATATAATAAATAAACTGTCATTTATTTTTTTAAATATTTCAGTACGGGTAGTTTAGGCTGGTTTTTTAATTCCCCATCTCAAATTAATTAATTAATATTTTGATTCTTATTTATTAATAATTTTAATAATTTGGGTAAAGTGTTTGTATTTTACAAAAAGATAAATATTGACCAAACAATTACAATATATCTTAAATATTATTTAATAATTTGAGGTTTTACAATTAAATTAATTAATTAATTAATTAATTAATTAAAAATAAAGTTGAGCTTTCATATATATTTGGATGATTTTGCGTTTACGAGAAGTACTCGACTTGACAGGAGTAACAATGACAAAAGATTTTTTAGGCCATCATATCATTGATCATAATACTTATCATATCCCTTTGTTCCTAAGGAAAAGAAAATTTTTCGAGAAGATTTTGAAACTTGCGACCAATTGGAATATGACAAGTCTTCGTTGTGGATTTGTAATAGTTCAAGCTCACCGCTAATAGATACTGTCCGCTTTGGCCCGTTACGTATCACCATCAGCCTCACGATTTTAAAACACGTCTACTAGAAAGAAGTTTCCACATGCTTGTAAAGAATATTTTATTCTCTTATTCAATCAACGTGGGATCTCACATGATTCCCTGATTCATAGCCGTCTTTGAATTTTACAACAATAACATATTTTTCTAAAAAGGGTAGCAAAATACTGATATTTTCAAATAGGTCCTTTCAGCCAAAGCCAAAGCCAAAACATAGCCGTTAATTTTTTACAAGTGAAATTGTAATTTAATATATAAAAAAAACAAACCTTACTCCATGAGAAAATCACTTAAGAAACTGCGAAAGAAGAACCGGGAAGAAAGACCGCGAATTATTGCCATTGCGGCGGCCGGCGAAGCAAACCAGTCAGCGGAGGGACAAAGTCAAGCGCTGAAGGCGACATCTCGCCGCCGTAAGCATGGAATTTTTTGGTATGTTCAGTATTTTTAGAACTCTAAAAGCAAAATTTAACCCTAACATTACTCCTTCTGTGCTTGACCAAGAGGCCCAGTCTTTCATAACTTCAAATTAAATGCTTCCATCTAATCATCTCTCCATTAAATTCTCAACTGCTTAAATTTTAGGAAGCGGATAATGATGATCAGATTTCCAAGTCGAGAATCGCCTGAATTTTGGTTCTACAAATGAAGAACAGAGACGACTCTGACCCTCACTTCCAGGATCAGAGATCGCAGAGCTCCAACTCCCGTGCCGAACGGCGTTCCGGTGCCCTACGCAAGCCGAATCATGAATCTGTACTTTCATACAAGTACGTAAAAGCGGCTGTTTCTAGATTTTTTAAATCCATTTTCATCGGTCGGAAGAAGAATTCTTCGGATCGATCTGTAATCAGCACCAGAGAAGCTAATAATTCTCGCAGAGAAGTCTCCTGTGAGTTTCCTTGATTTTTGGTTCGTTTTGCTTGTTCTTCGGCGAGTTAGATGATTGATTTTGCTTTCTTTGATTTTTAGCTTTTTCGACGGGAAGCTACGGGAGGAACTCGTCGGCTTTGAAGTCGTATGATTCGTATGGTTCATACGGTTCCTCGTCTAGCTATCCCAGCGAATTTTTCGCATCTCCGGAATTCTCGATTAAGGATCTTTATAAGGCGACGGACAATTTCTCTGCCGCTAATGTCGTTGGGACTGGATCGTTTGGAACGGTGTACAAAGGGAAGCTCAAAGACGGTTCTCTTGTGGCCGTAAAGCGAGCCAAAAGGGTACGAAGTTCAAGTTTAAACTTATTTTCTGTTGATTCCTCGAAGTTATGGAACAGGTTGAGTTCATCACGAGTTCGAACTTGAAATTAACAATGGAAAAAGTTGCTAAAGCTATGATTCGAGTGATCATATTAATATAAATTTGACCATTAAATGCTTAGGGTTCAGATTTTTGACAGATTTGATACTTTTGGCAGAATGCAAACGAGAGGTGTTTGCTGAAAGCGTTCTGGAATGAGATACAAGCTCTGTCAAGGATCGAACATTTGAATCTGGTACGTTTGTATGGCTATCTGGAGCAAGGAGATGAGAGGATCATTATTGTTGAATACGTTGGCAATGGAAATCTTCGAGAACATCTCGATGGTAAGCAATGTTGGTGAATCGTTCTGAATTGTGATATCTTCTTGATGTATGCATATAACTCAGAAATCTAGTTTATTGATATCTTTTGTGCAGGCAAGCGAGGAGACGGCCTTGAGATTGGAGAGCGTCTGGACATTGCCATTGATGTAGCTCATGCTATCACCTACCTTCACATGTACAATGGTATGCACATGATTTTCCTAATATGCATTTGATAGTGCTTCTGTGAGATCCCACGTCGGTTAGAGAGAGGAATGAAACATTCCTAAGGGTGTGGGAACCTCTTCCAAGTCTACGCATTTTAAAAACTTTGAGTGGAAGCTCGAAAGAGAAAACCCAAAGAGAACAATATCTACTAGTGGTAGGTTTGAGCTGTTACAAATGGTATTAGAGCCATACATTGAGAGGTGTGTCAGCGAGGACGTTGGGCCCCCAAAGGGGGTGGATTATGAGATCTCACATCGGTTGGAGAGGGGAAAAAAACATTTCTTATAAGGGTGCGAAAAACCTCTCCCTAGAACGAAACATTCTTTACAAGGGTGTGGAAACCTCTTCCTAACATACGCGTTTTAAAAACCTTGAGGGGAAGTCCGAAAGGGATAAGTCCTAGGAGGACAATATCTATTAGCGGTGGCTTGGATTATTACAGCTCCATATCAAGAGTAGGCTTACATATAGTTTAAGGAGTATTAGATAATGAACTATTGGTTCTAAGCTGTCCTGTAGTACGAACGAATCAACGTTTCTATTATTAGGCTAGAAGCTTAAGAATCCCAATCACTTCAAAATACAAACTAGCTCATGTTGCTAAGTTAATGAGTCAAAGAAACAGTGAGGAATCTGAATCTGAATGTTTAAATGTAACTGACAGATGCGCCAATAATCCATCGAGACATAAAGGCTACAAACATCCTAATCACAGAGAAACTCCGGGCAAAAGTGGCAGATTTTGGGTTTGCACGCCTGGTTGCGGAAGATTCTAACGTTACACATATATCAACCCAAGTTAAAGGAACGGCTGGATACTTGGATCCTGAATACCTAAGGACTTATCAGCTCACTGAGAAGAGTGATGTATACTCCTTCGGGGTGTTGCTGGTAGAGCTCATAACAGGAAGACACCCAATTGAAACAAAGAGGGATATCAAAGAAAGAGTAACTATAAGATGGGTAAGTCTTTTATTAACTGCACCATTACGTAATTCTGATCCTTTATACCTTGCAATTTTATATCAAATTCTCTTGTCTGCAATACCTTGGGTGCTTCTTTCCATTTTCTAGATAGCGACTATCCTTGTTCAGTTTAGTTTCCCTGCATCTAAAAGTGAATATTCAAATGTCATTGTGCAGCATTGTGAAGATTCTCTGCACGTCCTTTTAGTTCACTAGAGTTATGTTCTGGCTACAACTTGTGACACCACGATGAATAAAATTGCAAACTTGTAACTATCTAAGTCCACCGCTAAAAGTTATTGTCCGTTTTAGGCCGTTACGTATCACCGACAACCTCAGTTTTTAAAATGTGTATGCTAGGGAGAGGTTTCCACATCCTCGTAAAAAATGTTTTGTTTCCCTCTCTGACCGATGTGGGATCTCACAATCCATCCCCTTCATGCTCGGTGTTCTCGCTGGCACTCCTTCCCCTCTCCAACCGATGTGGGATCTCACAATTCACTCCCTTTTAGGGGCCTAGTGTCCTCGCTGGCACACCGCTCGGTGTCTGGCTCTGATACTATTTGTAACAGCTCAAGCCCACCGCTAGTAGATATTATCCATTTTGACCCGTTACGTATTGCCGTCATCCTCACGGTTCTTAAAACGCGCCTGCTAGGGAGAAGTTTCCACACCCTTATAATAATGTTTTTTTTCCCTTTTCCAACAGATAGGGATGTCACAAAACTACTCAAAAGTTTTTATGGGTTGAATTGATTCTTTCTGTCCTCTTAAATGTGAAAGTGCTCATCACATGACAATTTCATTAGGAGTTGCATACACCTTGTTCCCCCTCTTAGTTTTGAATACGTGATATTCATGAATGAAGCCAATGTATTTTCAAGTATGGTGTTTATTTCACTCATCTTCTTCATCACATGGTATGTTCCTGTTTACTGTAGACCATTATTAGGTACCAAATTACCGATGCATATTGGCCTAACTATGTTTAGGACCTCTACATATCATGCAAGTAAATTCCACGTGTTTAAGTTGTCTGCCGTAGTGTGAGGTCTGGTCTTAAATTTCTCTCTAGAAACTAATGGGTAGAGTAGCTCAAAAAGAACTATAGCAGTTTTGCCTTGCCTAGACATAAGGGTCGGGAAAAGGTCTCCAATCTACCTTAGTGTGATAGGAACATAGTTATTTGTTTTCAGTCAAGATGTCTATCCCGCCCCTTTCTAGGTTGGCATAACAAAGGAGGACGCCAATAAACAAAATCTACCCCTCACTTGTCGAAGGTAAAAAAGATCATGGGAGAGAATCTGTGAGATCTCTCATTGGTTGGAGACGGGAATGAAACCGTCTTTATAAAGGTGTGGAAATCTCTCCCTATCTGACGTGTTTTAAAACTGTGAGACGGACGGTGATATGTAACGGACTGAAACAGACAATATCTGCTAGTGGTGAGTTTGGACTATTACATATGGTATCAGAGCCAGACACTGGACAGTGTACCAGCGAGGGCGCTGAGCCCACAAAGGGGGTGGATTGTGAAATTCCACCTCGGTTGGAGAGAGGAATAAATGATTGCTTATAAGGGTGTGAAAATCTCGTCCTAGTAGACGCGTTTTAAAACCATGATGCTAAAGACGATACGTAATGAAGCGAAACAGACAATATAGAGATGTTTTGTAAATTGTATTAACTATAAGCCTAGTGTTGGGAACTTTGGGTTAGTAAAATCTGTTTGGACTATACAAATGAATACTTTTAGAAATATAAGGTTGTGGTATGAGCCTAAAAATAAACAAATCCAATATGATGCAGGCAATGCAGAAGCTGAAAGATGGAGAAGCTGTGATCGCCATGGATCCTAGACTGAAAAGGACTTCTGCATCTACAGTAACCATGGAGAAGACGCTCAAATTGGCTCGCCGATGCCTCGATCCCTTGAGACCGTCTCGACCGTCCATGAAAACTTGTTGTGAGGAGTTATGGGGAATTCGAAAGGAATATAGAGATAGATTATTATCTTCTTCTTGCTCGGAGTCTATTCGTTCAGCAGAATTTCCAGGTCAAAATGCAAAAAACAACCAATATGTTTCTTTTGATGATAAGGAGGATGAAGATTTGTACAGCAAATTCCATTCTGTATAAGTCACCAACTTATGCCATTTCCAGATAAGAGTGAAGCTTTTCATACCTCTTTTCCATAGCTTTTAAGTAACAAGTCCTGGAAGTCTCTGTTTTTATTGTATATTTTATATTTTCAAAAGATTCCCCAAACAGCATTTATTCAATTACATTGCTGCATTTTTCCTTACCGTTTCAATTTTCAAAAGAGTCACCCGACCCATTTGAGGTTCTATAGTCTCGTTGGGCTCACCCCTCTCCAATCGATGTAAGATCTCAAAATCTGTCCCATGGGGTTCAGAGTTCTCGTTGGGTTCCACTCCTCTCCAATCGATGAGGATCTCACAATTCGTCTCACTTAGAGGCTAGCATTTTTATTGACACACCACTTGGTGTCTGATTTTGATACTACTTATTATAGCCTAAGCCTACTGCTAACTTGTATTGTCTGCTTTATTCTGTTGCCTATTGCCGTTAATCTCACGATTTTAAAACGTGTGTGTTAAGAAGAGGCTTCCACACTTTTATAAGCAATGTTTCGTTTCTTTCTCCAATAAATTCTTTAACTTTCAATTTTTTGTCCAATAAGTATTTGAGATTCATTTGCTTATCCTAAACTAAAAATTTAATTTACTGTCTTACATAAAAGTTAATTATATATATATATATATATATATCTCGGGATGGTGTCAAGACACATGGACCCCGTCGATGGGAATCGAGATGATTGGTTGAGATGCGACGTTGCATTGAAAGACCTTGGCTCGAGCAGAGACAAGGTCAAACTGAATGACCTAGCCTAGTGTAGAGGCAAGTCGATTGTGTCGCAGACGATTAAACATGCACGCGCAGGCGACATGTGTGGTCGAGCAAGTTTGGATTCCACACGAGCGATGTTCGATTGGCGAAGACAAACCTCGCCTAAGGTCTGACGAAAGCCGGAGCGAAAAATATATATAAGACTTAATTCCCCTTAAGGCTGGTCGTGATCGTGTCAAGATCATGACTCGACACAGTAATATATATATATATATATATATATATAAAAGTTTTTTATATGCGAAATTTATTAAAATAAGAGTGATTAATTTTGTAATTGGAAAAAAGCAGCTGACTGGACTAGCACTGAAATATCCCCAACCCCGCGAAGTGACCGGTTTTCGCCTCTCTCCCCCTCAACCGTCGAAGTACTTTTCATGATCTTCCCGTGAGGGCGGGTGCGCCTTTTTTCTAAACAGAAGAAATTATATATTACCAAAAAAGAAAAAAAAAATAATAATCTCCAAGTTCCCAAGTCCGCGATTCTTTCTCTTGGATCCATTCATTTCCATGTGATCGTCACGTATGGTTCAATCACCTCCATTACTACACTTTCCTCTCCTACTCATCTTCTTCCTCCACTCCTCTCTCTCTCTCTCTCTCTCTCTATGCGTAATTCTCTGATATTTTCTCGAGAAAACTCCAAATACGTCCTTCCATTCTCTTTGTCCTCATTACCTTTTTTAGTTTGTTTTTCTTTGAATCCTCACCGATTTCACTTTCATTGTAGTCCTGAAAATATCTTTCTCGCTTGCTTTGCTTATGCTTTTTTTTATTTTTTTTATTGATTCTTCGGCTTCACTCGGTTTGAGTATTATTGGATCTCATTCTTGTTCGAGCTTCTGTGGTTATTCGGCTCGCTATTTTGGAGCAGAAGTGTTGAAGCAGTAAGTTTGTACTTCTGTTGTTTGCTGTTGATTTGCAAGTTCTAATTAGGGCTCGGTATTTTGATTCTCGGTTGTTCTTGGCTTGGTTCTGCGACTTGCTGTTTCTTTTCCTGTTCCATGTTTTCTCTTCAACATTGTTATTGTTTTGTTTCAGGTTGATTTCTTTGTAGACTCTGAGTATGGCGACTGCGAATGCTAATGGTGGTGCGGTTTCTACTGGTTCTGCGAAATTTCCCGCGGTTGCGCATCCTTTAGCCGAAGAGCCGGAAGAGATTGCGTCTAATATCAAATATCATGCAGCTTACAGTCCTCATTTCTCTCTCTTCAAGTTCGAGCCCGAGCAAGCGTATTATGCGACTGCTGAGAGTGTTCGCGATCGGCTTATACAAGTACGTTTTCTAAATCTTCAACTCATTGTGTGCTGAAATTGTATTCTCGAATTGCTACTTACGTGTGTGTTGGTCGAATCCTCCTTTATGCGTTAGACATTTTTTTTTTGTTGACTCTCTGAAATACGATTTATCATTGGTTCTTTATTGTGTTATTGTGGTGTTGTGTAACTATCTTTCAAATGATTTTGAACATGAAACTATTAAAGAGCGTCTTACAGTCGAACCTTGCTTATTTAATGCTTTCTAATTGTCCCGATACGCATCAAGGCTCAACATTTGGTTCTAGCGTTCGGTAGATATTTACCGTTTGATCTGGATTGTTTGCATTCACATTTTACGCTTGTATTCAAAGATTAAAAGCATTCTGCAATAATGAAGATTAGATAGGAGATTAAACTAATCATCAGATTTCAATTGACAAGTGTTTCCTGAGAGGCTTATCTATAATGCATTAAGAGACAACAAAGTGTGTAGCTAATTTGAGTTGACTGGTCTACTATATTTGATTTGAGTATATTATGACGAGTTGATGCATTTTTTTCATTTAATCTAAATATGAATCTGCACTAACTTTGATTGATGGTGGCTGAACTGATGGTGCTACTTCTCATCCGTCACTCTGCAGCAATGGAATGAGACCTACTTGCATTATCACAAAGCTGATCCCAAACAAACGTACTACCTATCAATGGAGTATCTTCAGGGCCGAGCTTTGACCAATGCGATTGGAAACTTGAATACTCAGGATGCATATGCTGATGCTCTGAATAAATTAGGACATGATCTTGAGGAACTGGTTGAGCAGGTTATTTTCAATGTTCTGTTCATTTGAAACCTGTTTTCTGCAATATTTAAGAGGTCTTGTGTTTGCCCATTTGTTTTCTTCTACTGAATATTGTGCATGCTTTCCATGAAAAGAAGCGATCATTAGTAGAAATTTAGTGGTGAATGCTACGTATTTAATCCTTTCAACCATCAAATATGGCAACCAAAACCATATGTTTTTTTACCAATAGCTCATTTATAACTCAAAAAATTCCATGCATGACTGTTGGTCCATATCCTGACTATAAATATATTTATATTCTCTGATATTTCAATGTTGACTTTAGCTTCTCTAGGAATCAATGACCACATGAATATATTGATAATTTGACACAGGTTGTACTTTTTATGCTTTCTCCACATCCTGCTGGCACATAGCTAATGTATGATTTGAGTTTAGTCAAGTAGCCCTGTGTTTATAGTTATCTTTTAACATGCACAATGTTGATATTGTAAATGACTTTTCATAGGAGAAAGATGCTGCCCTTGGAAATGGTGGACTTGGAAGGCTTGCTTCATGTTTTCTGGATTCTATGGCAACATTAAATTTGCCTGCATGGGGTTATGGTTTGAGGTACAGATATGGGCTTTTCAAGCAGCTGATCACTAAGGATGGCCAGGAGGAAGTGGCTGAGGATTGGCTTGAGGTCAAGTTCCCATTTGAGAAATTTTTTATATCAATATATTTCTACTTCAGACGTCTTTTAACACTTGTATTTGTGAAAATCATGCAGAAGTTTAGTCCTTGGGAAGTTGTCAGACATGATATAGTATTCTCTGTCAGATTCTTTGGTCATGTGGAGGTCAAACCCAATGGATCGTAAGTTTTATGTTTTGGCTGAACTAATTGCCTCAACTAGTCCATTTTGAGAAGACATTGTAGTTATAAATGTTTAAGGGCCAGAATACATTCCAGAATTGATCATCTTACTTTAAAAATTATCTTCACTGCTTTGGGCATAACTCTCGGTTTAGTGAAAGTTGTGCATTGTGTACCTAACAGTCGAAGATGGACTGGAGGAGAGATTGTACAAGCTCTAGCCTATGATGTACCAATTCCAGGATACAAAACCAAGAATACTAATAGTCTTCGCTTGTGGGAAGCCAAAGCACGTGCGGATGATTTTGACCTTTTTCAATTCAATGATGGACAGTATGAATCTGCTGCACAGCTTCATTTTAGAGCTCAACAGGTATGTTACAAATTATCATACTTGAAAGGTTGTTCATGGAATTGGCACATCAACAGGTTTATTATCATTTGCAGATATGTGCCGTTCTATATCCTGGAGATGCTACAGAGAATGGAAAACTCTTGCGACTAAAACAACAATTTTTTCTTTGCAGTGCGTCACTGCAGGTTGGGAGATTCTTCATTTATTTATTTATTTATTTTTCACGAAGGCAATTTTTTAGTCTTGTGTTGGCCTGGGATATCTTTCCTTCAACATTGAGGCATATTAAGAATCTCAAGATGGTTCAAAAAATTATGTTCGTATATGCTTCTTTAAATAGTTTTAGTATGAACAAAAGCATATTTCATTTTCTTTGTGCAAGTTACAACTGTGCTAGAAAAAAAGTATTTGGTAGCATGCAACTATATATATATAGGGTGAAGATATAATTTCTAATACTTGTTTTGCAAACATAATGGAAGTATGAATATTCTTATAAATAAAACAGCCGGTTGTTTGTTTATTTTTTGAACAACTTCTCATTAATATAATGAAAAAGAACAAATGTTCAAGGGTTACAAACTCTTAAAGTGAGTGAAAATAAAATAAACAAATATGACCAGGCCAAGTAACCTATGAATTGTTCAAAATCCTCACCTAATGAGAATCAAAAGAACATGAAGCCAGAACTTCAACAAACAATTATTTGCTGCTACAACCGTATTTGATAGTAACACTTAGACATGCATCTCAAAATTAATGCCAAGTTTAATGTGCCTGCGATTGTAATTGGCTTAGTTACATATGTCCCAAAACAGATAAGTTAAAGTTTCTAACAATTATAAAATATACAATCAATCCCAAATGGATGGCTAGTGAGATGGTGCAAATTTTAGCAAATGGTACTACTGCTGGTGATGAACCAGCCAGGGGCGAGGATATAGTGTTAGTTTATGCCATGAGAGGATTAAGTTGGTTGTATTAGTTGTATATGTAGTGATAGCAAACACGTGCATCATATAGTTCTAATCTAAATCCTATAATCTAACGATGAAAGTTTTGAACTGGTTATACAATTATTAGGTTTGTTGGGCTGAGAGTTCCTGCAGGCCTAGGTGCTTTTTGCTAGTAATCGTTAGAGATTCAGAATGTCAATGTTTTCGTTGATTATGTGCACCTGTTCTCTGTAAAAAATGATTACGTGCATCTGTTTGCTGCCTGCTCTTTGGTATTTTTTCCTCATCTGACAAGGATATCCAAATCAATTACAGGACATAATTTCAAGATTTAAGGAGAGAAAGCAGGGGAAAGATTCATGGGAGTGGTCTGAGTTTCCTAGCAAAGTTGCAGTGCAACTAAATGATACTCATCCAACCCTTGCAATTCCTGAACTGATGCGATTACTAATGGATGATGAAGGTCTTGGATGGGATGAAGCATGGGATATAACTACAAGGTGTAAGAAATATATATATATGAGATCTTTAGGTTATTATGTTTTGGAATTAGAAGCTAAATTGGACTATGTTGAAAACTGGATCAGGACTATTGCTTATACCAATCACACTGTCCTTCCTGAAGCACTTGAGAAATGGTCACAACATGTGATGTGGAAGCTTCTTCCTCGCCATATGGAAATTATTGAAGAAATTGACAAGAGGGTACAAGCCTCACTTTAGAATCAAAGTTGTTTTTCTTCTTTCAACACTTAATTTCATTTACTTAGATTATTTCTTATAAAGCTTGGAAAAACCTTACAGTTTGTTGCAATGATCCATGCTGCTCAAAATAATCTTGAGCATAAGATAGACAGTTTGCAGATCTTGGATAATAATCCTCAGAATCCAGTTGTTCGGATGGCTAATTTGTGTGTTTTATCTGCGCATTCGGTGAGAAATCTTACTTTGGGAAAAGAATAATTCATGTATTTTCTTCTTCTATTCAAGCATTGTTGTACTCCGTAGAGTGAGGTTCTCATTAGCTTTTCAGAATTCACCTTTAAGATTTTAGTGCTGTAGCTAATCTTGTAAGGAGGATCTCATATTATTAATTCCTTTTGCCTATTGTTATTGTAGGTAAATGGTGTTGCGCAGTTGCACACTGATATCTTAAAGGCTGAGTTATTCGCTGATTATGTAACAATATGGCCAACAAAATTTCAAAACAAGACAAATGGCATTACTCCACGCCGATGGCTCCAGTTTTGCAACCCTGACCTCAGTAACATAATAACCAAATGGTTGAAAACAGAAGACTGGGTGACCAACCTTGACCTGCTTGCAGGTCTCCAAAAAGTACGTCTTGGCTACTACTTATTTGGAATTCAAAATTTCTCTAGTCTAATTTCATTCTTGCTATGTTCCTTCCAAAAGATTGCGGACAATGCAGATCTTCAAGCTGAATGGGCATCTGCTAAAATGGCTAACAAGGTGCGGTTGGCAAAGTATATAGAGCAAGTGACTGGCGTTAGCATTGACCCAAATACTTTATTTGACATACAAGTTAAGCGCATACATGAATATAAAAGGCAACTGCTGAATATCTTGGGTGCAATTTATCGATACAAGAAGTTAAAGGTATAAAATACTCCTTAGCTACATTCCATTATATTGCCAAACAAATAAGTGATGCATGAGTTGGGCGTCGAAAGGGCGTCGAAAACATCGTATATTTAATAGCATCTGTAGTCATATCTGAGTTTTGATTATAGCCAAGAATTTATCATTTTCTTCTAAAATTGCTCATTATATATACATATATATATATATAGGTTGCCTGCTTATTGTGCTGGTACCATTTCACCAGTAGTGGAATATGAATGTTTAATTAAGTGGTCTTTGATTTTTACTCCTTCAATATATACACCCAGTTTGAGCAAGTAATGTTTTTTGTTTCAGATTGTTTCTTTATTTTTTTAACACCCAATAAATAGTATTGTAGTCATTTTACTGGACTTTTTTTTTGCAGGAATTGAGTCCTGAAGAACGGAAGAAAACCACTCCACGGACTATTATGATTGGAGGAAAAGCATTTGCTACATATACAAATGCCAAGCGGATAGTCAAGCTGGTAAATGATGTTGGTGCAGTTGTCAACACTGATCCTGAGATCAATAGCTACTTGAAGGTATATATTTTGAAGTGGGCTCTTAGATTTTCATCTTCATGCATGATTTTGTTAGTTCTCTAGTGACTTGAATGTTCAATTGGTGCTAAAATTGTTGCATTCAATTCTCTTAGATTTTATAACATGAGGGAATAAGTTAGAAAGCAAGAAAGGAGGTATCAAGGACTTCAGTATTATTGTTATTCTGAACTTTTCCTCTGGATTTAGATTGCTTACCGTCGTGTCTCTTTTTTCTTATGTGCTTATTATGATGTTTTAGCTATTTCGCTCATCGAGTAGGCATTTTTTGTGGTTTTAGATTTGTATGTTTTAAATGTGGTTGCTCTTGCTGAGAATTATTATTAATTTCTATAAATTTATTCTCGTATATGGAGATATTTCTTTAGAATTAAAATCTACAAATGTGTAGCGTTATCGGATGGTACACCTTTCAAACACACGAACAGAAGATGAAAAAAGAGAGTTCTTATAAAACCATGTCTAAATGATTACCCACGGTGAGCCTTAATGGCTTCTTAAAGCATTTACTTTTGTTTAACTCTGCTGTCTCGGCAATATTTTCAGGTTGTATTTGTTCCAAATTACAATGTGTCTGTGGCAGAGAAGCTTATTCCAGGAAGTGAATTATCACAGCATATCAGCACTGCTGGCATGGAGGCTAGTGGCACTAGCAACATGAAGTTTGCCCTTAATGGCTGTCTCATAATAGGAACATTGGATGGGGCTAACGTTGAAATCAGAGAGGAAATTGGAGAGGAGAACTTTTTCCTATTTGGTGCAACAGCAGATGATGTCCCTAGGCTCCGGAAAGAGAGAGAGCTTGGACAGGTGTGTGCCTTCCTCTTTTATGTTCAGTATATACATATTTTTTTTCCTTGTGAAAATTGGTTCACGTAATATGTCATCTAACTATCAAAATCACGATTCAATTATTTCGTTCTTCACTTTGCTAGTATTATTCATATTAACTTTTATTTTTCGTTCTTCAATTTAAATGTTCAAGTAAACTAGATTTGTTTTAACAAAAATTTCAACATTGAAATAAAGTCCAAGTCAATTCTCTAGTCTTGAAAAAAAAAGGATTTGATGAAGTCTACATGAATTTTTCTAATACGTCAGTTTTTATGCTTCAATTAATTAATTATTTTTTATTTTCTTGATGCAAATATTCTTGCGCTTGATGAAAGATTTTTTTTAAAAGGAAAGACTTGGACACTCCAAATTATGAAACCTAAAACTTGTATTACACTGATGCTCTACTCGTAATGGTCTTCATGCTTCCTATAAAGACTCTGTGCTTGATTGAGGACCTTAATGAAAGTGGACAGTGGGTTTGCTACCAAAGGACTTGGGAGGTGGACCTCAAATCCATTGTGTTTCCAAATTCAAATCACTGGTCCTTATTCTTACTTCTTACCCGCTCCTGACCTAGGAATGGAATCAAAATTTAATGAAAGTGCCTTCAAAGCATGACTTTGGATTGTATGATATGCTCTGTTGCTTACATCTTTCTGGAAAACTCCGAGTAACAAAATTTTTAAATTCACAACAAGGTTCTTTTAAAGAGTTTCTACCTTTTGTACTTGAATTAATTTTCTATTTTTACTATGCAGTTTAAGCCAGACCCTCGATTTGAAGAGGCCAAACAGTTTATAAGGAGTGGTGCATTTGGAAACTATGACTATGGCCCTCTCTTGGATTCCCTTGAGGGAAACTCTGGCTATGGTCGTGGTGATTACTTTCTTGTTGGTCACGACTTCTCAACCTACATGGATGCACAGGCAAAAGTAGATGAAGCTTACAAGTAAGAAAACTGATTCTTTTAGATTTTCTCCTCCCTTGGTTGGTTGTTTAGTTTAACTGATGCTGCTAAATTATCTCATCCAATTTTGATTATTAATTGTTTGTCATTTAGATATTTTAGTTTAACGGATAAACCATTCATGTAAGCATAAGGGCAATGGTTGTTTCTCAATCATGGAAATTTTGTCTAAATGATTATGTTTTCTCTGAGCGTCCTACTGCTGGATTGGTTTGCTACTTCAGTGAGTCAAAGAGTTTGAGTGAACGCAGATAGGGAGAGATTTGTTCCTTGATAGCCAGTTAGGCACTATTTCTTTCTCCATAGCACAGATAATCAAGGTATTCTTATTATACAATATGATACACTCAGCCTCTCTACTACATTACTAGTTAAGCATCATGTCCTATATATTTAATTATAATTGACTAAGCCTCCATATTTTGAGTCTTTGTTACTTCCAATTTTCGCAAAATTCATCGAAATCATGCCTTCAACAATAACAATCAAGTCTAATAGCTTTTGGGTTTGTTCTACTGCTTGTTGGTTAAACATCAATCTTAAACCATCCAATCAGCAAAAACAAGATTTGCCTAACAACATATGCGTTCTGCAGGGACCGACAGTTGTGGCTGAAGATGTCGATATTGAGCACAGCTGGGAGTGGAAAATTCAGCAGTGACCGAACAATTGCACAGTATGCCAAAGAAATATGGAATATACAGGAGTGCCGTGTACCATAGTTTCAACAGCCTAGGTTCACCTTGTCTTAAATTAAAGGAAATAAGAATTCTGTACGACGCTAGGTATCTCAATTATCTCTCTGCTTTAATTCACTACTTGCTGGTACTAGTAACACTAGCTGAGTACAGTATAAAACTTTTCATGTAATATCATATTGTGATGCAATTACCTGTTCAATTAATAAAATTTCCGTTTGTTAGTGAAGCTTTTTTAGATTAGAGGTTGGCTTGTAGATTTCGTGGTGTCTACTAAAAACGTCATGGAGAATATATTGTTGTTGTACCTCGTACCTCACCGTGAACAGGTGTACATACTTGACCTTCTAGTAGATCAAGGAGAGCACTAATCTACTTCTTTATATGTTCCTGATGGTTTTGAATTCCATTTGATAAACTGCACTGCAAAACTCTTACTAGGCCACTGATGACTTATGTAAGATTGCAAATCATTTTTTGAACAATGATCCACACTTAAACTTAACAAGGTTGTCGGTAGCGTTAGTGCACTATCCTCAAGGTTTCATCTTTGATTGGCTTGCTAAAAGGAGTATGGTCCATAAGTTGGTAAGAATTTTTTGCTTCTTAGACTACACTTTGCATATTGATATGATGTATTGTTGACTTATCGTACAATTGATCTCTGTCGCAGTTGAAACTACTCAGACACGAGATGGTTTTTCATTTGACAAATCAATTGATTGATTGATCCGATGATTGGATGTGTTGAGCGATAGATCAGCTACCAAGCTTACCAAGCCGGTGAGAGAAATAATTTTGTTTAGTTTTAAATTTTAATCATTACGTAATTATTTTTTATACACAAAGCATTAAAATAATATATATCTGAATCGAAGATTGATTAAATTGATAGATGGAGTCTACGGCTAATACCTGCATTATTAGTAAAAATCATGAGCTTAGATTCTCAACTTTTGGCAGCCGACTGGGTTTTTCAAATTTGGTGCCTCAACTCTCAGAGGTAAGATTGAAGTGGAAGGGTGGGCTGTCATGTCATGCCTGGCTAATGGTACTCATCATACTACAATTTCTTGTGTTTTTTTGAATCAGATTAGTTGTTTCCATCATGTTAATTGCTATAATTAAGGAACTCTTTAACAAGAGTTGTTAATCTAAATTTTATCTGGCATGACCAAGGAAAAACTATTTGGGGGAAAGTAGGGGATGACTTATTTAAATGAACAAAGTTCTTAAAGGGAAAAAAAAAAAAAAAAAAAAAAAAAAAAAACTATGAACTATTACTGTTCACAAGAAGTTTATGCTCTTCCAAGGGAAAGAGTGCAGGAGAAAACTAATTCTTCATGGTGCCATGTGTTGTGTGCCTCGCATGCTAATTTTAAAATTATTGTGGATATATATAATTTCTTGTTTCTTATTTTCCAAAATTTTAAATTAAAAATATAAAACTCTTGTCGTTTATGTTTTGAAAAAAAAAAAAAAAAAATCTAGAAACATGAGTTACCAAACACTTCTGCTTCTTACAAAATTAGAAACAATAAATAAGCACTAGAAATAGAAATAGAGACATTACCAAATGGGAGCACTATTTTATGGGAATGAAAATTTACGGAAAGTTAACTTTTTGTATATTTGGCGTTCAACAAATGTTTAAATCATCATAACACGTGAATTGTTTTGTTTATTTTTATCTAAATACAGAAATTACTTGTTAAAGATATATATAATATATATATATATATATTATTTATTTATTTATTTTTATTTTTTTTAACGTGAATCATAAAACATTGTACGCAGATTCTGTCACTTCCCAAGTTATGGCCGTGAATTATGAGAATTGAGCTGGCTCATGGCTTCCCTTTCAATGACATGCTCCAATATAATTGGTCAACGGTCATCTCAGTGACGGGCAAAGGTACCTTTCCTTTTTTCTTTTCTCTGTGACTGGCAAAGGTGGATACATTATTTCATAAGCTTTGCAGGTATAATTTCACGTCTAATTTCTTGCCTTGGTGAGGAAAAAATAGCTAAATTTGGGGCCTAAAACAGAAGGATTAAAACATCGATGCTACACTTTTCTTACTAAATAAAATCTTAATGCCAAACCCTAAATTCTTGTAATAACTACGTTAAGGTAGAATAAAGACTTGTTATGGAGTTTAGAAAAGTCCCCTATGGAAAGAGCATTTCCAAATTGGAGGGCATGTGGCTAGACTTTAGCTTAAAGCACATTAAGGTGAAGGCCTAGCAATGTCGAAGTTAAAAACTAACCTAATATGAGCTTGACTACCAATGTAAAGACAATACAGCTAGCATCCCTTCTTGAAAGAGAGATTCAAATTACCCTGAGGTATTGCGGTCAAAACTCAAGCTTATTCCAAACCAAACCAAAAAAAAAAAAAAAAAAAAATTGAATGCTCACTGGCTTGCACTTTGGAGTATACGTGTTGATTATCATATTGGTGTGAGGTTTTATAGTAAGTATATTAGACAGATGTCTTCAAACTTTGANAAAAAAAAAAAAAAAAAAAAAAAAAATTGAATGCTCACTGGCTTGCACTTTGGAGTATACGTGTTGATTATCATATTGGTGTGAGGTTTTATAGTAAGTATATTAGACAGATGTCTTCAAACTTTGAGCTCTCTAGAATCTCATATCAACAAAATAGATTATTTTTTTTACATCTCTAGATTTTATTAAAGTATTTAAGTGACTTAAATCAAAACCGGTGAACATATCATTTTACCAACTTATCACATTCTAGATATACCTACTCACCCTTTCTAGGATCACATATATCTACCAGAAAAGGTCACATATATCTACAAGATATAGAGGGAAAGAAGGGAGAGAAATAGGAAAAGAAAGATTCGTTTATATCTATAAATTTTACTTGAGTATTCCAACGTGACATGGCAAACATATCATTTCACCAACTCTATAGTTGATCAAATTATATTATCGTGTGTCTAAAATACACGTCTTGATCTTCAACATCTAGTTCATTGCACTACAAATCTATGAATTTGAATGCTTTTTTCGGTAGATCGTAATTTCCACATGCCGTTTGTTTTTTATCATGGTCATGCATAGTCCATAGAATAGAAGAGATGGAAATGGCAGCATCTTGCCTCTTGTGAGATAACCAATAATTTAGCGACAAAATGAAAATGACACTTTTTAGTAGAGGTCTTGTCAACTCCAGGTTGTGAGGGTTGTCGCCAAGTTAGTTAGTAGGTACGTGTGTTGTCTTGTCTTGATTGGACATTGTCATTTAATTCAACTTCTTACCACTTAAAAGGTCTAATCCCTTCATCAGTATACTTAATTTTAGCCACAAGGTAGTTTGGGGTTCATAACACAGCTTTGGTCTATTTATGAACTGTAACTTAGATTGAAATTTCCTTATTTATTTTGGTTAACTTGTATATATATATATATATATTTTTTTTTTTTGAATTTTTAAGATTATATCTAATAGATATTTTTATTTTAAAAAATATTTAATACATTTTTCTTTAGGTTGGTGTTTATTGAATTAAACATTAAAATGGTTCTGAAGATCACTAGTTTCGAAAATCATGTTTCAATTTCTTTTGGTTACTTTTACCTAATTATTTTTATGATGGCCATAATTTATAATTTAACCCCTTTAACTCTAAAGTTGTATTTATCTCTCCCTTTCTTAGCTTTTATTTATTTATTTATATTTATCTCTCCCTTTCTTAGCTTTTAGTTATTTATTTATATTTATATCTCCCTTTCTTAGCTTTTATTTATTTATTTATATTTATCTCTCCCTTTCTTAGCTTTTATTTATTTATTTATATTTATATCTCCCTTTCTTAGCTTTTATTTATTTATTTATATTTATATCTCCCTTTCTTAGCTTTTATTTATTTATTTATATTTATCTCTCCCTTTCTTAGCTTTTATTTATTTATTTATATTTATCTCTCCCTTTCTTAGCTTTTATTTATTTATTTATATTTATCTCTCCCTTTCTTAGCTATGCATACATTGTAGGAAGAAAGGTTCTGAACCAAAGTCGGGAAGTAGAGTAAATTCACTGAATTTTTTGTTATTATTTTATCCACAGGACAGACAAACCCTTGGCTAAATCATCTGCCAACCCCAAGCCTAAAATTCCATCCTTAATGATTTATTGTTATATTATTATACTAACAGCCTTTATTTAAATTTTCCTTTGTGATAATATAGTTTCAAACTTCCTCATCACAGCCAATTTTTTATGACTTTTAAACAAAATGTTTTAAATTTTGTAAGATACAAAAACATGACATTAGAGAAAATAACATAACAAAAGGTATTAGAAATCTTAAATAGTACTTTTGGTACTTCAATTAACTAAACTAATAAAAACACATGTTTAGGACTGCTACGACATCGTAAATAAGCTAAGGCAATATTAGTCTGTATGAGCTTTGAATTATAAGCAACATTCCAAGTGCATTATGCCAAAAGATGGAAGCCAAAGTGATAGAAAAGTAATTGGGAAAATGCGAGTTTTATCTCCTTGTCTACGAGGCTAATGGCTACTTATATGGCTACAAAAAACATAAAACACATCAAGTTGGGATTTTTGATTCATAACATCAACGCCCTCCTTTCCCACCTTCAAAAGAATGGGCCATTGACTTCCCTCCAATCCAAACCAATCCAATTTGAAGAGGTTTATTCAAATGAGTGAGGCCATAACTACGTGTAGGGGCCTCTTCCAACGCTATGTTTTACAACTTCAACTTAACACGTGGCTTCCCATATTGCAACATTCAAGTGGTTCCTTTTTTGGATAATTCTTTTAAATATCTTTTGATATTATATATTTCTAAATGCTATTTTTTTTTTTCCTTTCCTACTTGTGGTTGAAATTTTATTAGAAAAAAAACTATACTTCTTTAATATTTTCTTTAATCTTTGAAATTTTAATATTCGTCTATTATACTCTTGAAAGTTTCCTTGGGTAGTATTTTGATCCTCCTCTATTTTTTATATTAATTACAAACATATCATGTCACTATTTTTAATAATTATCTTTGACATTATAATAAAATAATAATTAATTCTCTAAAAATAAAAATTAAAAATTAAAATGACTATTTAGATGCCAATTCACATTTGTACTCTTCCTCTTCCTCTTGAGTTTCTTTTAACTCAAAATATAGTCGAAAATATATTTCTAAATGATTTAAATAATATTCAATTTGGGTGTGGTATATTAATTATAATTAACTTAATCATTTTAGTTTATGGTTTTCTTTTCAAATTTTTATTAGTTGAATTTTGTCATTCAAAAGATATAACTACTGGATACGGAAAAATTTGACAACTAATCATATCCTCTTTTTACATGCTTTCATCTTAGATAGGTTTTTACTATTTCATATTAGGTCAGTATAAAGGTGTATGACGGTTCACAAGTAATTTTCTAATTGAAGTTTTTGTTTTAAAATTGATTGATTTAGAAGTTTAGTGTTTGAATTTTTAGATTGTGCCCAATAGATCCTTCAATTTTTTAAAAAGTTGTTAATAAGTTCTTAAACCATTAATTTTGTGTAAATATAGGATCTTGAGTTTTAATGATTTTTTATCGTAGCCTTCCATTTTAATTTTTGTATCTAACAAATTCATAAATACTAATCTAATAATTCATTGTTCTATTCAATATTTCTTTTTAAAAAATCACTAATTTATCTTCTAAATATAAAATTAAAAATTGATATTTCTTAGATAAGAGACGAAATGAGAGATAGAAAGAGGGCAAATGGAAGGGTATAAGAAGAATGGGCTAGGGCGTGACCTTGGCCCCTTACTGCATGTGCATCCGCCATACGCCACATTCATTAAAGCCACAAATTAAATAAATTAATAATAATAATTAAAAAAATGAACTTCAAACATTAAAACCAAAATTAAAAAAAAAAGTGATTATAAGTAAAAGTTGAATTTTGATTCAATTATTTATGTCCATTATGATTGTCTTACACTCAATTTTCTTCACTTATCTAACAAGAGCACGTGATATACCATCTCTCCATTCATATCCCTCTCTCCAATTGCACGAGTTATTATTATTATTTATTTTATTTTTTTAATTTTTGATAAGATCTATAACCTATGATAATTAATACTCGCCCACTCTATTAAAATTAATTAATAATAATAAATTACAAGATACTCCGTAGAAATTACTACACTCATATTTATAATAGAAGCTAACAATTTAATTCTAAAATATTTAAATATTTATTTTTAACGTACCTAAATATCTTTATTTATAAAAATATATGTTGAGCTAATTATGATTTTTAATACTTCTTTCAACTGTCGTCCTCATTCATTGTACCATATTAAGCTGATATCGAAATTACTCATATGTGGAGCTCTCGAATTCTATATTTTACTAAAATTTAAAAGAAATAATCACTTTTTAAAAAGCCATCGAGGATAATTTTGTAGGGACCAGATTGATGAGTTGGGTTTTGTCATTTTTCTTTTATATGCATTGATAAATTGAAGTATAGAAATTAATCGAGGCTCACAAATTTTTCTCTAGAGCTCGTAAACAACTTTTTCTTTAATCGAGACTCGACTCGTTCTATAGAGTTCTCGAATAAAGTACACCATTGAGTCACTTTAACTACACTTTCGAGACCCACAACTTCTATGTTCAACACTTCAGAATTCTATACTCGACTTGTTTTCTAGAGCTTTCGAACAAATTACACCATTTATTCGACACTTGAGCCTACAACATTTTTGTTTAATGCATGACTAAGTTAAGAGTATGACTATGATACCATATTATGAACTACGACTCTATACAATTGTATGATATTGTACACTTTGAGTAACATGGTTAAAGCTAATAAAAATATTATGTTCTTACTTATAAACTCATGATCTTATTTCTCCTAATAATCTTCAACCACAAGAACATAATATTAGTAATTATTTTGAAGTTGAAAATTTAAATTTTCATACTCGAAATGCATATCGGTTCCTTCTAGTTTAACAATTATAAGGTAGAATCGAACCATCTAATCTTTAACGAGATAGTAATTTGTGTTTTTTCTCATAAGTTAGGTTGGAATTGATATAAATTATGGAGGAGATGACTAAGAACGATTTCTCCCTTTCATGAATCCAACAGCTTTCCCTTTGTCTTTTTAGCAAACTTGTTCACTCTATCTATATATCATCATCTTCTTCGCAAATCAATTTATAATTGCACTGGGCGCCACTTTCCGGTTCCTCTGTTCATCGTCCTTCTCGCTCTTTCTCTCTCTCTCAAATTTCATATCTACACTTTCTCTCTCCGGATTTCACAGACTGATCGAATCATGTTCCCGAATCTCCTGCTCTGTTCTCATCGTCTCGACAATTCCAGGTAAACTCTCTTCACTTTACGCTGAAATTGCATCTAAATTGTCGCTTCTTTGGATCGAAGAGTTAGGGCTGCGTTTCGATCGGTTCTGTATTTTGATTTCGTAAGTAGGAAAAGTGATTTGAATTAGAAGGAAAAAGAGAAGGCGATCGGAATAGAAGTTAATTGTAATGGCGATAATTTAATTACAGGAAGAAGAAGAAGAAGAATGAAGCTGTGACGAAGAACAGCGAGTTTGAAGATGAACAGATGCAATCGACTTTTTCGGTTCCTTTTCAGCGAGATCCATTGGAGAAGCAATCCAAGTTTTCTCTGCGTTCTTCTGATTACTCCTGCTGCAGGTCCTTTCCGTCTCTCTCACTTTGCTTTCATAATCCTCCCTTCACTTTTTTTTCCCTCCCAAATATCTCATTTGAATTCCATCTGTCTTCGTTATTTTCCATGTTTATTTTTTCCATGTTCATTTGAATTTCAAACCAAATTTAAACTCTTAGATTGACGAGTAATATATATTTTTTTTTTCGAAAAAAAGTGTTAAATAAAAAATTTCTTGGAGCTCATGCAATATTCCTATATTAAAACAAAGAGGTTTGAAAAAAAAAAAAAAATTGAATGCAGCTCAAGCAAACTCTACAATAATTAGTCTAATCGACTGGTCACTCGTTACTCTGTTCGATTGAATTTGTTGGCTCTGTGTCCACCAAGAGTAGGTTACCTTTGTCGAATGACTGACCAAGCTGCTAAAGTAGCTAAAGTGATAATGAAGTCTGCCATATAATAAATAAAAATGGAAATCAATTTTTACCCCTAATTTGTATCACTTCAAGTTAATAATTATATTCATGTGTATTATAAAATTTAATAAATAATTCAATTTAAATTCAGTGATTTATAATTATATTCCTAAAATAAAATAACTTAAAAATATTCTTCTTCCCAGGTTGAATTAAAATAGTTATAAAAATAAAAACATAATTTTTTTCTAATAAAAAGCGTACTTAATTTAATTTAATTTTAATATAAAAAGAATAGATGTTTATTGAAACAGTTTGATTATTATCCTTACATGACCAAAATATATAACAAAAGAAGAATTTTTTAAATACATTAATTTTTTTGTAAATATTAGATGAGTTTTTAAATTTTTAAAGAGAATATATGATTTAATGAATAAATTTATGATTTATTTTTGAGATGGTTATTGAGTTATTTAGGAGTAATTCTTTTTTTTAAAAACAGATATATAATAAAAGATATTTAAAAAGTTGAAAAAGAATTAATGTAAGAATTGAGATTGAGCAAATTTAAAAAAATAAAAAAATAATGAATTCTCTATCTATTTTGTTTCTTTTACTATTTTTATTTATTTATTTATTTATTTTTGGGATAATTTAGAATATATGGTGTGATTAAGGAAGGCGAGGTGAAAGTGGAACCCCCTTGTGGTCTCTTTCTTGATTTGTCAGAAGTCTTCATTATCAGTCGATCGTCTCTTCACTTCCTCTCTTCAGCTTCTCACTCTCATTTCTTCTTCCTTCTCTTCCAGAGCCTCCACCTTCAAGGAGAAGAAGAAGGGGGAAATGGCGAATAAGGTCTCCAATTTCTCCGATCTGATTCAACGAGTTACAGCCTCTTGTCTGCTTCATCCACTCGCCGCCGTCCGTCAGGATTCCGGGGAGATCGCCAGCAAGAATCGCCAAGGACATGAGGCGAGTTACGATTCCGATGAGCTCGAGGAGGATGAGGAGGCGGGGGAAGTAGAGGACGAGTGGAGTAAGGAAGGGATTAGGGCACGGGAAGTGCCGAAGGGAGAGTTAGTCGGAGTGGAGAAACTAGTGGAGATGGAGATTCTGATGAACGAAGTCTTCGATGTCGTTTCGACTATGAAAAAGGCGTATGTGAACCTGCAAGATGCGCATTGTCCTTGGGACCCGGAGAGGATGAGAGTGGCCGATGTTGCAGTTGTGGCGGAGTTGCGGAGGCTAGGGGTTTTAAGAGAAAGGTTTCGCCGGAGTTTGATTGTTCATGGCTCTGGAGGCGGACGCGGGCGTAGGAGAAACGGCGTAGTCGGGATGCTGAAGGAGATTGTTGCTCCGTACGAGGCGGCCATGGAGGAACTGAAGAAGGAGGTGAAGTCCAGAGATGTGGAGGTTGAGAATCTCAAGGAGAAGCTTAAGAACTCTATGGCACTTGCCAAGGCCAGCAGCTATGGCGGCAAGAAGGGAAGATCCCAGTCAAAGAGGAAGGTCAGCTGCAGTTTTGGTCAAGGTAATTCCTATTCCTGATGCCTAATTTCATAAACATTATGCAGCTCTCTCTGTTAAGATTCTTGATCTACAATAACTCGCATTGCATTATCATAATGATTTAATGGTGCATTAATGGAGCTAGGTTTAAGATTCTGAAGTGACTTGCTTGATTGTGCTATACTGGTGGGATCATTCAATAGGAAGAACTTAGCAACGAAGCCTATTCATAGTTTAGGGAGTTCAAGAATTTTTTTTACCCTTCTTAGTTAATTGAATCTTTAGGGCCAAAGATCTCACAGCTGACGCCTTAATTTATGGCAGTGGCGGCATCCCCTGTCCCTGAGCTGTTCGAGGCCACAATGAGCCAAGTCAAGGAAGCCTCCAAAGCCTTCACGTCTCTCTTGCTCTCTCTTATGCGCTCTGCTCATTGGGACATTGCAGCTGCAGTCCGTTCTATAGAATCAGCTATCTCTGAGAGTGACAATGCCTACCTTGATACTGTTGCCACCACTCACCATGCCAAGTTTGCTCTCGAATCTTACATTTCCCGCAAGATTTTCCATGGTTTCGATCATGAAACTTTCTACATGGATGGCAGCCTCTCCTCGCTGCTAAACCCCGAGCAGTTTCGGCGGGATTGTTTCACCCAATATCGTGACATGAAGGCCATGGACCCTGCTGAACTTCTCGGAATCTTACCAACTTGCCATTTTGGAAAATTCTGCTCCAAGAAGTATCTTTCCATTGTTCACCCCAAAATGGAGGAGTCCTTGTTTGGAGACTTGGAGCAGCGTCGACAAATCTTGGCCGGTAACCACCCTAGGAGTCAATTCTATGCTGAGTTCTTGGGGCTGTCCAAGGCAGTCTGGCTGCTTCATTTGCTAGCATTCTCACTTGACCCAGCTCCGAGCCAATTCGAGGCAAGTAGAGGAGCCGAATTCCACACGCAGTACATGGAAAGTGTGGTGAAATTACCATGTGGACGGGCAACAGCTTCTTTGACTGTGGGATTTCCAGTTAGTCCTGGGTTTAAGTTGGGTAATGGTTCAGTCATCAAAGCCAGGGTTTTCTTAGTTTCCAGGAGTTAAGGTATTTTTGTGGCATCACTTACTGTCTTCGCTTGCCCAGAACTTACATGTTATGCATGCATCATAGTCTGGCTAAAAGAAAAACAAGGATAATAATTGACATGGACGGTAAAAAAAGCAATCATCATTGCCCCACCTTTTCCTTTTGAGTTGCAAGTTTGAATCTCCCTTTCTTATCTGTAATGTAGTAATTAAAAGAATGACTTTTGTTGGTCATTCATGTTTATAGACTTGTATGGTTATGCTATATTGCGACAATATATATGAAACAAGCTCTCTCTTCCCTGATAAGATCATAGAACATTTTTAGTGCCATTTAGACTATCGGAGACCCTAAACCATCGACTTTTAAGATAGTAATGTATACTTTATTGCTTGAATCGACGGTCTAAAAACATTAAACACCCCACAACTAACTAAAACCTGATTGGGTGTGTGAGAGAAGATGGTCCATTTGCTAAATGGATCCTATAGATGTCAAGATAATTCTAAGGATACAGGAGTTTGGCTAAAACTCTCTTCTTCAATGATTACCAATAAAAATAATATTATATATAAAATTGAATCTGAGAAAAACGTGGGGGGCCATCATAGAAGGAGAAAACAGTCGATCCTTGGTCAGATTTCGGGCAAAAGATTCATAGGCCGAAAAGCTTCTTTGCCTGCCACAGATCAAACAAATGCATAAAAGGACTGACAGTGTTCTAGCTCAGATTGTCTGGCATGACTCATGAGTACCACATTGAGTATAGTAGTCAACAAAAGCAGAAGGAAAAGTTCTTAGAAAATTAAGTAAACTAAAGAAGCTTTTAGTAGAATATGTGCACAAGTTTTAAGGGATTTGTCTAAAGTTCGAGACCCATTAAGGCCATTACCCTACCCACCACCAGTGGCTTTTGTTCAAAAAAAGGGCTTTTTATAGCATATAGGAAGCTAAAAAGGCAAGCATATTCTTATAATCTATAAAATGGAAATTCCTAACAAGGAATCATTTCATTATGTGATGGTAAGCCCAGAATGTTTCCATAAATTCTAGGAAAAGTTAGAGAAGCTTTTTGGTGAGTGGGGCAGTAAGAACTAATAATTTGAAAATCTTACTTGCTCAAGAGTCAGAAACATGACCGCATTCCAAGATCCAAGTCGACCAAAATTTGGAAGAAATCCTTTATAGAAGGCAAAAGGCCCCTGTAGAAGAGTTGCACCACAATGGCATATGCTTTTAGAAGCCATTTTGATTTGAAATGGAACAAAAGTTAATACTATGCAGTGTAGCATGGTTCCTCAGAATTTTAAGATTCAGTGTTGTTTACAAGCCAGAAGTCGCTTGCTAGTAGTTTGGAAATCTAGACATACCTCATTCTGTAAGGTTTTAACGAAGCAATCAATGGTATTTTTGTAGGTGGAATCTCCCATCATTCTTGATTTGACCTGAAAGTAAAACCATAGCATCAAAGCCAACATGAACAGACTACTTGAATTGCTATAAAGCTGTAGAACAAACTTTCATTAGGATCTATCTACCTGCATCATGAAATTTTGGGGGTGATTTTACAACTTGAATAGCACAAATAGGAAGGTGAAAAGACCAGTGGAAATAGTATAACTTAGTGTGCTATATTCATCGGATCAATAATCATAGCAGTTGAAAGGTATCAATGCAGCAGAATCCGGGAAACAAGGAAAAGATTATGACTCATAATTTGCTTGGTGACTGCACAAGATGCTAGATATTATAGAAAGAAGCATAGCTTCAAAGCCTAAACAAACATTTGATCTTTAGGCTCTAGACTCTATAGCCATACACTTTCTTCGTATCTCCTCAGCTTGCGTTTGTCTTATATTGTCACAAAAGGTTCCAATTCCATCACTTCATCCTAACAATCGAAGGAAAAAGAAAAAAAACCACAGCAGTTGGTGCAGATTCGATGTGGCTCGATGAAAGGTCATTACTAGTGTAGCATTAGCATCAGACACGATTGCAATTCAAATTGACTAAATTCGATAGAGAACCATAAATAAGTTTATTAAACATTACAAAGAGAAAGATACTATAGGATTAACATCAGGTTTCAAAATGAAGAAAGAATGCCTACCACATCAACAGGGGAACCGATGCAAACCGCAAAGAAACCTGCACCTAGACCAGCTAGGAGGTGAGTAAAAATACTGTCCAGGAATCCTGGAATTTTTAGAATCATCTGCGTGAGTATGAAGTAATATATTACTAAGGTTCACACTCTAACCCAACTATAATTTGCAGAAACCCATAAGACAATTTCAAGAGACAATATTCGCATACCTGCTTCACTTGGTCATAACTTGCTAGTTCTGCGGCATTAATAATAGCATTCCTTGCTATGTTTGGACCAATTCCCGTCCACAAGGCCATCAATCCTTCCTGCATTTAAAAATATTTCAGGAAAATAACTAATTATGGGATATTAGATAGAAAAAGATATGAAGCAAGTTGAACCTAAGAACCCTCATAAACACTTCGGATATGCAAACCCATAGTTCACAAATGCTAAGATCCCCAAATCACGTTGATTTCATTCCAAATGATTGCAACTCTTGATAATTTGATCTAATAACCTTATTGAATAAGATGTTTAGATCTAAACATATCCAAGAACCTCAAAATGATAAGGAGTCATCCCATGGGAAAGTAAGATTTAGATTACCTTCTTGATCGAATATCTAAAGGCAAGAACACTTGTGTAATGATCAAGTCAAGCTTGAATGATTCTAAGCATGCAATATAAACTACATAAAATTGCAAAAAAAAAAAAAAAAAAAAAAAAAGCACAAATACTCTTTTTACTACATTTTCAAAGTCTATTTTACATAGACAACATACATGGCTTTATGTAACCTCAAAATGAAACCCTTAACCTTCTCCGAGGCATTTTAAGAGTTGTAACATTCATATTTTATTATCATAATTAGCCACTATGTAAGTAAATAAAAAGTCCTAAAATACATTAACAAAACACTATAAGTCTAGATTATCATTCACTCAAAATTTGTAACGATCCAAGAATAAATTAAGCTTGAATCTTCTATAACGTGACATGAATTGCAACTCGAGTTCATCTTGTGGTAATTTGAACAACATTTTTTTCACATCTTTCTTGAAGTTCATATTGCATGATTGAGATGTCTTGAACTAACCTGTCTTATGATAGTAAAATATGCATCTAGAGTGCCTGAGTAACGTCTAGGCACCCCAGCTGGCAATTTTCCTTCAGCTTGAAGGCGAACCTTGACAAGATCAGTTGGATTTGCCACAGAAATTGCTACGGCACCTGCCAAAATAGGAATCACAAAACTCTCAGCAGATTTGACAGGAGAAATAATTGAAGGGAGGAAGAAGAGCAATGATAACAACAAGAATATTGCAAGAACTTCAATTTGGGATAAGGAGATTGATAATGCTTATCACGATGAAAAAGGTTTAAGACCAAAGATCTACCCACCAGTAAACAAAGCAGCTAAGATCTTCTGATGTAGAGGTATATCTCCAACAAAATTGTTGCCTACTAAATATAGTTTAACCTGTCTAGTGCATAGTTCGTAGTTAGTGTGGCATATAAAAAGCAGAGTATAGTCGTTTACATCCATCACTTTGCAAAATCACTGCACTCACAGGATCATATAGCCCGATCCTTAGGCCGCCATAAATACACTGGCGATGTAATCCTGCAATAACTCCTTTCCAAAGAGCTGGTAAACCTTCTTCCTTAGCAATGGTGGCGATAGTTCCCATTAATCCCCTATATCTAGATTGACCCATCCCATCTGTGGCAGCTGCTTTCTTCTGCAGCTGAAGCCGTACTTTCGCAACGTCCAAAGGAATGGTACATAGCTACACAATTGCAAACAAAAAACTGAACTACAATAACAGTAACAACAAAACAATAATCTGCAGGCGAAGAATCCGATGAACGTAATCGAAAATTACCTCCGCAACGCAAGCGGCAAAGGCACTGCATAGAAATGTCTGAAAGAATGAGAAATCGGTCTGGGACTGAGGATCTGCCATTTCAGTACGGAAGAACAGAGCTAGAGAACGGGGATTGCAAACGGCAAGTGGAACGACCACGAGAATAATGCTCAGATGCGGTAGAGTAGTGAAATTAGGGTTGGAGATAAATAATTGAACTCGAAACGTAATATAGAAGCAAAGGTACGTCGATGAAACCGGTTAAGATGGCCACCATTGACGGCCGATCAAATCCTAATCAGCTCTTTTCTCAGCGGTAGCTGTCGTATCAAGTATTCCCTGGGTATCAAATCCGGTAATACTCTACCCTCTGAAACTCAGATTGGTATTGCAAAAGATGAAAATGACAAATCCACCGCCGGCGATAAGCTCGGGGATCGGAAGGCCCGCCACCAGCAGCTTCCTCCGACGGCGAAATGATCTTTGAACTACTTTTCGATCTGGGCGAATCGCATCACATGGCCCTCGTACTTGAAAACTGCAACACAGTAGAAGGCGGTTCTTAATTCGTATGAGCACACACACGAACATAAGAACGGACAACAATCAATTTATTAAATACTTTTTGGATTATCTGTAAATTAAACGCTTTATATTATTATTTTTCTTTTTAAATAAATATAATAATTGTGGTGTATAAAACAGGAAAATAAATCAAGCGTATTTCATCTCCACACAATTTGAATATCTTATTAAAAACTAATTTTTTTTTTTCCACTAAGATGGATCATGGGCCTAATGACAAGCCCACATGAAAATTATGGGCCGACAAAGAAGCCCACAGTGGAAATTGAGTGAAAGGAACAACTTCTTGGCCTATAATATATGGGCCTTTTATGGAACAATAGACGAAAATGAATAATGGGCCTACAGAAAAGCCCATTTTGGATAGTCGGGGAAATGGGCCTTACTTGATAGACTATTCATGGGCCTAAAACAAGAAGTAGAGACAGTGTTTAGAGGCCCAACGTAAAGCCCACAATGAGGAAACATTATCGGCCCAGGTTTAATGGGCCGAACTGAAAGCCCATAGTTGAAATACGGTGAGAATCCCGCCTCTTTTAAAAAGAGTGGCGGGAACGATAAAATTACCCGATCCGCCAAATCGAAATCACCACATTCAAATTGCGTTCCCTAATAATTGCACTATAAAATCCCAAACTCGACTTTCATAACACACTTCTTGTTCTCCCGCCGTTTCTCAAACCCTAGCCAGCTCCTGTTTCTAAAATTTCTCTAAGAAATGTTGGAGCTTCGTCTTGTTCAGGGTTCGCTCCTCAAGAAGGTCTTGGAATCGATCAAGGACTTGGTGAATGATGCCAACTTTGACTGTTCGGCCACCGGATTCTCTCTTCAGGCCATGGACTCGAGCCATGTCGCCCTGGTGGCTCTTCTCCTTCGGGCGGAGGGCTTCGAACATTATCGCTGCGATAGGAACATGTCCATGGGAATGAACTTGAACAACATGTCGAAGATGCTCAAGTGTGCCGGCAATGATGATATTATTACAATCAAGGCCGATGACGGCAGTGATACTGTCACTTTCATGTTCGAAAGCCCCAGTATGATCTAGTTCTTTCGTCTTTTTATTTTCTTATTTAAATCATTCTAGACTCTTGTGCCTCACCTTTGTAGTTATTTAGTCCTTGGTTTATCAGTCTACGTCTCCTCATCTATTTGAAGCTTTTTTACGAGTTAATTTTAAGATATCGTAGTTGCATATCAAGCTTCTTTTCGACTCGCAAATCTAGCATGATCATCTGGTTAATCTTAAGTGGTTGTTTAATAGGAAGAATATCTAAAATTGAATTTTATATCTGCGAATAGTTACACGCTTACTGAGTTCATGATCTTCATACTTTGTCTAACGTTTTGTCGATCCTCTAAAAAGAACGTCTCTGACTTATTGAGTTCATGATCTTTACATTTGATCTAACGTTTTCTCGATCAGCTTAAACTTCGACCTGCTTCAAGTTGTCCTGTCTTTCTGTAAATTCCAATTTTACATGCTTTTTCTCTGGATCTGGTTACTGTTTTTCACTAAAATGCTCTGTCTTTACTTAAGCAAGCATCTGACAGTTTATTTCTTACCTTTTGTCTGTCCTACGCATGGTTCAGCTCAAGATAAGATTTCCGATTTCGAGATGAAATTGATGGACATCGACAGTGAGCATCTTGGAATTCCAGATGCGGAGTACCATGCTATTGTTAGGATGCCTTCTGCTGAGTTCGCTAGAATATGCAAAGATCTCAGCAGCATTGGTGATACTGGTATGTTTTGATATCTTTCGATGGTTCATTAATTATTTTATATGATTAATTCTTGTCTTATAAGTACTTAATTACGTTCACCAATTTTTTGCAGTTGTGATTTCTGTCACAAAGGAAGGTGTCAAGTTCTCAACAAGAGGTGATATTGGATCTGCCAATGTTGTTTGCAGGCAGAATACCACTGTAGACAAGGTCAGCATGTCTCTTAATGTTATAGGGTTCCAAATTTGTTCACTGAATCTGTTTTTGAATTCCAAATATTGATTTACCCCCGTTATTTGGTCAATTCAATGCAGCCTGAAGAAGCAACAGTCATAGAGATGAACGAGCCAGTTTCCTTGACATTTGCTCTTAGGTATATGAACTCGTTCACTAAGGCAACCCCTCTTTCTAACACCGTCACCATCAGCTTGTCTTCCGACCTACCTGTCGTCGTTGAGTACAAAATAGCAGAGATGGGATATGTTAGGTTTTACTTAGCTCCCAAAATAGAAGAAGATGAGGATGAGACCAAGCCTTAGGTCTAATAGTAGAGTTACCATTTGTTTCTAAATCATTTTAGGATGTGTTTGAACTTTTCTTTTCTGTACTATAGCAGCTATGAGTTGTGATTTAGGAGTTTCTTAACGTCCAGTATCTACTTCTCTGTTTATGAGCTTCAAATTCTGATTTTTCCTCGTATCTTGTCATCATTTGATTTTAAGGTAGGAGATATTTGAGGGACTGAGATTGAATGTTTTGGGGAAAATAGGAGTAGGATATTTTACAAAATTATTAGTTAAGCAAAATTACCCAACAGAAAAAAGAGTAGGATTGAAGGTAATTCATGAGGAAGCTATGAAAATATGAGCATCCAATGGCTTCCAAGTGTTACTGTTTTCTCATATAAGTTATGAGTTGAGGTGTGAGGAGGTTGGTGGTGATCCTTTTCATTGTTCTTCATCGATATGTTAATACTTCGCAACTGAAATCCAATGAAATTGACAGGAAAAGGAAATACAGGGACTTTCCTAGACTTAATAGTTTGTTTATAAAAGCTTAGATTAGCATATAATTATTGTAATGAGCATATTTGAGCGATAATTGATATATGTTGAGCTTAGGATGTGCTAAGTAACAAATGGGTTGTTGGATCCAAATATACAAATAAAGTTTTAATTTTGCGTGATTGAACTTGTGACCTTCAATTTGTGATATTTTACGTTTGTGTTTGTCTTTTGTTCTTGTGTGAAAATCTTTGTCTTTCGATCTTGTCTCAATAAATAAGCATTTTAAACATCTTCTAGGTTAGACAGTTACATTATTAATTATTTTTAGTAAAAGAGAATGGCAAATTTTTAAAAATATTTTTTAACAATTTGAAAAAAAAAAAATATATATATTAACAAAAGAAATGCCCAAAAATTTCCCATTTTGACTTTGCCCAAAGCCGCGGGGGAGCAGCGAAATAGCAAAGCTAGAGAGAGAGAGAGAGAGAGAGAGAGAGAGAGAGCGAGACTCCAATGTCTGTCGCCAACAGAAGTGCGATCGGTGGAGCCCTACATTTCTCCCGCTTATCTTCTACCTTTATCAGAAGCTTCACCACCTCTTCGCCGTCTACCTCCACTCCGAACCCCAATGCCCCGACTGTTTGACTAAAATCAAGCGGAGGAAGAAGAACCTGTTCGAAGTAGTTCAGTTTTTGCCCAATTGGGGAGTAGGATACCATGTCGCCAAGGCTCATTGGGATGAAATATCATACCAGATCACCAAAATAAATCTGTACAAGGTATGCAGAATAGAATTTGAATTGGTTTCAAATTCAAATTCATTCACAAAAATCTCAACCGACTACGGAATCACCCTAGAAAATCTCAACCCACTCTGGAATCCCCTATAAAAGGACCTCCCTCCCCATCATTCAAATCACTCCTCCTCTCAATCTCACTTTAGTTTTCTGTTGTCACCAACANGATAATATGTCAACTATTAAGTTGTCTAAAAATCCTGTGTTGCATGGAAGGAGCAAGCACATCGATGTTCGATTTCATTTCTTGCGTGATTTGTGTAAAGAAGGCATTATTGAACTCAACTTTTGCCGAAGTGATGAACAAATCGCAGACCTATTCACAAAGCCCTTGAAACAACCATTGTTCGAGAAGCTCAGAAGAAAGATGGGGATATGCAGAATCCAAGATGTATATCAAGAAGATGAAATGAAGTCCTAAACTGATTTCGCAGAATTCAGTTTAAGGGAGGGTGTTGAAACTAATAATAGCTAATAATAGAATAGAATTTGAATTGGTTTCAAATTCAAATTCATTCACAAAAATCTCAACCGACTACGGAATCACCCTAGAAAATCTCAACCCACTCTGGAATCCCCTATAAAAGGACCTCCCTCCCCATCATTCAAATCACTCCTCCTCTCAATCTCACTTTAGTTTTCTGTTGTCACCAACATTGGGGAGTAGGATACCATGTCGCCAAGGCTCATTGGGATGAAATATCGTACCAGATCACCAAAATAAATCTGTACAAGGTATGCAGAATAGAATTTGAATTGGTTTCAAATTCAAATTCATTCACAAAAATCTCAACCGACTACGGAATCACCCTAGAAAATCTCAACCCACTCTGGAATCCCCTATAAAAGGACCTCCCTCCCCATCATTCAAATCACTCCTCCTCTCAATCTCACTTTAGTTTTCTGTTGTCACCAACAACTGGTATCAGAGCAATCTTGCAGCAGCAAAAAAATGGCAGCAGAAAAACAAGTTGAGAACTACGTTCAGCCCGCCATCCCGAGGTTCGACGGTCACTATGATCATTGGGCGATGTTGATGGAAAATTTTCTCAGATCAAAGGAGTTCTTTGATATGGTGGAAACAGGTTATGAAGAGCCAAATGAAGGCGAGGTACTCTCAGCTGATCGACAGCAACTGTTGGCAGCATCGAAGTTGAAGGACCTGAAGGTCAAGAACTATTTATTCCAGTCCATTGATAGGACTATCTTGGAAACAATGCTTCAGAAGAAGACATCCAAAGAAATTTGGGACTCTATGAGGAGGAAGTATCAAGGCTCAACGAGAGTAAAACGTGCTCAACTACAGGCAGTTAGAAGAGACTTTGAAATTCTCCAAATGCAAAAGGGAGAAACAGTGAATGATTATATTGGTAAGGTTATAAGTCTTGCAAGTAAAATGAGGATGCATGGCGGTTCAATCACAGATGTTGCGGTCGTAGAAAAGATTTTGCGATCATTAACACCAAAGTTCGATTACATTGTATGTTCTATCGAAGAAGCAAACAATGTCGAGGAAATGCAAATAGATGAACTCCAAAGCTCCCTGTTAGTACATGAGCAGAGGCTCAATCGTACAAGTGCAATAGAGGAGATGACAGCCTTAAAGATATCCACACCAAGTGAAACTTCAAGCTCTAGAGGTAGAGGGCAAAGAAGAGGCAGAGGTCGTGAGAGAGGCAGTCGAGAAAGAAGTGGAGATGTTGGCAGGTCAGCAGACCTAGTCAGAAACGATTATGACAACAAAGGCAAAAGACACTTTGACAAGTCTAAGGTGGAATGTTACAGATGTGGACGCCTTGGACATTACAAAAATGAATGCTATACCAGGCTCCAAAAGGAGAAAAGAAATCAATCCAATTTTATGGAGAGAAGAGAAGAAGAAACATTATTAATGTCATTTCATGCTATGAAGGTTGCAGATCAAGGTGTATGGGTCGTAGACTCTGGATGCAGCAATCATATGACAGGTTGTAAGGAATTCTTCTCAACTTTAGATGAAAATTTTCATACTACGGTCTCTCTTGGCAACAATTCATCTCTCCAAGTGATGGGAAAAGGAACCATAGATATCAAGACTAGAAATGGCTTTGTAGAGTCTATTTCTAATGTATTCTACATTCCTGATCTGAAGGCCAACTTACTTAGTATCGGTCAGTTACAAGAAAAGGGGTATGTGATCACATTCCAAAATGATGAATGTGAAATTTATGACTCCAAAAGAGGATCAATTGCTAAGATGAAGATGACCACCAACCGTCTATATCCGTTGACGTTAAATATCGTTGCCAAAAGTTTGATGGTGAAGAAAGAAGATACCACTTGGCTTTGGCATTTTAGGTATGGTCATCTACACTTCAAAGGATTAAAGACGTTGTCCTCAAAAAAGATGGTAACTGGGTTGCCAGATATTACTCCACCAACGGAAATTTGCGAGAGCTGTGTAGTAGCAAAACATGAAAGAAACTCTTTTCCATCTGGAAAATCAAGAAGAGCTCAAGCAATTTTGGAGTTGATTCATTCAGACATATGTGGTCCCATCTCTCCTGCATCAAATGGCAACAAGAAATATTTCATGACCCTCATCGATGATTTTAGTCGAAAAACATGGACTTATTTCTTGCACGCCAAATCAGAAGCCTTTGACTGCTTCAAAAAATTTTGTGCTACTATTAAAACCGAAACTGGAAGAAGAGTCAAGGTTTTAAGAACTGACAGAGGTGGAGAATTCTGCTCGAAAGAGTTTATTCAATTTTGTGAAGAGAAGGGCATACGGAGGCAATTAACAACAGCATATACACCACAACAAAATGGTGTGGCCGAAAGGAAAAACAGGACCATTCTAAACATGGTTCGAAGTTTACTAAATAAAGGAGAAGTCCCGAAGGAATTCTGGCCAGAAGCTGTTGTGTGGTCCGTTCACATTCTCAATCGGAGCCCTACCTTTTCTGTTAGAGACATGACTCCACAAGAAGCATGGAGCGGAAGAA
>NW_019272025.1:4463780-4526457 GCF_002738345.1 Cucurbita maxima | reverse complement strand
ACTCCATCAGAATTGGGTTTAAAGTTGCACAAGGACATTGACGGGCGAGAGGTTGATAATAGGTATTTCAAACAAATTGTGGGAAGTTTGATGTACCTAACTTCAACAAGACCAGACATCATGTATGCGGTTAGTATGATAAGTCGTTACATGGAGCATCCAACGGAAAAACATCTCAATGCAGCAAGAATGATACTTCGTTATGTGAGAGGAACCTCTGATTTGGGGGTATTCTACAAAAAAGGAGATGATCCGAAGATAGTTGGCTATACAGATAGCGACTATGCAGGTGATATAGACGATCGTAAAAGTACTTCAGGAAGTATTTTCTTGATGAGTTCAGGAGCTATTTGCTGGTCTTCAAAGAAGCAACCTATTGTAACACTCTCAACGACAGAAGCAGAATTTATGGCAGCAGCAGCATGCTCGTGCCAAGCAATTTGGTTAAGAAAAATGCTTGAAATTCTTAATCAGAAGCAACCCAGTACGACGGTTATATATTGTGATAATATGTCAACTATTAAGTTGTCTAAAAATCCTGTGTTGCATGGAAGGAGCAAGCACATCGATGTTCGATTTCATTTCTTGCGTGATTTGTGTAAAGAAGGCATTATTGAACTCAACTTTTGCCGAAGTGATGAACAAATCGCAGACCTATTCACAAAGCCCTTGAAACAACCATTGTTCGAGAAGCTCAGAAGAAAGATGGGGATATGCAGAATCCAAGATGTATATCAAGAAGATGAAATGAAGTCCTAAACTGATTTCGCAGAATTCAGTTTAAGGGAGGGTGTTGAAACTAATAATAGCTAATAATAGAATAGAATTTGAATTGGTTTCAAATTCAAATTCATTCACAAAAATCTCAACCGACTACGGAATCACCCTAGAAAATCTCAACCCACTCTGGAATCCCCTATAAAAGGACCTCCCTCCCCATCATTCAAATCACTCCTCCTCTCAATCTCACTTTAGTTTTCTGTTGTCACCAACATTGGGGAGTAGGATACCATGTCGCCAAGGCTCATTGGGATGAAATATCGTACCAGATCACCAAAATAAATCTGTACAAGGTATGCAGAATAGAATTTGAATTGGTTTCAAATTCAAATTCATTCACAAAAATCTCAACCGACTACGGAATCACCCTAGAAAATCTCAACCCACTCTGGAATCCCCTATAAAAGGACCTCCCTCCCCATCATTCAAATCACTCCTCCTCTCAATCTCACTTTAGTTTTCTGTTGTCACCAACATTGGGGAGTAGGATACCATGTCGCCAAGGCTCATTGGGATGAAATATCGTACCAGATCACCAAAATAAATCTGTACAAGGTATGTCTTCATCTGGTTTCTTTTCTTAGATCAATGTATGTGGCGGTTCATTTGAGATCATTCCTTCTCTATAATCTGCACAAAGTTTGAAACAAATGGTTTTCAGTTTCTCCAAGTGCTTACCATTTCTTATGTGCATTCAAGTAAACACAACGGTTTTGTTTACTTTAATCGTTTACGAAGATTTGTAGAATTTTAGACTCCGGAGGCGTTTGACATTTTTCCTATGACAATTGATAATCAAATTAGATCTGTTTTCTTTCAATGCTCTCTGATTCAGGATTTGAGTTCTTTTTACTTTCGATTGTTTTATACAGAGTGGCACGCATGGCAAGGCATGGGGCGTTGCTCATAAAGATGGTTAGTGATTCTATATCGCCAAATTTGTTCCTCAATCGTTATTAGAATTTCATTTTGCTGGAATTTTGTTCCAATAATTATATAGAAGAATGAGCAACAATTGGATCTCTTGTATGTTCAAACCTAGGCCAAGTTCTATAATTTGGGACCATGACATCAAAGAGCTAATGCCTTATAGTTGATTTAGATGATGAATGTTGGAAAATTATTCAATATTCACTATTTACTAATCTTTGATTTTGGTGTATAGGATTATGTTTCGTGACAATTTAAGTCTCGTTTGATAAGATTTTGTCTTTAGTTTTCTGATTTTGAAGTTCATGTTTGTTTCCTCCCAATTTTCATTTTATAGTTCTCACCTTTCTTAAGCAACCACTTTAAGTTCTTAGTCAAATTCTAAGAACAAAAAAGAAAAAGAAGTTTTTGGAAGCTACATTTTTAGCTTTCTAATCTCGGCTTAGTTTTTAAAATAACGGTAGAAAGAAGATAACAATAGGTGCAAGTAGTGTTTATAAACATACTGTGTTCTACAATAAATAGTCCGTAAGTTTTCAAGTTTTGAATTTTAAAGCATGAGACGTCCTAAAAGTTTATGTGAGATCCCACATTGGTTAGAGAGGGGAACGAAACATTCCTTATGGGTGTGGAAACCTCTCCTTAACAAACGCGTCTTAAAACCATGAGGCTACCAGTGATACGTAACGGGCCCAAACAGACAATATCTACTAGTGGTGGACTTGTGCCGTTACAGCTTAAGTTGTAGTTAGGTCGAGAAAGTTAGCTCTTGAGATTCATCCCTTTTGAACTCTCTACCGAGGCGACTCTGGACTCGGTTGGCAACCGTTATTGTATTGCTTACAAATGATAGTTAAAATTTAAGTTTCTAGGACTTATCTTCCTGTTTGTTATTGTTGCTTGTTGCAAACTACTTCCATCAATGACGGAGGTTGAAACGAATGTATTTTCCAGGTACGCCTATCGCAGAAGCTCCGAAGAAGATCAGTGGCGTTCACAAGCGCTGTTGGAAGTATATTGCTAGCTTACCGAGTTCGGGAGACAGCGACCCATCAGCTGAAGTTCAAACTTCATGACTGCGATTACAGTCCTTAAAAAATATAGTCAGGTTTCCTAACTTCATTATATGAGGGGCATTCTGTGCTTTACTTGCGATCCGGGATGAAATGAAAGATCAATCGTCCCGAACTTTGTGTAAGTTCGAACTCGATTCTCAGATACTTGTAGATTTTATTGTTGAATCGAGGTTTAAGAATCTGGTTGATATTTGTGAATCAGTGTTTTTGTCCTACTGCTGTGAGATGAATACAATAATGTTTCCTTTTTTAAACATGGAAAGTGTTGAAGAGTTCATTTGGGAAGAATTAAAAAAAAAAAAAAAAAATCAAAATTTTCAAGAATTATAATCATTTTCTTTGATGTATTGCTGTGTTCATTAAAATGTAACTTTGCAAGAAAAACTTAATTGGTTTCAATGACGTCTTTTTAATAGGTTTAAGAGGATTGGGAAGTACGACATGTGCTGGGCAAGCAACTAGTTTTTGTCTTAAGGTCATCTCGAACAGGTTATCGGAAATGACCAAAGAACAAAAAAAAGTCAAAAATAGATGCTGCATAAAATGTTCATCGTTGCCTGTCTAAAATTTGTGCGGCCCGATTTAAAAACTTGGGTGGAGATTCTATCTTAGTCAAAGTTAATGTGAACTAGTTGAAATAGGTTCGAGTTGGTGAGCTAGGTCTTAAATCATCCATTTAAAAGCTCTAGTTACCAATTTTCAGACAGTATTTAAGACCAAAATGGTGGCAAAAATCAGTTTTCTTTGTAGCCAATCTCAGACTTATATCATTAAATTCATGAAGCAAGGAAGGAATATAACAAGAGATTTGACATCTGGAGAAGAACAGAATCAACAGATAGCTTTGTTGGGCAATGAAAATATAAATTTGCACCAACATCATCTCACAAGTTCAATAATCATACCCTTTTGGTGTTACAGAAACTTAAACAGAAAAGAAATATTTAAAAATAATAATGTTAAATTAAAGAGAAATACCTATACAGATTCAAGTTCTTTCTTTTTTGAATTCCAGGGTCGTTCCATCTCTCAGAGTTTCTTGTGCATCATTTTCCATTCCAAGGATGAAAAGGGCGGCAGCTTGAAGATACAAGGCAGTTGGCCAGTCTGGTGACACTGCTTGGGCTTGCATAGCATCTCCTAGAGCTTCCTGAGGCATGTCACTCATCAAGTAACACAAACTACGTCTAGCAAAAACTGTTGGTGATACCATGGTTCCTCCATCTATAAACTGCACATTCAAAAGAAGATTGTTTCAACTAACAACGTCGATGCCAGAAGTCCGATTATCAAAACATGTCGGTTTGTCTCTTTTATGGTATTATAATCAATTTTCTCCACTACAGAATGAAAGGTGCCAAGAAATTGGATCAGAGTATTTCATCTTTAAAAGTTTATCACATACTTGCGTGTAGCAATCGATGGCATTTACGAAGTCTTTAGCTCGAAATGCCGAGTCCCCACGCTTCTTAGAATTGAGTGTCTCCTGTATTTGGCTTGTCCACATTTGGAAAGAAAGCTGAAAGACAAAGCAAACTCTTTACTGATGAGCAATGAATTAGACCAACTTTTAAAAGGTACTTTCAGTTATATAAACTGAGGGGGAATTATGCCACTGAAAATTAGATGGGATCAACACGTAATGAACTTAGTTAATAAGCAGTTAGTGCACCTAGTTTCACGACCCTTTAGAATGAATTAAGAAACATGGACAAATAGCTAGCCGCATTTTACTGGCATGGTCAAGAAAAATGATAAACAGGTTCAGCCTAATTTCACGTCCCTTAAAATGAACAAAGAACTCCTAATAAGAATCTCCATAGTCTCTGATCTTAGAAAATTAAATTTAAAGATGAATTTTCCAACCTCATTTGCAACTCCCTCATCATCCTTGTATCCAGCCTTCTCCAAAAATTCATGTATTGCAGTAAGATCCGTTCTTGAGCAAGCCTCCCCAAAAGGTGATAATGAAATTTGCTTGGAGGAAGCATTCCCATGCGAAATTCCCATAAGAACGTAAGAAGGAACCTGACATAAACCAGTGGATAGAACTGTATGAATTTGGACGATTCTCTTTTTTTTCTTTTTTTGCATTGTTGCCAACCGGCTTCATAGAATATAATTGGCCTATGGCCTTAGCTGCGTACTGTAGCAAACATAGCATCTTTTACAGACTATACTAACTAACCCAACTGTTATGGATAGCTAATACCAGGATATTAAAACAAACGTATGGTCGTACTGTACCTCGGTTTCTTTCTGAAGAGCAGTGAGAGCAATTACAAGAGACTTGACATTTGGCCTCTCACGAAGTTCATACTGTAAACATCTTGAAGCCAACCTCACTAGTTCAGTCCCCTCATCATTAGAGAGATGACCTTCTAAACACGAGTCCATCAGCATCGGAAAATTTTTGGCACGTATCAGATCCAGTGCCTGAGAGAAGTGAACTTGATTAAAATTCAACATGAAGTTTCCAAAATTCAGAATGCAAAAGCTGTAATAATAAAGCCCAGTGCAGTGTTCCTTAAAATGCTGATAATTAGTCAGAGCCACAACCAAGTTACTGAAGCTAAATTTCTGGAGTAAATTCTTTGGTTGTATTTCAGGATAAAGTCAAATCAAACTTCCACAAGAGAGAAACTTCTGAAGGAGGAAACAGTTTACATGGCTAGGGGGAATATGTTTGCCACTGAGAAGATCAAGCAATAGAGTGCCAAAGCTGTAAACAACACTTTCTGGCGTTATCCTCCCTGTCAAATGGAAATTCTACAATTAGCATAGTGCAGAACGAACAGATGTGGCCATGCTGGTTATATATATACTCATGAAGCATTTTTTTTAACAATGGCGTTGCTTGTCATTTGCTGGACTAATCCTCTGTACTATATCTAGAGCCGTTACGTAATGTCATAGAAACCAATAACTTTTAGGAATTTTACCAACGAATCTCTACAATGGCCTAAACACGCCGTATCTAATCTTTAAATGTTCAATACCTGTCCTCATATATTCTGGAGGGGTGAAAGCCAGGTTGGTACTATAGCTCTTTCCATCTCTACTGTTCTTCATAAGGCCAAAACAGGATAGCCTGGGATTACCATCCTGCTTGGCAGAGCTAATTATTACTGAGTACACGAAATATATCCAAACGAGAAAAATATAGAACTATAGAAACATGGTGGATGCATATATGTACCTGATCGAAGAGAACTCTATAAGCATTAAGGTCATGGTACAATGCGCGTCCCTTACTACTGCAGTACTCCAAAGCTTGTGCTAGATATAATGCCACTCGGAGTCTCATTGCCCACTGCATGGGCTGCGTTTCCCCTACAGAAAATCAACCCTATAAGTATTCAAATTAAATGACTAGAACGGCACGTGAACCTAAGACTAATGGATCTTAAAATGTGCTTCCCCCCATATCTGACAATGAAAAACCAAAACCGAATCAATTACCATATATACGAAGTGTTTGTAAGCAAAATTTCATTTCATCACCTAGTTTCTGGAGAAAAAAAAAAAGAAGAAAAACAGGGCAATCTAGTTTCTATAAGGTCATTAATATAGAAAATTAACTAAAAGCGTACTCTTACATGCTTGCTTTTCAACCACCATCAAGGATGCTATTAATTATATATTCTACTTCGAGATATATAAAGTATAACAGACAAACCAAAAAGAAAAGGCGAAATCCATGTAAAGAAGTTTCAGCATCATAAATGTTAATTTAAGCTAGAAAATTTACAATGAAAAAGGTGCCTGGAAAGAGTTTCATTGGGCATGAACTCAGCCACTAGCAATCTCTCATTGCCCTCGCAGCAGCATCCAATCAAATTCGCCAGCCGCTGATTCCTTAGCTGCCCCACAGCTCTAGCTTCATCCTGAAAAGCAAAAACACTACTAACAATCACCTTAAACGTTCTTGCTCAGAAAAAAATATGCATACTCACACAGTTCATTAACATTGAGACAATGCATAACAAAAAATAAACACAAAGCTCAAATCAGAGTAAATCACGGACTAGGAATTGGCGAGAATCAGGCCAAGCCGACTTGTTGAAGCGCTTCACAGCAATCACTCGGTCATCGTCAAGTTTTCCCCTATAAACAACATTGGGCGCTTTCTCTCCATGCTCAGAAACAATGTTCTCCGAAGAAAATCCCGAAGTAGCAGCTCTTAACTGATCAAAACTGTACTCGCAGAATCCAGGCAATGCGTCCTCATTATCTGCATTCACAACACAAATCTAATTCCAACAACTACAAATAAAAAAAAAAAACATAAACAAATCAAAACCACAGAGTAAAACTCACCGGCGCAGGACAAATCGTTGAGATTAGATTCGATCTGAGAAGGCCAAAAACAGAGTCCAAATCTGGAGCAACGAGCTCCCATTGCAATAAACCAAAAGTCAGATAGAAAAAACAACCTGTTCGTGAACCTTCCACCACCAAAATCACAACACAACTTCCTCCCGTAAACACACGCAAACTGAAGAAAAAAGTAACGGAGAAAAGGCGAGCTGCAGCAAGTAAGGAAGAAGTAGAGTTGGTGTGCGTTGGTTAGGGAATCGAGAAAGTAGAGCGTAACAAGAAGAAGGAAAAGGATTGACGCTTTTGTTTCTCCGATCCAAAGCCTCTGTTACCTTCTTCACTTTCTTACAACCTCATCATTTCGCTTCCTCTCACTGCTTCTCTCTCCTCTCAATCTTCTGCTTCAATTTCTCTCTCTTGTTCTTCAGTGTCTACTACTGTGACTCGAAGCTGCGAGTTTAGTCGCGTAAGATGCACCTCAAACCGTTCATGTCAGCGCGTGGAGTAATGTTTTTTTTTTTTTTTTTCATTTTTTCTTTTCATTTAGTTGAACGTTAAATTATGAAAAATACTTAATTTTACCGCTCATTACCATTTTTTTTATATAAATATTTTAAAATTTTGGATGAAAATTATGGTCACTTCATCTTGATTCAACTTGCAATAAATAATCCATGACCTAACCTATAGTCTTATCTAAATTCTATTGAACTTTATGAGATTTATATTTCCTATTTAATTTAATTTTAAAAGTGTTTGATATTTTTTTTTTTTATTACAAATGGAGGGTATTATTATGTTTATTTTTAAAAAGTTTTTATGTATATATATATTCTTACACTTTTTTAATTAAAGATGACAATAAAAAATTTAAATATCCTTATTATATCGGTCCAACCAATCAATTCAAATATTGTCCAATCTGAAATATTTTAACAAATTTTGTCAACGAACCAAGCTTATATCAAGTCTGGGTCAAGCTTAGGTCAATTTTAAGAGTCACTATTTGTGAAGTTAAAAACCATGAAGCTGAAGGTGATACATAATGGATCAAAACGAACAATATCTACTAGCGGCAAGCTTTAAATGGTTACAAATAGTAACAGAGTCAGGCATCGAACGATGTGCCAACGAGTATGTTGGCACTCAAGGGGAGTGGAGAGGGAAACGAAACATTGTAAGGGTGTGGAAAACCTCTAGCTAAAAGACGTGCTTTAAAACTATAAGGCTGACAACGATATGTATCGGGCTAATATATGCTAGCGGTAGGCTTAGGTTGTTACACTACTATACCATTCGATATCCTATGACATTTAATAATTAACGAAACCACGATATTGGCAAACATGTCTCCGAAGTAGAAATAAGATTCAATTTCTTTGGAGAATCAAAGGCAGATTCAGTTGTGGCCAAAGCCAACAGTAACGTAAAAAATAAGAACTGTTCCCTGCAAAAGAAAGAACATCTGGAATTAATCATTATCACAAAGAGAAGACACATAAAATTTGACTGATTTATTGAAGGCTCCTGCAGTAGCAGCATTTGGGCTCTATGCCTATGCGTTTGCTATCATTGGCTGCAACAACAAGCACAAGGGAAAGGGGGGAAATGATGAAGCCCACTTACCAACATTATACACACCAAAAAGGGGCTTGAATTCCGAGCTAAGATTAGCTTATTAGCTGAGCTGCTTCCTTGTTCCACGTTTTCTGTCAAAGCTGTAAAAATTAGTCAGCATAGGAAACAGTCTATCAAGTACAACAATTTCACAAGTTAGAGATCAGATGAATACCTGTGTGCCTTTTCTTTTTCTCTTTTTTCTTGCTCGTGATAACAACGTATATGCAAGAATAGACATTTAGGAGAAGAGAGGGAGCCATAATTATATTCTATGGTTATTAGATAATCCATGTCTAATGGTTATCACGAGATAGTCAAGATGAGTAGCTTTTCCGTTCATTGGGTTCATATGATCCAAGTTTCTAAAACTTACGAACCTACAAATATATCACAAACTCTCAAACTCACAAACTAAATGCATGTTACCTTGTGTAAACGAGTTTATATAACTCGGTTCCCCCCACAAATTATGTGAGATCTCACATTTGTTGGAGAGGAGAACGAAACATTTTTTTATAAAGGTGTGGAACCTTTCTAGCAAATATGTTTTAAAAACCTTGAAGGAAAGTCCGAAAGAGAACGTCCAAAGAGGACAATATCTGCCAACGGTGAGTTTAGGTGGTTACAAATGGTATCAAAGCCAGATATCGACCAATGGAGGACGCTGAGCCCCGAAGGGGGTGGACACTGGGCGGTGTGCCAGCGAGGACGCTGGGTCCCGAAGAGGGTGGATTGCGAGATCTAACATCGATTGGAGAGGAGAACAAAACATTTTTTATAAGGGTGTGGAAACCTCTGTCTAGTAGACGAATTTTAAAAATCTTGAGGGAAAGCCCTAAACAAAAAGTCCAAAGAGAATAATATTAGCTAGGGGTTAGACTGTTACACTTCAAATAAGAGGTAAACAAATTCAAACTTCAATGCTACAAAACACAAATATAGATATATTAGAATTGTAAGTCAAACTACGTCCTGATCCCTTAAGAGCATGACAGAAGAAAGATTTGGAACTGGTACTGGAAGAAACCCAAGAATAGTAATGTGATGTAACTGGTGGGTTATGCAAATTTTCACCTTCAAAATTCAATGAAAAGGGAATGTGCCTAAAAAAGAAGCTAAAATGCAGGACGATCAGAGAGTAAAACTCAAGTGGGGCATCTCAGACAAGAAAGACCATTAAACAGAGCATCATCGTGGGCCTATGCCAGACCTAGCTGCCTAAAGGAGGCCACATGACACATGCAGCCTCCTCCATTCGCTATTTAAAATATAGGGAAAAAATTGACGACTCCATACAAAGATTAGGGACGAAAAAGATGAATATCAAAAGTTCTGTAGTTCTTTATTTGATAACATAATACATCACACTCTCAGTCTCACCCACACATTTTCATCTAATTTTGTTTGAGATAAGGACGGAACGTGGTGTGTGGTAATGAACATGATGAAGAGAACATTGGGTGATGATAGTAACATATTTTGAAAGGAAGCATGCCATAACTTGAAAAGGAAATGAGCATAAAATAATTGAGAACTTGTCATGTATAAGGATAGCTAAATGGTAAGATCTTTTATCATCCAAAGAAACTTAGGTTCACAAGTTACCGAACCTTCGAGTCATTGTCATCGTCAAATTAACTCGATTGGCCTAAAGGACGTTCTGGAAAGGTTTGTCCAACAAGCAGTTGAGAACAAGTTTTGCAAGCCAAAAGCTTAAATTTTATCCTAGATGAAAATGAACAAGTTTTGCAAGCCAAAAGCTTAAATTTTATCCTAGATGAAAATGTGTTGCAACAAAACCATGGAAATCATTAATCTTGGTTTCTTCATGTTAACCAAAGAATCTAGATCCTTAGCTATTGTTCTCGATTAACGATCCATTAGGAGTGAAAGAATCATCGTATACCCCAAAAGATAGATTATTACAAGTCATACTTGACATTCTAGTATCTACTTCAAAAGAGACTATAAAAAACTACCAATAGGTGGTAAGTGTCGAGTTATTGATGTAAGGTGGATTAAAAAACAGGGAAAAAAAAGGAATTAAAGTATGCAATGAGGTAGCAAGAACTTTACACATTCCACTCATGGATATACACACTTAGATGGATATTGATTGCTTCCCTTAAAGGTACATACTATATGTTTCCTCTATTGTCAACAAAAAGAAAAAATTAAAAGCTACGAAGACCTTAGAATCTACGTATAGATTGACCACTAATGAACAGAGATCTAAAAAGAAAAGGTTCTTCAGGTTCTGGATCTATCTGTGAAGCCCGATCAACAATAGTAAAATGAGATTGCCGGGCCTGGAAATGTATACCTGATATCATTTACACGTCTATGGAAGTTCAGATTTCCAGCTAGACCCTTCCAAAAGGAGAAAGTGGCGGACAAGTTATGTGTTCTGCAGGATCCTCTCTTTCAGCAAGATTAGGAGTCCACAATCCATCATTGTGCATTAACTTTGATTCTCCAGAGGTCTTTCCTTCAAATAAGATACTTGATTCTGAAAGTTCGCATGAGTTCTTACAGTCTATCATTGCCAGACAAATGGAGAACGCTTGCAGAAGTGACAAAGAAGAATCGAACTCAACTGAGTATATCATATCTTTGAAAGTAGCCAGATTCAAAACGCAATGGCTTTCGGGTACTCCATCCTGCAAGTGACCAAAGAGTCAAAAAGATCAAACTAAATACAATGCAATGACCATAATAACAAGCTTTCGAATTAGATTGGAGAAAACAAACATTCATACCTGAGGGAAAAGCTTAAACTGATCTGTTATTGGAGACGGTTGCGATGAACTCGATTTCTCGATTATTTGATTCTGATTGGTAAAAACCCTGAGTTTACAACCTAAATCCCAGCCCCCACAGTCGCATGATCCACCAGAATTCCATCGCTCTATTAGTGATGACGGTCCACCTTTACTCGGGAGGCTATGGATACCACTTGGGAGTAAAACTGTGGTAGTGATAAAGGGCTCACTGCCCTTGGAACGAGGAGAACATTCTCTAGATTCACCCTTAGTCAAGTTGTTGTAAGCATGTATTTTAACTTCATCGGTAGCAGTGCCTTCCTTGATCTTTAGGGGAAATTTAACAATTATAGCAGCTAGCTCTTCATTTGGTAGGAAATCTGAGGTCTGCTGATCTGCCTGTCTCAAATCCACAGAAAACAGGACAAACTCTCTGGTAGAAGGCACATCTGGTCTGGTAAACTGGGAAATCGCGGAATAAGAAGCGTTCATTTGTGCAACGACATTGGAGACATAATCATGACCTTTCCCCTTGCTACCTTGATTTATCCAGCTTCCAGTCTTTCTTTTAACTTCTTGAACAATGAAGAAGGTAAAAATATGGCTAACTGTCCCTTTTCTGGAGCTCTTCACCGTAGCTGCAAGAATGTTGGAGACATTGTCAACTGCAAAAGTAAACAAAGGCAACCCATTCTTAAATGCAACTTGCAGAAGGGCATGAACTACAGAAGGTCCGTGCTTCTTGTCGAGAGATGAATCGCTGACACTGATTTTCCTGCATCTGCTCATGTCTAACTTATGTTTCCTTGGTTGTATTGTTGACGATTCTGATTGTCGATTATATGTTTTATCAGGCGTGTGATGCAAATCTTTCTCTACGGGCTCTACAGCATGATGATATACTGCAGCCTTTGGCTTTAGTAAAGGATCCAGCAACCTTCTGAGAGGGCTGGAACTAGCTCTGCCTGTGTTGCTGGGCCTATCATTCCTCAACTCATTCAAACAAGCTGAAGGCATCGCATTCTCAGATCCAGATTGGACAGATACGCATGCTGAATCTTGATCACTGTCGCATGAATTCCCCACGGAACTTGAACTTTTACGTCTCCTACCCATGCCAATGTTTAATCGACTAAAGGGTGAAGAGCTTCTGGATTTGTTAACAGAAACTGTGCTTGCTTTCAGATCCAATCCAATAGACGCCAACTTGACCATTGAATTTAAAGGTGCAACAACTGATGTTTTTGCTTCTGATATTCTAGCTTGAGATGGACTATGTCCTGCTCCAGCTGACCTGGATACAGTGCGAGAATTACTGGATGCATTTATAAGACAATTTTGCTTCAGCAGAATCTGATCTCCATCAGCTTCACAAGGTGTATTGCTCGAGTTTGGGATATCAGAGTTGAGCTCTGCAGAAAAACTCACTATAGACCTCTTCATTGAGCTTTTCTGACTTGCTTCTTTGGTCCTTTGACTTAATAAGAGAGTGGAATCTGAAAGCTCACAGACATATGTATCATTCTTTTTCACTAAGTTGCTGGGCAAAGGGACAATTGCTTCATGTTTTTCCAGCACATCATGCCCATCTGCAGAATCTATTTGTGCACGAGACTTATCTACTCGATTAAGCTCCCCATATTGAGAAGATGCAACCTCGTAATTCAGCACACCTGGCAGAGTTTTATATTCTTGGAGAACTTCAGTCTCTGGACCTGTTCTCTCTGTCTGCTCAATCTTTACTTCCCGATTTGTTTTACATGAATGCTGGTTTCTCTTTATGGGCTTGCTTTGGATATTTAACGTGTCAAGATCTTGACATTTTTCATCACTTTCTCCGAAGGATTTAACAAATTGAGAATGAGGAGAAGCTAACAGGTGAGAATGGAGTGAAGGCCGATGTAATCTTTGACGAGGAGAGATGTGATATTTACCAAAATGGGGAGACGAGCTATCAGATGAATAGGATGAAGATCCATTACTTCTGACTGGTGGATTCCAGCTTCTTCTGGTTGATATTTGTTTGTGGCCATACTGCCATTTTTCTAGACGCCCCCAATCAAGAACCCCCACACTAAGAACTTTCTCCGGGAGACGATCACCACGTTCTAGATAGCAAGGTAAATTCGACATGTATCTCACAATTTCATCCTTCTTGGTTATCTTTCCTGAAATTTCATCCTTCTGATGATTTCTGAAAGTCTTATGAGGATTATCACGGACCTCACCATATGTAAAGCTATGTCTTTCTTTTCTAAACTTCTCATGCAGCTTTAAACTTTCGCTAGTATGGCACAATGAAACTTGCCCAGAGGTACCCAAGGATCGTTGATCATCCGAATATCTGTCAGTTTCTAACCGTTCCATGAGACCATATAGGTTCAGTAAAGTCCAGTTGTATTTGCAATGCTCTTACTTGCTTTGGATATAACTCATTACAAGGAAATATTCCAAGCCTTCAATATTAGATGAAAATAGATAATAAGAATACTGCACATGATCATTGACAATACATAATTCCAAATAAAGTATTAAAAGTAGTTTCTGGAATGGAATTCGCATAGATATACCAAAAGTGTTATAGAATAGCACAACAAACTAGCGCCCGTTTGCTATGTTTTATCTAAGAAACCCATTTTCAAAAACCATGGTATAATCTGGACTAGAGTAGAACCTAAAGAAACTTCCTATCCTTCCAGAACGTAAAAACGAAATTAGACGCAAGAGAACAGCTGACACTATATGGACAAAGACAGACCAGAAAACCGAAATGAAAGCGAACAATTCTGTGGTCCATTCAAACACATTTCGAGGCTTAAAGATAAGATGATAAGCTGACCAGTCTCGGTCGCTTACGGCGATGTTGCCATAACTAACAGAAGGAACAAAGGTCCCCGGCTACCAAAAAGGCAGAGCAGATACTCAGTTTATCAATAGCTCTTCACATGAATGATTGGAGAAAAAACAGAAAATTACTGAAAATAACAAATTCGAAGCATATTCCCCTCTTTTCTTTCCTCATCTCCCCGAAGCTCCAACTACTAAGAAGAATGTAAACATTTCAGAAATTACGAATTAAACTCCAGACCTCTCTCCAAATGCTATTGAATATCAACAAAAATCAAATGCAAAAGGAATAGGCCAAACCTTCAACTCGCAGCAGGAAAAATCTCTTCAAGATCGAACCAAAAAACTCATGCATAACTACACACCAAACCAAATCTCACAACCTGAAAACGCCATTGAAGTAACCAAAACCAGGTCGTAGACGAAGAAAAGCGTGTCGGTGCTCGTTACTCCAGCCTTTCCACGCCTCGATAAACCAAAGCAGTAGCTCTTAGAGTGCGAAACTTCGGAGTTGATGAAAGAATCTCCCGAGGATCCCAATGTCTCGATTTTGCTTTTCAGCTACAACTCGGAGGAAAATCAGAGAGAATATTCGCAAAAAAAGTTTCTGAACGCACAACACTCCAGAACCAGAAGATTCATTTCATCAAGAGAGACGAAGCAGAGAGAGAGAGAGCAGGTTTTGGCTTCGATTTCTAGACTGGCGACTGGCTAGAACTGGCTTGGTGGTGAGGTAATTATACACTGTGACAGCGAAATGAAAGAGGAGCTTGCATCGTTTTATCTGACGGCTCCAAAGAAAATGACGTCGTTTCGTAAGGCCTGCACAGCCTCGGGTTATGGTTCTGGGTCCCACTTTCTCCGTTTTTTCATTTACCCGCTTTCCCATAAATTCCCTCTTTTTTTTTTCTTTTTCTTTTTTTCATTTTTTAAAAAAATCCACAATCAATAGATACAAATAACCATATAGATTAGGTATTTATTATCATTTTAAAGTCAATATTTAGAGTTTAAGGATTATGTTTTTAAAAAAATTATAATTTTAAATCCATAATTATATCTCTAATGATTAGTATATTTTTTTCTTAAATTCAAAATTTAAAATCCTCGTATTTTAGTTGTATTGTCGTAGTGTTTAAACATTTTTAATAATTAAGAAGGATTTTCATTAACATTTATTTAATTTTATGAATTAAAATACGATATTTAAGGGAAAAAAACAATGTTAGATTCTTTTTATTTATATATATATATAATTGGATTGGCAAAAAGGGAAACAATATAAAAATCTAACTTCAAGAAAACATGTAAGTTCCTTTTTCTTTTGCTTTATTTATTTATTTATTTTTCAAAAAAAAAATTAATGATGGTGTAAAATCATTAATAAATGACGATCGGATTTTTTTAACTTTTACAACTGCTTTTCATCGGCGGGGCCCACCAGAAGTGAAAAGTTTTTAGCTAAATCGATCTGTGATTATTTTTTATCATGGCACGTGGCATCTATCAGGTGGCTGACGCGGTCTCTCTTTGACCGATCTATTGTAAGAAGTTACACACCGTATAACTTCCTCCTTCTGGAACATGCCTTCTACTTTCGAATTATTTCAAATATATACTAATTTCAAAAGAATTTAGATTTAAAATCTCGATTTTTTTGTTTGAATTATGATATTTTGAAAACAGAAAATTAATTAAAAAAATTTGAATTATATTTTGGAAAAAGAAAAGAATAATAATAATAATATCATTTTATTTTCGTTTTTTTTTTCCAAATATATTAGATTTTTAAATAAAAACTAAAATAATGTAATTTTAATCTGTAAATAGAAGAATATGAGTATTTTTATCAATTTTATATTTTATAGCTACTGAGAGGTCTTAAGATAGGATGACTAAGACAAGCTTAATTGAAAGTCGCTGTCTACATCAACAAGGTATACCTTCATTTTCAGTGGTTCGATCAAGCATGTTTTATTTGAAATAATTCTACGTTAGGTGATCTCCTTAGAATTTTTCTATGATGCACGTGAATGTGAATAAAACATGTTGAAACGACGTGACTATGTCTAGGAGATGCAGGAAAATGTCAAAGCTATCAGGTGCCGAATTTGAACTCCAAATTTTGGGCATGGGTCGTTATACTCTTCCCATATTTATAAATTTGTCAAGTTAACTTTATAGGGAGTAATTAATATAGCCTTTAGAAGCATTAAATATTTGGAGTTTGTAGATTATAATAATGTTTTAAATAGTGAGAAATTTGAATGCAAGCTATGGTATAGGTTGAGAAATTCAAGGCAACCCACTCGTTTATGTTGACCACTACTATACAATTATATGTATATTATGTCCAATTATTGCTAATGGTCCTTATAGCATTTAATAATAATGTCACACATTATTTTTTATATAGTTTTGGTCCTATTATTATATTCTAGCATCAATAATTCTTATAATAAATAATAGTTTTGAACAAAAATTACTTATTTGGTAGAATTTAATTAAAGTTATAATAAATATGTTATAAAGTTTATAAATATGAAGAATGTTATGCATAACCATATGAATATTTGAATTTAAATAATAGGTATAGGTCGAGAAATTCAAGCATCCACTCTCCTTTGTTTGATCACGGCATTAAGACCTAAATGTCTAGCTCTATGGAGAGGTTCTGCACCATTAAAAAATTGTAGAATTTATCTGTTTTATTTCAAAATATTTCGTCTCGCTTGTCACCGGTCGATTCTATAATGAGTTTCACTGAAATAAATGGTTGAATAGGGGTTGTATACAGGTTGGATTGGGAAAAATTTCGGGATGGTTGAGTTGGTAACTTGAATGAGCCGAATAAAATTTACAACCCAACTTAACCTAATCAAACTTACTTATCCACGGTATGTTATTAATATCCAAACTTTCGTGAAACTCAGATATCGAACCTTCACAGTTACAATGCATCACTGCCAAATGCTAGCTTTTCATAACAACCTTAAAAGTATGGTAGGGTTGAGCTAGGTTGTGAGCCTTATGCATGAGCTGGTTGAGTTGATCACGTAGATTCAACGAAAAGAGACTTTTGATCAAAAAGTATACTCCTAACCTAAATTCATGGAAACCCTAATTCTACCAAAGACTCTTAAAGCCCAAAATTTAGACTCTAGATTCTCAATACTCAACAACGGTCGAGGCTGTTGACATAAACATATATCAGTGATAATTATCATGAACTCTTTTATTTTAAGTAAAAAATCGAACCTTCTCGATGTAAATTGGTTAAACGATTAAAAATAGATTTTCAAATTTTAACTCTGAAGTCTCACATCAGTTGTAGAGGATAGCGAAACATTCCTTTATAATAGAATGAAACCCTCCATCTAGTATATGTGTTTTAAAATCGGGAGGGAAGCCCATAAGGGAAAATTAAAAAAAGACAATATCAGCTAATAATGAGGTTTGATCTGCTACAAATAGTATCGACCATGGTTTAAAATCTAAGTCAGACACTAGGCAGTGTGCAAGCAAGAACACTAGCCACATTTTAAAACTTAGGTAAAGCTCGGTAATATCTGCTTCTAGCCGGTACGATGAAAGCAAAATTATATATTTTGAATTTGGATAATTTAACAAAAAAATAAATAAAAAATAAAAGTGATCTCAAATAAAAAGAAAATTGGTGTGAGTTGGCATAAAGCTGAAACAGCATGATAACCTTGTAGATCCCATGCACCAACCAATCCTATGTTTATGATTAAACCAAATGTCGAACCCACTGCTATAATTGCCATATCTTTTATTTTTCCAAATTTAATTATTCTTATATTATATGATATCATTTCCATAACATGCCTTTATTTTTTAATTTTTTTTATTATATGTTATCATTATAAACGCTACAACGTTTTAATCACAATAATAAAGTTTCGATCCAACTTATATATGGTTTACATTATTAACACGATCAAATAAATACCATAGTATATAAAAATTGATAACTTATTTTGATTAATTATTAAGTTTTAATGAAGAATTTACTTTATTTGTATAATCATATCTATAAATTTAAGTTAAAAACGGCAATTCAATTATTATTCTTTTAAAAGTCAATTTAAGTTTCGTTTATATAATTATTATATTTTGTTTGTTTTTCATATTTTTTTAACAAAAAAAAAAAAAAAATAAATAAAAAAAATTGATTTAGTTTTGAAAATAAATTAAAAAAAAAAACATATGGGTGTAAATAATGTTTTTAAGTTTAAGTTACAAAAATAAAAAATTAAAATTAATAATTTGAAATTCATCCCATTTTTATAATTAATGCTTAGGCTTAAATTACAATTTTAACCTTTAAAATTTTAAATTTTAAAAGTATACATATAAACACAAAAAAATAAAAATAAAAGAATATAACCAAAATTTATAATGCAAATATCACTTTATTATAAGCTCTTAAAGCATTCAGGTTGTCCTTAAAAACGGATACATTTCTTTTTCAAGTGATGGAATGATTTAACGAATTGTAGCATTTAGACACTAAACTTTGGGATCCACGTGGCGGGATATCATTCGCTAATTGACCGGTCATTTTCCCTTGTTGCAAATCCCATAGTTAGTTGTCTACACCTACCAAAAATAATTTTGAAGTTTTATATTTTTCAATATAATTTTTATTTAAAAATTATAAATTTATTTTATAACAAATCTATATATTTCATGACCAAATATATATTATTTTATCAATATAATTTTTTGATAATTCAAATTTTAATAATATAATATAATTACAATTAACGGTCTGGTTTTTAATTTAAATATTATAATCAAAGTCTCAAAATTAATTAAAAAATATTGAAAATATATTTGGTTTCTTTACATATAAAAATAAAAAAGGGTTTTTTTTAATGAAAAGAAAAAAGGTTTTTTTTAGCTACCCGACACGACAGCCCATCCCGCACTTCCTTGTTTAACGCTCTTCCTTTTTTTAATTGGAAAACATGTTTTTTTATTTATTAAAAAGTAAAAGTAAGTTATCTATAATTCTTTAAAATAATTTTAAATATTAAAACATTGGGTCTGCTTTTGTGAGTGGAAGCTAAAAATACATTGTTGGGCCGTATGTTTTGGGCCGGCCCACTAAATCATTTACTCTCACAATCCTTAAACTTATAAATGAAAAATAAAAGTTTAATAAAAATTAGTCAAATTATAATTTTAGATTAAATTCACTATAATTTCAGTTTATTTAAAAAATTAATCAAGACCTAATTTGCAAATTAAATATTTGTGATTAATTCATAACATAAAAAACCAATAAAATTTAGCTAAAATATTAGTAAATAATTTAAATANTTACGGATTAAATTGAAAATTTTTTTTTTTTTTTTTTTTTTTTTTTTTTTTTTTTTTTTTTTTTTTTTTTTTTTTTTGTCTTTAATTTAATAGAATTATTGGTAACCAGACAGCGCGTGAATTGAATATAAAATTCAAAACGACGTCGCTTCAACGTCGACGCCCACGGCCCACAGAGCCTCTGCCAGCCCAAATTCGCTGGCTGCCCTAAGCGCTAAATCTCAACTCCCCTCCACCCACGAGAACACAAAGATTCCGCCAGCCCCGCAGCACGTCGTCGTTTCCAACCTATTTTTTAATCTCCAATAATAATAAGTGAAAAATTAGTATTTTAATTATTTTTTTTACTACAAATAAATTATTTTTTTACCATAAAAAACGTGAAGTACAAAGAATTTTAATCTCTTCCCCGGAGTTAATTATTTTTTTACTACAAATAAATTATTTTTTTACATGTTATTTAATTTTTAATTCAATTTCATAATTAATTATTGGTTAATTTTGTAAAACGTCCGTCTCACGTAATTTGAATGACTTACTAAACATTTTTAAAACTTAAATTTAATGAAAATTATATAATTAATTCATAAATTTTTAGTTATTGGTCTGATAAATCCACTTAGATATTAAATATTTCAGCTTAAAAATTTTATTAAGTAATTTTAAAAAATACGAAAATAAAAGAATTTCCGTATTTATTAAATTTATTTATTTATTTTCTTCACCACCTTTTTGGCTCGCTCTCGCCACAGACCACAACTCCATCAAATCTTCCCTGTTCTGCCTGAAACTTCCCTCCTTAATTCTCTCTGCTTTCTTCCTTCGATTCTTCTGTCGCAGTCTTCGTAGTCGAACTTATTTCCTACAGACCAATCCAATCTGAAGTTATCTCCATTTCTTCGCCAACAGGTTTGAGTTCTTCGTTCCCATTTTGGGGATTCCATTGCTTCTTCAAGTTTTCGTTTCAGCTACTGTAGATGATTGCGATTCTTTCGGGTTTGGATTGTCAATTGCTGAATTTTTTACTTTTGGATCAGGCTTGTTCGATAAATTTGAGGCGGAGACGGCTATGGCTCATAAGGTGGACCACGAGTATGACTATCTGTTCAAGATTGTTCTGATCGGGGATTCTGGCGTCGGGAAGTCCAACATTCTTTCTAGATTTACCAGAAATGAGTTCTGCTTGGAGTCCAAATCCACCATTGGTGTTGAGTTCTCGACCAGGACTCTCCAGGTAGAAGCTCAATCGTTTGAACTCTCAGAGATTTTTTCCTTTCATTTTGCGTGTTTTTTAATTATCATTTTTTCAATTTACTGATCGAGCGCATGAGTTTCCTTTTGTGCTCGACGAACTTCAAAAATTTAGGTTCGGATGATTTCTAACTTGTAGCTTCCGCCTTGGTTTCTACTTCCAATCGTTAAAGTGCAGTGGCTTCATTGTATGTAGGGTTTGAGTAAAGCTCGAGGTAGCTGTTTTATTGCTTGAGGCTACAAACATTTAGAATTGAATGAATAAGTGCTGGATTTATGGAAAATAAGTAATATGTTGCTCATCTAACAAGCAAACCATCTGAATTTTTAGCTGTGTCCATGGAAGACTGTGAGACAATGAAACCATGTGTGCTCAATTATTCTAAAATATGGTTGTGGGCAGTTGTGGAGCAGTAGGAAATTGGCAGAATTATTTTTCCCGAATTTATAGTATTCCACTAATTTTGCAAGTGTTCATGCTCTTAAAATTTAGAGTGTTTTCAATAATGGCAAGTATTATTGAAGGATTGTTCTCTTTAACTGATTCAAATGTAGATAAAACCATGAGTTTCTTGGGAAAAGTTGGGTATGCTGTCAACATTGAACATAGCTCAACAATAATTGACATATGCTTCTTTCTTTGAAATTGGATTTTCAAATTCTCATACCCCATGTTTATTATACTAAAAGATAGAGAAGTTAGGGTATGCTCATCCTATAATGGCCAAACCAATAGATATTTGCTTAGGGATAGCCATTTTTCTTGTGAAAGGCTATGAGTTAATGGAGCAAAGATTCTGAAATTTTTGAACATGCTGGAGGTGGGAGATAGAGATCTCTGTAATAGCTAAAGTCCACCACTAGGAGATATTGTCTGGTTTGGACCGTTACGTATCGCCGTCAGTCTCACGGTTTTAAAACGTGTCTACTGGGGAAAGGTTTCCACACCTTTATAAGGAATGCTTCGTTCCCCTCTCACCGATGCGGGATCTCAGTCTCAAACTAAAGCTAAAGTCCACCACTAGTAGATATTGTCCGTTTTGGACCATTACGTATCGCCGTCAGCCTTACAGTTCTAAAACGTGCCTACTAGGGAGAGGTTTCCACACCCTTATAAGGAATGCTTCGTTCCCCTCCAACTGATGCGGGATCTCAGTCTCAAACCAAAGTTATCCAGTATTCAAGCATTCTGAATCCAGTCCCACCTTTTCTTGTTTGTCCTACACCCAAAATTCTGTTATAAGAAAGGAAGGCCAGTGAGATGGAGGGTTGCCCTCATTGACGATATCACTGAATTGGGCAAATATTATTCAGCCTGATGCATTTTCCATTTCAGAGTTCTATACTCTTAGTAGTTGAAATGTTAGCCATCTCATTTTAGCCAATATTATTGACATACAGGTAGAAGGGAAGACAGTCAAGGCACAGATCTGGGACACAGCAGGTCAGGAGCGATACCGAGCGATTACGAGTGCTTATTATAGGGGAGCCGTTGGCGCTCTCCTAGTCTACGATCTGACAAAGAGACCGACGTTCGAGAATGTACAAAGATGGCTACGGGAGCTGAGGGATCATGCAGACTCTAACATCGTGATTGTGATGATTGGAAACAAATCTGACCTTAGTCATCTTAGATCTGTCTCAGAGGATGATGGGCAGAGCATGGCAGAGAAAGAAGGCCTCTCCTTCATCGAGACATCAGCCTTGGATGCCACTAATATCGACAAGGCATTCCAAACTATCTTGACAGAGATCTACCATATCATCAGCAAAAAGGCATTGGCAGCCAAGGAAGCAGCGGCTGCTAGTGTCACCCGTCCCAGTCAAGGAACCACCATCGACGTTTCCGATACTACCGGGGACTCGGACAGAAAGGGTTGCTGTTCTTCTTGAGCAGATTCAGAAAGACAGAACTGATAACTTGCATCAAAGGTTTCTCTTACCCCTCTATTTCATAATTGATCTGTTGTTAGTTATTTTCAACAGTTTCCAAATTTCTTCCTTAATTCCTTTACTAACCCATTCATATAACAATTCCCTTTAGGAATTTGATTTGTATTTGTTCTTCATCTGCAACTTTTGTTCAGAAATTCTTACGTTTGTTGGCTTAGCAATTAAACAGATATGAGACAGTTGGGATTACTGAGTTCTATATGTTTGTGACTGGCTGCCTTTTTTTTTTTTTTTTTTAATAATTAAACANTTTTTTTTTTTTTTTTTTAGCAATTAAACAGATATGATCCTTCAAAATTTGTGGAGGAAATAAGTGAAAAGCAAAAGGTAACTATAATTTTACAAAGGGTAGTTCCCGTCATTTAATTTTTTAAGTCTCTATTTGAACTTTCAATTTCACGAATAATAAATTCATTAATTTGAAAAATATTGGATATATTGGTAATTTATTAGTGATTTTCATTGGACACTTGTTATGGCTCACATATTTATTAAAACAATAAAAATAAAAATGAGGATATTGTGTTATTATGTAAATTTTTTAACTGAAAAATTAAAGAGATAAAACAAAAGACAAATTTATTAAATGCAGATCATTATTAATTAAGTTAAAGAGGACAAATGTTGCAAAATTGGGAATTATTAATTAAGTTAAAGAAGTAAATTATCCTTTAATTATTGATCTAAAAGAATAGTAATTAGTAATTAACCATATTATATTCGAATATAATTTTTATTGGGATCCAAGAAAAAAGAGGAAGAAAATGAGAAAAAATGATTGTCTGAGCCCGGGTTCGAACCGGGGACCTCTAGTGTGTGAGACTAGCGTGATAACCAACTACACCACCCAGACCTTATTGATGATGAGACTCGTTCAGTTAATATAATAAAAAAAATAGAGAGCGTTTTCTCGTTCATTTCTCGCAATTCGTCAGGACGCTCACCACGCATCTCTAGGTCGACGAACGCTAAGAACTTTTTGCTTGTTCGTATTCTTGCGCCCCATAATGCCTTCAGTGTGTTTGTGAAATTCGGCAAAAGAGAGCGGCCGAGAGATTGAGAAAAGCTTCTTCCGGACCAGATCTGACCGCAGCCTCCAAATCAAATGGTTTGTTATTGTTGATTCGTATGGAATTAATGTTGCGTGGTTGTGGATGTAATTTGGTTTCATTGGAACAGAAACTTCTGGCGTTAGAAAATCAGAGAGCGGAAGTCGATTCTCAGAGGTAGGATCATGTTTTTTTTTTCCCGCCACGCCGAACCTTCCGCTTGCTTGATGTTTTGGAGTTAGAAACTTCTTTTGTATTATTAACTTTGTCGGTCATGTTCTTGTATCTTGAAATTCTGGTACTGATTCTTAGATTTCATCTTCAACAGTTTCTTATGTATTTTTACTTAGTTGTTTTGATAAAATTCATCTATAGTTGGGAAAATGCGGCATGAATGATTAATGGCCAATTGTTGCAATTGCTGTCCGATTTCATACAATAGAGAATTTGTATAATAAACAGGAGTCTTCAGAATTTGATATTTCAGTTTGATTTCAACATTACCTAAATGTTTTAGGAGACGAACACTGTACCATGGTTAAAGCTCTCAAGGATGTAGCCATGGAGAAAGATGCAGCAATTGTTGCCCAAGTATATGCAGTCTAGATGTTCTTTTATTATTTTTCCCCTTTCCCTTCATTTTGCTCCTCCTAGCATTACTGATGATGTGATAAATTAGCACAGGACCTGTTGCAGCGGCTGCAACATCGCAGATATTGTCCTCTTTAGGATATGTTGCAACCCAAGCGCATCGCTACCATATATGATCCTCTTTGTGCTTTTCCTTTCGGGCTTCCGCTCAAGGTATTTAAAATGCGTATCCGGTGGAAAGGTTTCTACACTCTTATAAGAAATGTTTAATTCCGTTCTCCAATCGACATATAAGGAACGTTTCGTTCCTCTCTCCAACCAATGTGGGTCGCTGGCAACTGCCCGGTGTCTGACTCTATACCATTTGTAATAACTCAAGCCCCATCGCTAGCAGATATTATTCTCTTTGGGCTTTCCCTTTTAGCTTTCCCTCAACTTTTTTTAAAACTATCTACTAGGAAAAGTTTTCACACATTTACAAAGAATGTTTAGTTCCTTTCTCCAATTGGAGGTGTCATATAGAGATGTGGCAGCTAACACCTAGACTCCTCCATTAACAGCTGAACTTCTCTCCTTCAAGGTTAGTCTCTTGCTTAGGAGGCATTTCTCTGCACATATATGATGAAGTCTCAATGAAGTTGGAAGTCCTTTCAGGAAGTTGAATATTTAGCCGTATGTTAGTTTAAGTGATTATTGATTATGTCGAACTTGTTATTTCTTCTATAGGAACTTTCAGCTTTAATCTGTTACCTTGCTTTCTTTAGCTTCATACTTCTAAGTAATTCATTATACTAATGATTTGATCTTCCTATAATTTTGTTCAAGCGCCAACTTGCAAAAGAACAGAACAGAGCAGAATCGCTATCAGCAGAAGCATTGGAGCTGTCAACGCAACTCCAGCAGACTACACAGGCATATAACGGGCTTACACGCCTGTAAGATCCTCAATCTCTTTCTCTCGTACAGAGTATGGCTATAACAGCCCAAGCCCACCTCTAGTAGATGTTATTCGCTTTAGTTCGTTACGTATCGCCATCCGCCTCACAGTTTTAAAACTTGTGAGTTACCCTTATAAGGAATGTTTGTTCCCCTCTCCAACCAATGTGGGATCTCGCAATCTACTGCCTTTTGGGGCCTAGCGTCCTCACTGACACACCAATCAGTGATTGGCTCTGATACCATTTGTTACAGACCAAACCCACCGATATTGTCTGTTTTAGCCCGTTATGTATCGCCGTCAGTCTCATGGTTTAAAACTCATCTGCTCGAGAGAGGTTTCCACACCTTTATAAGAAATGTTTCGTTACTCTCTCCAACCGACGTGGGATCTCACAGCTAAAGTACGTTCATATTTCTTTTTCTTTTTTCATTGAATTCAGTAGATCATTCTTTTAATGTTTCAGACGGTTCTATTCCAAGGATTTATTGCCTTTAATTCTAATTGAATCTTTAAGATCTAGTAAATGAACACTAGATAGATTTGATAGGAGACACAATCAACTTTTCTATTGGATCATGGCTGGATCAAATTATTGTAGATTCAATATTCAATATTCAATATTATTTTTCTTTTGAAATATGCTTACTACGTTCTCTAAGTTACAAAAATGGATCAGAAACTCACCTCTTTTTTCCCTGTTTTTTTTTTTAGCTGTAGTGTTAGGGTTTAGGGTTTAGGGTTACTGTGATGTCCCACATTGATTGGGGAGGAGAACAAACCGCCATTTATAAGAATGTGGAAACCTTCTGCTAGGAGAACAAACCATCATTTATAAGGGTGTGGAAACTTTTCCCTAGCAGACGCGTTTTAAAGCCTTGAGGGGAAATCCAAAGAGAACAATATCTGCTAGCGGTGGATCTGGGCCGTTACAATTACACTCGTTTCAAGCTCTCAATCATCAAAATATGAGGACAAATCACAAAAGTTATTCTCAGAGCTATTATTGTGTCCCTTAAGCTAGCTGGATTGCACCAATTGGAAAATTTCCCCTACAAACAACTTCAGAGTAAAGAAGGGAAAAGGAAAGGGATGTTTACATATTTATTGACACTTATTTACAAAGCTTTCTACAGGTTGGATAAAGGAACTCATGAGGAAGACATAAGCAGGGAAGGAAGCTCAACAATGGAGTCCTCAAAGATCTGTTTCTGTATTCCTCGCCATAAGAACAGCCACAAAGTTGATGGAGGATCGGAGAAATCTTCCAAATCAAAGCCTTCTCGCCGCAAATCTGGTGCCAAAGAAGGTAAGCATTCCTCTAGTAGTGATAGTAATGGAAATGGAAACGGAAACACAGGTGATGCAAGTGCAGCAGGCAGCGCCGCCGCTGTGGCTGCCATTGCGGTCACGGCGGTGACCATGGATGCTGTTGATGATGATGATGGTGGCAGCACTCATGTCCACGGCGGTGAGGGAGGTGGCGGAGGCGGTGGAGATTAGGGAATTGGAGGAGGATCGGAGTGTTTATTTATTATTGTTCTCTGTTCTTGGTGATATCCTTCTGCTGGTTCCTTGCTGAGTTTTTATCCTTTGTTTGAATTACAGTATATGACCATCTGGGTCTTAGTTGCTTCTGTTATATATACATATACATATACATATACATATATATATATATATATATATATATAGAAAACTTTGTAACATGTTGAAATTGTGGCTGTTTTCGGCTGTCTTCTTGTCCTCTGTTCTGAACTTTCTATTTAGCTCATTGGTTCATAAGGAACTCAAGTTGTCATTTTTGTTTATGGATAATATATAATGTCAAGTGAGATCTTACGTATTTGTTTATGGATAATATAAAATGTCATATGAGATCTTACCTCGGTTAGAGAGATGAATGAAATATTTCTTATAAGAGTGTGGAAACTTCTCCCTAATAGAAGTGTTTCAAAATCGTGAGGCCAACAATGATAGGTAACAAGTTAAAGCAGACAATATCTATTAGCAGGGAACTTGGTTGTTACGCTCCTAAATGAAATTTAATTCAGTTTAAGAGATTTGATTTTAGTATCTATACACGAGGAAAATTGATAAATTGAGATAAAACGGACAATATTATACCATTCACAATCGATTCTTTATGATCGCAGCCATTTGGAGAAGAGACGTTGACCACGTTGGTCAGTGTTTGGTCTTTGTTCGCCTTTGGGTTTCTCAGATATTCATGACTAGTAATTGAATTGGAGCCGTACACAAACACGTGACGACCTTCTATTCAGTGGATTACTTTTCCCCCTTCTTCTGTCTCGGTCTCCAGTGTCTAGTCTTTGTTCGCCTTCGGGTTTCTCAGATATTCGTGACTGGTAATTGAATTGGAGTCGTACACAAACATGTGGCGGCCTTCTATTAAGTGGATTACTTTTCTCTCTTCTTCTGTCCCGATCTCTTCTGAATTTTTATTTTTCATACGGCTAATTTCTCATTTATTTTTGTAGAAATTAAAGGAGAAATTTTTTGGGGGAGAATGCATGGGATCAAATTCCCCTTATAAAAGTTTTATTTCTATTTTACTTTTTATTAAAAAAAATGTAAACAAAAATCTAATATAATATTTACCAACAAAAAATATTAGATCAAAATTTAACATTAATTTAAATATTTCCATCATATATGTGTTATATATATATTATAATAATAATATTTATAATATTTATAAGAAGCCTAATTTACATATATATATATATATCCAATTTCGTTGCACAAAATGCAGACATGGATCGAACCAGCCAGACCGAAAAAAAAACCGGGAAAAATGAGGCTCAAGCATATTTCGCCACGTGGATTCGTGCATTATAATCGGATGCAAACCTATTTATATTCCACTCTTTATTCTCCTTTTCTTGTCCGCCTTTCTCCCTTTCTCTCTTACCCTTCTTTCCCTCTCTCTCTCTCTCTCTCTCTCTCTCTCTCTCTCTATTCCCGTCGCCCCTCTTTATCGCCTCCTCTGCCCTTTTACTTCACACAACTCTACAAATCCAAGAAGCTTATACGGATTGTATGGATCTTCTTCTTCCTTGAGTTTTCTCGAAGACTCGATTCTGGATTTCGCTAGTGGAGGGAATCGGAGGTAGACAGGGCGAAGCGGATCCGTTATGGCGATTTCGACCAGCTCTATCTACATCAATGTCATTGAAGATGTTGTCAACAAGCTTCGCGACGAGTTCACTGATAATGGTCCTGGAGAGGACGTTCTCAAGGAGCTTCAAGGAGTAATTATTGATCTCCTATCTTGAAAATCTTGTTATTCTTCCTTGCTTGATACTCTTAGCTTCGATAGTGAATGAATGTTTGGTTTCTATTTCAATCCATTTGAAGGAATCGATTGAATTTTTTCGGTGATTACTTTCTGAGTTTGATCCATTTCATTCTAGGGTTTTGAGGTTTTGAAGTTGATTTAAGCTGTGGTTGGGCTGATTGTTTTCTTTGTTGGAACTTTTTAGATGTGGGAGGCGAAAATGATGCAAGCGGGTGCCGTGAACGGTCCCATAGAGAGGTCTGCACCGTCGAAGCCCACACCCGGTGGTCCAATAACTCCGGTTCACGATCTCAATGTTCCGTATGAGGGGACTGAAGAGTACGAAACTCCTACAGCTGATTTACTCTTCCCGCCGGTGATTACTTCTCTTATCCTCTCTATTAAATGATTTCCGAAGTTCATAATTAATAATCGAAGCGATTTTGGTAATTGTAGACGCCACTACAAACTCCAATTCAAACCCCTTTACCGGGAACTGCTGACAACGCTATGTATAATGTTCCTACTGGACCCAGCGACCACTCTGCATCTGGTACTGATGCTTCTCCAGCTGTTACCACTCCTGGAGGTAGCGCTAGTAATGTTGATGTCCGATCTGGAAGGCCAACCCAATTTATGGTAATTACTGCTTGATTTTGATGCTACAATTAATCCTTACACTTTCTCATTCCCTGCAGTTTACCCACTCCATACGGTCATGATTTACATATTTTTTTTCACCTTTATTTCTTTGATAAAAGGAAGGATTTATATGTAGCTTGGTGGCCGTTGACCTGATTTTAAGTTGAAGAATGGCATTTTTATGATTCTTACCATCGATAATTTAAAGTATGCTGTTGATAGTTGAACATGCCGTTAATTGGGGTTTTGATAGACGTTACATTCTTCTTTCAGCAACCACCCTCTTGGATGGGTCAAAAAGCTCCTGTAGACGTTAATATTGGTGAGTCTAGTGTTGAAATAGTGAAAAAATTTCGCACCAATTATTCTGTTGTAATTTTTATTGATTTCATTTTTGTAGCCTATGTGGAGGGGCGTGATGAAGCAGACAGGGGAGTTCCTCACCCAGCCCTTACACAGGTAACTTCTTTCTTGATTCATGCTTCCATAAGAAAAGATTGTTGCCTGATCTGAACCCCGAAACTCCACTGTGAATTTCATCTGCTTTCGATTTTGAATTACTCTACTCCTTGCTGCCATGCTCTATTGGCTCAAAACTTCAGTATGATATTTTAACTTAGGGAAACAATTCTCAGGACTTTTTCATGATGAACTCTGGGAAGCGAAAGCGTGATGGTTTTGCTTCCCAGTACCAGACTAATGGGTTTATACCGCAGCAAGATGGAGCTGGAGATGCTGCCAACAGTGTATTTGAGATTGAGGTTTTGTTTTCTTACCTGTCAGTATTCTAGGAGATTCGTTTCAGCCTTGGACTTGTATGCCAATTTTCTTTCACATAATTTCAGTTCATAGTTTTATTATTATTATTTTTTCTCTTTCTTTTTCAAGTAAAGCAAGAGGTAAAGAGTAATTAAAAAATGCTTCACTACTGAAGCCCTTTAAAAATTATGGTATTCCTCTCTCCCCAAAGCACCTACAAAATCACACACACCCTGGTTCGCTTCAAGAGCATTCTCTTCTCATGAAAGAGAGGGTGGAGAAGGAACCTTGATCATCCCTTTGCAACCCTATGTCTAGCCAAGGATAAACTAAACTCCTCCAAGAAAAAACTCCAAGCGGTGCGAGCTAAGTCACAACTCCAAAGAATACGATCAAGTTTCTCTATCGTCTTCTTGCGAAGAATGCAACACAACGACCCAAACAAAATGGGCACCTTCCTCAAAACCTGGTCCAAGGGTTAGCTCTTTCGTGGAGAACCTACTGGACAATAAACTTAACCTTATTGGGTATTTTTCACCTTCTACAATGAAGCAAAACATAACCACAGGAGGGAGAGGGATCAACCAAACAAAGAAAAAAAGATATATGAGACAAACCTTCGAATGGAATAGGAGTCCAAATGTGAACATCCTTTCTCCTTAGAATACAACAAAACTAAGAAAGGCGATGATACCCATCGTTTTCCTCTTGAATAGAGGATGATAGATCCCTAAAAGACAAAGGAGAGGTCAAATTTCCGTTCACAATCTTGGTGAGTGCAAGTTGCGGATTTAGTAACAGTAACAACAATATCAGTGTCTTCTATTTTTTTTCAAGTTTCCCTTGGGGTGATTCCTATTTTCTTTTTCCAGTGCCCTCAACAATTGCCAACAATTCTCTTGGTTGCTTATTCTCCCCAACGTAGGGGTGCTCTGTGATAGACTTCTAGTCATCCCTTAACAAACCTTACTGCCTTATCTAGCCAACAGATTGACTACCTTTATTCACCAGGTTGCTTCTGCTGCCTTGCATTTATAATGTGGATTGGAGGTTGCTATTAATCTATGAGATAAATCTGAAAAACTCAGTACTCCTCGAGAGTCGTAATATTCTTGACCATAAATTCTGACCTTTATATTCTCTTAAAACTCAATTTGTTTTTTGGGTGGCTAGACTCTGAGAGCCTACAAGATAATCTAGGAAGGTAAGTCAAAGGATGGTTCAGCATTAGGATTGAGCTAGAAATGGTTATTTGATTCATATCTAATTTATGGGTAGAACAATTATTATTGCCATTTGAATTGGCCTAGGGGTCAAGCGTCTCCTCCTAGGTGTCTGTTTTATGGGAAATTTTTGCAGACATTCATGAAAACTTAAAAAAAAAAAAACAGAAGCTAGGATAGGACAGCACAGGGACACATTTATCGTAACATATATTTTAAAGTTAATTTATTGTAACATATATTTTAAAGTTAATATGTGTGTATATATATATTTCAATGAGTCTCATACTGAATATTGTTTTAGTTTATGATGCTTATGCTTGTATGATCAGTCTTTGAAGCTCCTTAAAGGTAAGCTTTTACAGATAAGTGGATGCAATGCTTCTGATGGGAGACCTGGCGTCATCACTTCTGCAAAGAGTGCAACATTGACACATATTAAAAGATCATTATTCAAGATTCCTCAACTTGATGGACCAATACCTGATCCTTACGATGATGTGCTTTCGACACCCAATGTTAGCTCTCTCTCTCTTCCCCTTAAAGTTATAGAATCGTCTATGATTAAAGCAATGAAATATTTATATGATATTAACAGCAATTTTATACATCTTAAGCTTCTTTTTATTTGTTTTGATTTTGCAAGGCGCCTATTCTTCAGAAGGTTACTTGTCTGCCATTGTCTTTTGATTACCCTTTCTTCATCTTTTTGTATAAGTTAGGCGTCTGTTCCACGTCTTCTTATAAGGATGTCCACAGTCGTATAGATTGTTGTTTGATAGTACAAAGCCTCTTGGAGCTAGGTACAAGGGACAAACTTGTCATGGACGTCATGGAAGCAAGGGATTGTTTGTTTGGAAAAATTTAGAACCTTCCTCAATGGAAACGAAACTATAACTGTTGAATTGCACACTCAATCCCATGAATAAATAGGCACACAATAATGGTGAAGTGTTCTCTCGAGTTGATTATCAAGTAAAGAAACAAAATTATAGTGCTCATAGATTAAACCCCAATCGATCTGTACTTTCAGTACTTTGGAAGTACCCACACTCTTCCATGTTTGATGACAGAGAGATGTTCCTGGATCTGCACATTTTCTATGGTTTTGCTGAGTTTTAGCTCAATGTTTATGGTCAAATAGAACACTTTCTAGTGGCAACTAATTGCTTGATTCTTCTTCTGGTTTTTGTTGCGTTCATCCTTTGCGTTTGTTGGGTTAAATTTTTGTATTCTTCATATCATAATTAACGTAAATGATTTTCCTACTGTTCTCCATGCACCGAGTTTGATTTGTGTTTCATCTTTCCATAAAACTTAAATAACATTTTTGACATCCCCTGCAGATATACAATTACCAGGGTGTCTTTAATGAAGACTACAACATAGCAAATACACCAGCACCTAATGGTAAATGTTGTTAAGGATGTCTTCATGTTGTGACTATTTTATCATAAGGATTAACTTTTATTAGAGAAAAATCCTGAAGGAAAGGTTTAAATTCAATTTTAGTTTTGAACTTTCATGTGTAAGTACTTCGGCTTGGTCTCTAAATTTTCATAAGTTTGTTTTGGCCATCCTCGTTCAATTTTTTGCATTGCCTTTAATATGTAATGTTTCATGAGCTTGCTGGGTATCTGTCATGTAATGTGTTACCAAAATTAAGCGATTGAACGTATGTAATTCAAGGATCAGATTCGAACATTTGAAAGGGGAAAAAAAAAAAAAAAACAAAGGTAGAACAAGGATGAAAGGTGAAAGGATTTAAAACTGAAACAAAAAATCTCTTTAATTTTAATATGGACCTGTTATGTTTACTTGACAGATCCACCAGCTGGCACTCCTGCTGTTGTCACCCAGGATGATGTTGGGGAGGAGGAGGAGGATGACGAGCCTTCATTGAACGAAGATGACGATGACGACGATTTGGATGATGTGGATCAGGGAGAGGAAGTGAGCACACAGCATTTAGTTTTAGCTCAGTTTGATAAGGTACTTTCTTTAGTTCATGGTTGGTAGGTGCGGTTGCAGTATATGCTAGAGCCTTCCAGGATCCATCGTGCCATTATGCGCGCCCGCACACACACACACACACACATTTCATATTTTTAGAATATAGTGCACCTAATACTTGCCATATCGTAATTTCAACGTGCTAGGTTACTCGTACCAAGAGTAGGTGGAAATGTACACTCAAGGATGGAATTATGCACATTAACAACAAGGACATTCTCTTCAACAAGGTGAAGTTTCCCCTCGAAAACTAGAAGTTAGATAGATATTAACCGAATTCGGTTTTCATGGAAGCTTGGTTTGTTTGGCAGGCAACTGGGGAATTCGACTTCTGAATTTTAGTAGAGGCATCATCTTCAATGTGCGGTTATTTATAGCAGTTTTTTTTTTTTTTTTTTTTTGAAAGATTTCCAGGAAGTTCGTTCATTGGATGCTTAAAAAGTTGTGTTCAGTTAATATTTGTTTTGTGAGCGCAGGAGGGAAAAGGACATGTTGATGATTCCTTGTGTGTATTTTGATAAATGTTATTAGTAGCGTTTGTTTTGTATATAACGAATGAGAGCTCTATCGGCCTTCAATGCATGGCAACTTGAGGATTTTCCAGAAGTTTTATCATGGCAACTTTTTTTTTTTTACCTTTCTTACCTGCAGATATTGTTAATATCTTATTTGGAATTTTGTTTTTGAGCTGGGTTTTTTGAAACGCATTTCCTAGAAAGATGTTTCTACACCTTTATAAAGTATTTTTCGTTTTGATGTGAAATCTCACATTTTCACTTTATAATTCTTCGCTGGTTCTCCTCAATTTTCAATCAATGTTCGATCTCCTATCCAATCGATGTTCGTTCTCCTACCCAATCGATGTTCGTTCTCCTATCTAATTGATGTGGGATCTCATATTTTCACTCTATAATTCTTCTCGTTCTCCTCCCCGGGTTCCTCCTCAACTGATGAGATCTCACATTTTCACCCCACAAGCGATTTTTTTTTTAAATTGCGTTGAAAGCTGCATAAATTATTTGAATTATGTCTATAGATTATTTGAATTATGTCTACCAGGGTGAAAAAATAGAATGGGCTGGAAGTAATGGAATAATAATTTCGGAATAATAATAATTCCATATTGATTCGATCAACCCGGGTGAAAAAATAGAATGGGCGTGGGAGTAATAATTTCATATTGATTCGAACCAATCCACATGCTCCCAATTTTAATAATATTCCAGCTAGAAGCATACAAGCACTGTAATGTGTCTCCCATTTTTAATAAGATTCCAGAAGCATACAAGCATTGTAATGTGCCGATGGGTATCTGGTAACCATGTATAGTATAGGCGATTGATTAGCCATGTTTCAAAATTAAGTGATTAGCCAATGTTTTAATGAAACATTAAGTGATTAGTCAATGTTTCAAAATTTAAAGTTGGTTCAAAGTTGTTGTAGATTAGAATCTTGTTCCTGAATTAGAGGGTTATAATGTAAGTAATGAAGCCGAAGAAGATTTGTAGTAGTGAGTTTATTCTTAATGATTCACCTTGTATGATTCATGGTTGTTTTTCTTTGAAGATTATTAATCCTTTTTTGCGGCCAATTGGAAAATATAATAAAATCGAATGAACATGTGATTACAACCATCTTGTTTAGAATGATCTTCGTTATACTTACAAAGTCATTCCATTCAAGTCTTCAATCTTTTTTATGGTCAATTGGAGAAAGCAACAAACTGAATGAACCAGATACAGAGATTGTTTGTGAGTACCTTATTGTGTGATCTGATTTGAGAATCTTGAGCAGCATAACTTTTAATGGCGAAACCGGATTCATGACGGAGACGACTTGAAAGTAGACAACAAATTACAAGAAATGACCGAGAGAAATGAATTGAACAGGAACGAAGTGGAAACGAAGCGGCTGTTAGATTAGGAGAAGGAAGTTTGAGGGATCTCCCGCGTTACAATTTATCAATAATACAACATGAAACCAGAAGCATTCGTGGAGATCTTAATCCAAGCGGCGACACACACACACACACATACTGTACATGGATTTACGTAGAGCATAAACCGCGAGACTCGATCCAGCCATCATCTTCTCACGGCGTGCTACTGGTTATGATGCACTTCGATTGAAAGAAAGTAAACAGAGTGGAAGGATCGGCGTATGTCGCAGCCACCGCCGGATGTTGCCAGCCACCAGGAGATGCGAAAACTATACCTCTTTGGTCGCCATTGCCGCCGCTGTCTGCACCATTTCCGTTCGCCAACATTCTATTTCCCTCAGTTTCAGGAAAAGGCTGTGGCGACGAAGGGAGCGGCGAAAGCAGAGGAAGAACCGTCTTCGAAGAAGTTTCGGTACCAACAGAAGACATTGAGACGCTCGAAAGCTGATCGAGATAAAGACCGGCCGGCGCCTGCTTCTGCAACCTGGTCGGAGGTTTAGGTATTCTGCCTCCGCGTTCGTTGTCCATTGCTGCTCTGAGGAAATCAACGACGGCAGATTGATTTGCATTCATTGGAAGAGAAATATAGGGCACAAAGAAGATCGTTGGTTATGAAGGTGAATGGTCAGAAATCCTGAATCCAAATTTCATTTCATAATGTTGGGAACGGCGGGTAAAATGTAACGATCATTAGGTACGCTTTTAACCCTCTGTCTTTATTTAGCAATTCTTCTGAACGTTTTTAGGGTTTCAACCAATTACTTTTTCCATTCCTGAAGAACAGGATCATGAGTTTAAGCCCTTCAATGCTGGCCTTTGAACTGAAGCATCCCTCTTTTTAATACTTTTTACCAAAAAAATAGCAAATTAAAGATAAGAACAGTATTGCATTTTCTTCTTTTTCTTTATTTTCTTGAATCAGTTACTTTCCATTAAGGTAGGGGCACACCATAGCTTACTGCAAAATTAATTTGGTTTCCATATATGCAAATTTGTTCCAAGAAAAAATATTTGCAACTAGGATGCATTTTTTGGGTACTTTTTTCTGCCTATGGAGATATTTTAAGACAATTAATGCAATTGTCTGTTGACTACTTTATATCTATCTCACTAATATAAAACAAGATCCCCTTCGGTAGATATTGTCCTTTGAGCTTTCTGGGCTTCAGTTTTTAAAACGTGTTTGCTAGGAGAGGTTTTCACCCCTTGTAAGAAATGTTTCGTTCTCCTCCCAACGATATCGATCTCACAATCCATCCCATTTGGGGCCGTGACAGCTAAGAGAGTTATTCACCCCTTATAAAAAATGTTCTGTTTTTCTCTCCAGTCGATGCGAGAGTTATTCACCCCTTATCAAGAATGTTTTGTTTTTCTCCCCAGTCTATGCGATGCGGGATCTTGCAATCCACTCCCTACGGGGCCCAGTGTCCTCGTTAGCACTCGTTTCTTTCTCCAATAGATGTGGGTCTCTTCAATCCACCCCTTCGAGGTCCAGCGTCCTTGCTGGCACATCACCCGATGTTGGGCTTTAATACCAAACAGCCAAGTCTACTGCTAGCACGTATTGTTCTCTATCTGTGATTTCCCTTTTGAGCTTCAGGTTTTTAAAACACTGTCTTAGAGTTTCACACCCTATACATAATGCTTCGTTCTTCTCTTCGATAGACGTGGCATCTCACAGCAACTTTCCCATACTTGTCGCCAAATCATGAGGCCTCATAATTTCTGTAATCATTGTGGTATATTGGCCGCTGGGGTTGATGATCCAACAGCTATGTACAGAATTATGGGCCGATGATCAGTCTGGCTTGAAGTTTCATTCCTCTCCTTACCCACTTTGTACAAGTGGATGGAGAATTGTCATTCAGGGCCACAGCCATCTGTTCATATGAGACATCGTAGCTTTGGGATTTTCCAAGCAACTTTCCCTAAATTCATCCTCTCTTCTTCCTGATTTCCTCTTCTCCTTTATCTGTTCTTTTTCTACTGAGGGGGTTAGCTGGGGTTCTTTCTTTTACCCGTTTCTAGTTATCTCCATCATATCCTCCTGACTAATGAACTGTAATCTCCATGAAAAACAAGAACTAATTATGCAGTAATTGGACTACGTTTTTGCTGGTTTCCAACTTTCAATTACTTGTCTTTGAGCTAAATCTGTAACTGATGCAGGGGGTTTTAGTTTTATGGAAATGAATCCATAAAGAATTGCCCAAAAACACAGTTCCCTACAAAGTCGTATAGAAATCCATCCCAAGAACACTAGTAAACTCTCAATCAAGAGAAAACACTCATAATTTCAATGATGGGAAGTTTCAAAGATTTACAGCCTTACAAGAATAATGGAAAATAGGGTTAAATCCTAATTACTAATTGACATAGTAATTAACTCAAGTTCACAATTTAGCTAAATTATTTAACTAAATAAAACTAAACTAACTCATATCTTCTTCCTAAATCAGTAACTATTTTCTTCCTACATGAGTAACTATTTAAGTATCTCCAAGGGATAAAGAGATAAGGAGTGCTTGTATGTGGCACATCGAGTCCCCCGATTTTTGTTCATATTTTTGTTTTATATGGCACAGGGCCTTTTAGATAACTCTGAATTATTCATGGGTTTTTGCTTAGTGGAACGGGCCATATTGTATGGAGAAAGTTTGTGGATTCAGTATTACATAGAAGCGAAAATAATAGAGCTCTGTTTTTTGTTTTCTATTTTCACGTCCGCTTTTTGCGTGGTGCAGATGGAAGCTCAAATCCCAACCTCAACGGTCGCTTTAGATTAAGCAGATTTGAGAATCATGTTTTGTTAGTAATTTTACTGAACGGGCGCCTTTGTTTGCCACGTGTGTGGTTGTGAATGCCTAAAGTCTCTCAAGAGTTCATCAATTTCAAAGAGCTCGAGATGATTCACTTGATTGTTCATCTATTTTGAGGGGAGGGTACAAGCTTGCTGCTAGAATTTCACTTCTTCACACCCTCCTAAGCCCTTAGTTCCATGGCTGCCACGGTTTCAACCGTTGGAGCTGTTAATAGAACAACGGTACTGTTTCTTCCCGCCAAGTCTTTTGTGTTATTTGACGGAGAATACCAATTTATTTAACAATTTCTTCTTTTTTTCTCTCTGGGTTTCATCTTTCAATCTTGAATCTCATGTTATATGCAGTTAAACAACAGTAACTATGGAGGTTTAGTGCCGAACTCAGCGTTCTTGGGCAGCAGGTTGAAGGTCAGTTCCAAATCCACCACCTCAAAAATGGTGATTGGAAACTTCAAGATTGTTGCTGAGTATAATGAGGAGAAGCAAACCGAGAAGGACAAATGGCGAGGCCTTGCTTTTGATACTTCTGATGACCAGCAAGACATTACCAGAGGGAAGGGATTGGCGGATCCTCTTTTCCAAGCTCCCATGGGGACAGGAACTCACAATGCTGTCTTGAGTTCATATGAATACGTTAGTGCTGGACTTCGACAGTAAGTGTTCAACTAGAATTTTGCAGTTTGTTTGAACATTCTTATGCGAGCTTACTTGAAGTATTACAATGTTTCAGATACAACTTCGACAATAATATGGATGGATTTTACATAGCTCCAGCTTTCATGGACAAACTTATGGTTCACATTGTCAAAAACTTCATGAACCTGCCAAACATTAAGGTTAAAAATACAGCTCGATGTTCGACACGATATAGTTCGTCCATGTTTGTCTTTCAGTGCTAACTGCTAACCTTCTTGGATGCATTTTAGGTTCCTCTCATTCTGGGTATTTGGGGAGGTAAAGGACAAGGAAAATCTTTTCAGTGTGAACTTGTATTTGCCAAGATGGGAATCAAGTAAGTTCAAAACCCAGCTAGTTCTGAGGAAGTTGTTTGGAGGGCCAACTGAACAACTGAACTAAGTATATTGTTGAACAACCAAACTAAGTAAGTTCAAAACCAGCGAGGATGCTGAAACTCGTTCCCTCTCGAATCGACGTGGGATTGGTAAAGATGGTGGCAAGAGGTTGGATTTGGTTAAGATGGTCACGTGGATCTGGTATTTTGTTCAAACGAAACACTAAGGATCGAGTTTAATGCATACTACATTGGTCGAACTATTAGGGTATTTGAACTCGATGACAAGGGTGAGTTTCAGATGACTTTTGAGAGAGCCTTGGGAGTGCTCTACCGAAAAGAGTGATTATAGAAAGATTTGTTCTCACTAGAAAACACCTAAAATCACCCTGAAAATACTAAGATCATCCAGACTTAGTTCAGTTGGCCCTACAAATCTCTGAACGTATTTCTTCTTCTCACTGATATATTGTTGGTCTTAATTTTGTTTAGTTATGATGAAATTTCAGCCCTATTATGATGAGTGCTGGGGAATTAGAAAGTGGGAATGCAGGAGAGCCAGCAAAATTGATCAGGCAAAGATATAGAGAGGCGGCTGATATTATCAAGAAAGGGAAGATGAGTTGCCTATTTATCAACGATCTTGATGCTGGAGCTGGAAGGTTTGGTGGGGCCACACAGTACACAGTGAATAACCAGATGGTAAATGCTACTCTTATGAACATTGCTGACAACCCAACCAATGTGCAGCTACCAGGCTTATACAACAAAGAAGAAAATCCCAGAGTTCCCATCATAGTAACTGGTAATGACTTCTCAACTTTATATGCACCCCTCATTCGTGATGGTCGCATGGACAAATTCTATTGGGCTCCGACTCGTGAAGATCGTATCGGTATTTGCACTGGAATCTTTAGGACTGACGGTGTACCGACAGAGGACATTGTCAAACTCGTCGACACCTTCCCAGGGCAGTCGATCGGTAAGCCTCACTAACTTGGTTCAGCTGAAATCAAACATTTCTGAACGGAAGAAGAATATTGACTTGCATAAACCAATCATTTTGCAGACTTCTTTGGTGCTTTGAGAGCTCGAGTTTATGACAATGAAGTGAGAAAGTGGGCTGCCGGTGTTGGAGTTGAGAGCATTGGAAAAAATCTTGTAAACTCAAAGGAAGGCCCCCCAACTTTTAATCAACCAAAGATGACACTAGAAAAGCTACTAGAATATGGCAACATGCTCATCATGGAACAGGAGAATGTGAAGAGGGTTAAATTGGCTGACAAGTATTTGAAAGAAGCTGCACTTGGAGATGCAAATGAGGACGTTGTTCAGTTTGAAACTTTTCAGGGTAAGCAACTTTTACATTAAAAATCGTTTCTCCATAATTTCTTTTTTGAAATAATCTGTATTGATTGTTCTTTCTACAATTTTAAAGAAGCTGTTCTTGAAGATGCAACTGAAAATGTTGTTCAGTCAGAGACTTCTAATGGTAAGCAACTCTTGAATCCAAAGTCATGTCTGGATCCTTTGTTTTTTGAAATTGAATCTAAACTCATTGCTCTTTAATCTGCATACTCTTTGTTTTTTCATTGTTAAAGAAGCTGCTCTTGTGAATGCAAATGAAGATACTGTTGAGGTTCTTAAAGATACAAATGAGGATGTTGCTCAGTCAGGAACTTCTTATGGTTGGAAACTTCTACATTCAAAGTCATGTCTTGATCATTTGTTTTCTGAAATTTAATCTTACATTAATTATTCTTCTTTCAATCTTAGAAGTTTCTCTTGGAGATGCAAACGAGGATGCTGTTCAGTCAAAAACTTCTTATGGTAAGCCACCATTTACATCCAAAGTTCGTCATGATCATCTGCATTATGAAATTTAATCTAAATTAACTTCGTTTATTTTCGAATTCAAAGAAGTTGCTGTCGAAGATGCAACTGAGGAGGATGTTGTTCAGTCAGGAAACTCTGGTAAACAAAATTTACATTTAAAATCATATCTTGATTGTTGTTCTATGAAAACTAATCTACATTAATCGTTATTTTCTTTCCAATTTACAAGAAGTGGCTCTTATAGATGCAAATGAGGATGTTCTTCAGTCGGGAACTTCTAGTGGTAGGCAACTCTTACGTCCAAAATCATCTTGATCATTTGTTATCTAAATCCTAGCCTAAATTAATTATTCCTTCTTCATTTTAAAAGAAGCTGCTCCTGTAATTGCAAACGAGGATGTTGTTCAGACAGGAACTTCTTATGGTAGGGAAATTTTACAATTAAAGTCTGTCTTTATCATTTGTTTTTTTATGTGTAATTTTGATTTACGTTATTTTCTTTTTCAATTTTAAAGAATCAATGGGGGAAGAGGAACGCAACAAGCTAATATCACTGTTCCTGAAGGCTGTACAGATTCATCTGCTAAAGACTATGTCCCAACACCCAGATTCGGCAACAAAAGCTTCCAGCACTGACTCTTAGGAATTTTCTACATGTACTGGTATAGATATACAAATGCGTTTTAATGAAGCAAATACTTTTGAGTTGCTTTTTCTCTAGTTATGTAAATCGTTACTGTTATAAAACTTCACTGAAACCATTGTATCAATTGAATGAAAGACAAAATTGGCAGTCATTATCAATACCTGAAGGTAATTCCAATCCATTTCTTAAGAAACTTCTACATAAGAATTTCTAGCATTTACATCTATACTGAACGAAACAGGATCTCATTTAATCTTACAATGCAGGCGATGATTTCAGCAGTAACTTCCTGCGTTTCTTGTTTGAAACTTGGAAGATTCTTATTCCAACAAAACCATTCTGGAGGAAGGAATATTTTTCTCTGCTAACTTTTAATATGCTTCAGCTCCAGACGTTCCCTTTTCAGTTTGGAGAAGCTGGAAGGGTGCTCTTTGAGGACCACATTACTGGTTCTTCTCCTTTCTCTTACAAGCAACAATATATATTGATTTGTTCACCAAAATGATGCACAGTCTCCTGGTCAGTAATTTCTCTTTCTGTAGGCTTGGAAGTTCTGAAATTTTGGTTCAATTGTTTGAATTTCTACTAATTTTCTTGGTCTTCCAATGTCAAGTCCCCCTTCTCACTCAGCATGATTTCAGAGCCTTCTCCTGCAGACCATAGCCTTATTCTGCGATTTACCTGAACAAAAAATGTGGTAAAGAGAACCAGAGATGGACTTTTTGTATACTTTTCCAACTTTAAGATCATGGGCTCGACCGAAATAGAAAGAGCACCTTGTTCTCCTTCTGTGTCTTGACATTAATAACGGCAGCATAAGGCTCATAGACTAAGTGATGATTCTATAAGTGAAATCCCCCATGTAGTCGATCTATCACAAATAAGTGAGTTTTGAATGAATACAGAGCTAGGAATTGTGTATATGTCGAATTCTTATCACCAGAAAGGGACTAATCCAAGCGCCAGCACTCTTTGACCATACTGTAGGTAACACTCGCAGGCATCAGATGAACCTTGTCCCGGGATCTAAGAGAATACACCTTAGAGAGAATCTTAAAGTGATCGTTGGGGAAGTTTAGCCATCAACCCCATTGGAGAAGGGTTTAAACTGTGAACCATTTGCTTCCTAGGAACATAATTTATGCTGAAAATTCTCCTTTTATTGAAGTCACATCCAACTGAAACCAGGGTTTTTCTTGACTCCTCTATTGGACATTAGCCTCCTTATCCTAGCAGCATCATCCCAATAACCATCTCTCCCCAACACATTTGACAGCATGATGTAAGTAGCTGAGTCATGTGGATATAGTTCCAGAAGCTTTTTTGCAGTCCGAATGGCAATATCTTTATTCCCATGGACTAGGCAAGCACTTAGCAAAGCTTTGTAAATTGATATCCCTGGTTCTATAGGGATGTTTTCAATGAAAGCTTCAGCTTCGTGAAGATTTCCCGCTCGACCAAAAAGGTCAACTACTGTAGCGTAATGCTCCAGTTTTGGAGGTTCAAGCAATCTATTTCTCATCAAGTTGAAATATTCAAGTCCCTTGTCCAGCAAACCAACATGACTACATGCAGTGAGCACAGCAAGGAAGGAGGTATCATCTGGTTTGACTGATGTCCTCCTCATTTGCTCGAACATGTCAATGACCTCTTCACCACAACCATGGTATGCACATCCTGAAAGCAATGAATTCCATGATATTAAGTCATGCTTGTTCATCCTCGAGAACACTTTCTTTGAATCACTGATAGCACCACATCTAGCATACATAGATACAAGACCATTTTGGACGAATAAATTTAGGCCATATCCAGTTTTATACACTAGACCATGAATTTGCCTTCCTTCTTCTAGAGCTGAACCTATTCCTATGGCCCTAAAAATGCTTGTAAACGTGAAAAAGTCTACATCGATATTTTCCCGCCTCATTTGAATGAAAGATTCCAAAGCTTCCTCACCTATGCCCAAGTTAGAAAAACCAGCTATAACAGCATTCCATGAAATCTGATCTGATATTGTAACGATTGAGCAAACCTTCCTATAGTCTTCTAAGCTACTGCAACATTCTGAATATGCAGTAACAAGGGTAGCAGCTATATAGTTATTACTCTCGAACCCTTGCACTATTACCCGGCAATGAATTTGCTTGCATTGATCAAAATGATGAGGACATGAAAATGAACTTAGCAAGCTATTGTAAGTCATATAATTTGGTTTAAGATCCAGATGCAGCATTTCTCGCATCAAAACCATTGCCTCATGAGGTTGCTGATTCCGAGCATAACCAGTGATCATTGAAGTCCAAGTAAACACATTTTTATCCGACATTATATCGAACACTCTCCTCGAGTCTTCGAGATTGCAACACTTGGAGTACATGTCAATTAACCCTGTACCCACAACAACATTAGACGAAAACCTTAGTTTCAAACTAACACCATGTAGTTGAGTTCCAAGCTTTCCAGCTTGTAACTGAGAGCAGCCCACAAGAACACCAGATAAACTGAAGGGGGTGGGTTCAATCCCCTGCTTTAGCATCTCTAAAAACAAAGTAATTGCCATTAAAGGACAGCCTGCTTGCAAATAACCAGTAACCAACGAATTCCAAGTGACTACATTTGGACACTGCATTTCATCGAACACCTTCTGGGCATTCGACATGGACCAACATTTACCATACATATCGACAAGAGCACTAGAAATATAAGGATTGAGAGAAAAACCGAGCTTGACAATGGCTGAGTGGACTTGAATTCCCAAGTCCAGAAGGCCGGATTTCGTGCAGGCGGATATGGTTTGACTGAGAATGTGAGGGGTCGGAGGAGACCCATTTCGCAGTAACTGAACCAGGAATTGGATGTCGACATTGTCTGATAAATTTTGCTTTTGGCTAATGTTTTGAAGGCTGGGTTGGATGGAATCATCTTCGTAATCCTTGTAATTACAAGAAATCAAAGCTCTGAAACTTACGTGGTTTGATTTCCAGGAGGCCTTGAGAAAATGAGCAGCGCTTTGTAGGGGGCGAGTGGAGCAGTACATGGCCGCATGTTTCTCTAATCGAACCTCCGGCGTTGAACAAATTCTGAATGAAATTGGTTTGAAGGCGGTCCAAATATCGAAGAACTAGTTCGGCTCAAGCCCACCACAAGGAAAGGCTTCACAGGTCGACACGCCCACCTCGTGGATCGTCGATAATTCTGGCGGCAACTCGCTCCAAAGCCCGATCATGACACCGATTCATTTCACGTAGACAATTGAGATTTTAGTAGGAATTTTTAAGTTTAGTTTTCATTTTAATCTTATACTTTAAAAACCTTATATTTTTGCTCTTAAATTTGTAATCTAGTTTCCCAAAGTTTCTAATTTTTTTTTTTTTTTTTTTTTTTTTTTTAGAATCTTGTTAGTGATTTGAAGCTATTTTCAAATTAAGTTAAAATTATAAAATTAAAGGGTGTGGCTAATATGTTGTGACATTCTCGGTTTGAGAGGAGAATGAAGTATTCTTTAAAGAGTGTGAAAANCTCTTCTTATCGGGTGCGTTTTAAAAATCTTGAGGGGAAGTCCGAAAGAGAAAGCTCAAAGAGGACAATATCTGCTAGTGATAAGTTTGAGCTGTCACAAACGGTATTAGAGACAGACACCGGGACAACGTACCAGTGAAGAAGCTGAGCCTCGAAGGGAGTAGACACCAAGTGGTGTGCCAACAAGGACGTTGGGCGCCAAAGGGGAATGAATTTGGATGTTCCTCATGATTGGGGAAGGAAACGAGTGCAAACAAGGATACTAGGCCTATAAGAGGTGAATTATGTAGAAAGAAAAAATAGAAATTCAATCCGTTAATACTCCATTTACACCCGTGGGCAGCTGCAGTTATGAAAAGTATAAATTCACAGTTTATGGCCAAATATTGGGAATCACAACCAAATTATATATGCCATATATGTTGCCTCCTCCAAAGACCATGAAAGGCTGCACTTTAAATTTCCATGCTGATGCTATAAAAGCCTAAATCCTTCTTCAACTTCAAAAGCGTGGCTTCCATCTCGTCGTTATTCTCCTTCATACTACTGCTGCTCTTACTGGTTTGATTTCATTTGTAGTTGCCGTTGGAGAAACACCAACCACATCCTACGGGGACTCTCTGCGACTCCATCCCGCAAGCGCCACAAAGCTCTTCCTCCGCTATGTCAGGTAACTAGATTCCAAGCTCTGAGGTGCTGACAGCGGCTAGCTGAAGAACCAGCGACAGGGTATTGAACATTTTAGTTTTCTGCATAAAATTACTCATTTATCGTGCCTTCGTCGAATCTGGGATGCTCTCTCTTGCCGGCGGCGCTGCATTTTTCAGGGCTACGAACAGATTTCCGGCCATCCGCCGCGGGTTTTGTTCCTCATCCGATGAGTATATTAAGCTCATCGAGACGTATGGACGCGATCGAGAACTGAACTTCGGGAGGTTACTTCACGCTCGATTGATCATCAACGGACTAGCTCGTTTGACACATTTTGCTGCGAAGCTCATAGCCTTCTACGCTGCGTGTGGAAAAATCAACGATGCACGGGAACTGTTCGACAAAATTCCCCAAACAAATCCCCGCCGGTGGATTGTCTTGATTGGGGCCTATTCTCGTTATGGGTTTTACACAGAAGCTCTGAGTGTATTTTGTGAGCTGCAGAGACAAGGCTCGACGCCTAGCGAGTACATCATTCCCAGTGTCTTGAAAGCATGTGGTCACCTCTCCGACATCCCCACAGGGAGAAAATTGCATGCGTTAATCCTTAAATACTCGCTTGAATCCGATGCTTATGTCTGCAGTGCGTTGATAGATATGTATGCAAAAAGTGGACAGGTTGAGAAGGCTCGGCGAGTGTTTGAATCAATGGCTGGGAAGGATTTGGTGGCATTGAACGCCATGGTTTCAGGCTATGCCCACCATGGATTGGCAGAGGAAGCTTTGAATCTGGTGGAGAAGATGCAAGTATTGGGTGTAAAACCCAATTTGGTGACTTGGAACACTTTGGTTACAGGCTTTTCTCAGATGGATGAGGAAGAAATGGTTCATGAGCTTTTCAAAGAGATGGAAGCCAATGGGATAGAACCAGATGTAGTGTCTTGGACATCTGTGATATCTGGGTTTGTACAGAACTTCAGAAATGAGGAGGCTTTTGGAACATTTAGAAGGATGTTGAATGCTGGGCTATGTCCAACTTCTGCTACAATCAGTAGCCTTTTGCCTGCTTGTGCATCGGCGGGGAACGGGCGACGTGGGAAGGAGATTCATGGATATGCTCTGGTTCTTGGAGTTGAAAAGGATATCTATGTGAGGACTGCCCTGGTTGATATGTATGCAAAATGTGGCTATTTTTATGAAGCAGGGATGCTATTTTGGAGGATGTCTGAAAGGAATTCAGCTACTTGGAACTCCATGATTTTTGGGTATGCAAATCATGGATATTGCAGTGAAGCAATAGAGCTTTTCCATCAGATGAAGGATAATGATGAGAAGAAACTTGATCATCTGACATTTACAGCAGTTCTCACTGCTTGCGCCCATGCTGGGATGGTTGATCTAGGGAAAAGTTTGTTCCAATTGATGCAAACTAAGCATGGTATTGTTCCTAGAGTAGAGCATTATGCCTGTATGGTCGACGTATTCGGTCGGGCGGGGAAGCTGGGGGAGGCTTACGATATTATCAAGACGATGCCGGTTGAGCCGGATTTATACGTATGGGGAGCTTTATTAGGTGCATGTAGGAAGCATGGAGAAATTGAACTAGCTGAGGAAGCAGCCAAACATTTAGCAGAATTGGAACCTGGGAGTGTTGGGAACAGCTTGTTATTGTCTGATCTGTATGCTAATGCAGGCAGTTGGGGACATGTTGTGAAGCTGAAGAGTATGATGAAGAAGAGGAAGCTCAAGAAATTTCCTGGGTGCAGTTGGATAGCCACAGCTTAGGAAAACCTTTCTAAAGGATATGAAGAACAGGTCTATTATAATTGCAAGCTGCAAAGTTCTCCGAGTTCTTCATCTTTCTTGAGGGAAAAGAGATACTAAAAGGGAGAAAGAAAGTGAAACTATGCTGAGGGTAGGTTGTAGTTCATCAGAGAGAACCCAATAAACAGAATCTAATTCATTCAAACTTTTCACAACAGACTCTAATTTAAGCACGCTCCGTTGAAGATCGAAATGAGAGATTCTCAAACTTCGTTTATCATTTCAACTTTGGATTAGGAGCACATTGAAAGTAAGGCGCAATCAAAGCTTACTTGTCAGTTGTCATTTCAATCAATTATGCTGCCCTTTCGTGCTACACGAGTGGGTCGGTATAGTGCTCAGGTTAACCATCGGCATGCCGGAATGACTAAGACCGTGTCCGTGAGCTCCCATACTCTATAGAACATCATAGGCATCATCGGAGATGGCGCATAAGTCATCGGAAAAGTAGATGGAAAATAGCCGTTTCCTTGTGAATCGGCACTGGGAGCAGAATCATCTGAGTTCTGTGTCGCCTCGTCAGTCGTTGAGGATGCAACCCTCGGCCGCTTCAAGGTTCGAGCCAATGCCGCATCCTCGATCGAGCTCTCCCCCCGAGGCATAGAATTTGCCTCTTTAAAACAATCAATCCTCCTTAATTACCGCGAATCGGATCCCAACTCATCTAGATTTATCACCTCGTCCGATTCAATCATCGCGGCGTCTTCCCCCCGCGTCTGATCGTAATTAAGCCCGAAACATCTGTATCCTTCCGATTGTCCGTCGCAAATATTCAATATCGTCGTCTTCGACGCCGACTTAACATCAGATATACTCCGATGAGGTTCCATCAAAATCCTGAACGCCGAAGCCAGTTCCTGCAATACCAGCGATTGAGAAAGAGGCGTTAATTTTTCTGCGTCGGGGAGGCCATCCTCCCACTGAAAAACTCTTTCATCGCCATTTATACAACCATTACCATCACCAAATCGGCACTCTCTCTTCTTCTCCATAACAAATTTACAGATGCAGATTCTCTTGTTCTTCGATTCCACCACAAACAGGATCAGACATGTCAGTAATCAGCCAACCAAATCGAGAGGTATTAGCGTAGCTTACTCGAATCTTGAAGTCAGCAAGGACGGTGATAAGATCGATTGATAGATTGTTCGTATCGAAGTATGTGTTTGGAAGGCGGGAAAATCAGAGAAAATGTGAGCGGAAAGGGAACACTGTCTCATAGGGAAAGAAGAAGGCCGGAACTCGGAAGGAGGCGATTCGGCGAGATATTTTTAGGACGCTGAAATATTGCTCTCTTTTCATTATCTAGTTCTACTCGCTAGAATTCAGTCGTAAACGTACTCGCTACGGATTCTAGACACGTGGACTTAGTGAATCTATGGCCCTCATGATTCAACGGTTGAGATTAAAATGACAGCCAACCGCGTGATGGACTGACACCTGGAGCGTGCCTTACAATGGTTGACGAGCATTAGTCAAGTCAATTCTGAAGGGTAGTATAGTAATTTCAAGAACTTTAATAAAAACATTCTTGCATTTTGTTTTTTTTTTTCCTTTAAAAAAAATACTTTTGAATTTTAAATTTTAAAATTATTTTTTGAAATTGAAATAACGCTGGGAGCCTTGACGGCGACGAAAGATCCGGTGGATCTGGACAGCGAGGATGCGGATGTGCCATGGCCGCCAACATATCTTGCAAGCTTCCTAGTCTATCTACGCCGTTTGCTTCATCCTCTACTCTCTCTCGCCGACGAACATTTCTCGCTCTGAATCCTCTCCGGCAGAATCGTCGAAGAGAATCTCAATTTGGAGGCTCCATGCCACATCTGAGGAAACTTTGGCCTCGGAATCCGCCGCACTGGTGGAGAAATCGAAGGAGATAGTGTCCGGCGTTTCCACCGTAATATCTGTTCTTCTGTTTGTCGCGTTCATCGGTTTATCGATTCTCACGACTGGGGTAAAATGAATGCTCGGATTCGAATCTCGAAGTTGAATTTCCACTCACTAATTTCGTTCGTATAGCTGTTGATCTCATCTGTCTAATTAGGGTGGTGTTTCCGGTCTCAGGTAATCTACATTGCTGTGACGGCCTTCTTGCAGAAAAGAGAGAAGGAAAAGTTCGAGAAAGAGGAGGCGGCTAACAAGAAGAGTGGGAAAAGGAAGAAGATGAAAGCCAAAGCTGGACCGAAAGGATTCGGCCGGAAGATTGATGCTATGGATCGATACGACAAATTGCTGAGTGAAGACGTAGAAAATTTGCTCTCATCACTCTCATCAATTTCCGTCATCTCAATAGATATTATTCACTTTGGCGCATTATGTATCGTCATCCGCCTCTCTATTAGGGAGAGATTTCTACACCCATCTATTGCACCCATCTATCTAACCAAGGTGAGATCTCACGAGGATGCTGGTCCCAAATGGGTAGACTGTGAGATCTCACGTCAATTGGGAAGCAAAACAAAACATTTCTTGTTTCTTACAAGAGTGTGAAAACCTTTCCCTAGAAAAATCTTACAGCAATACATAACGGGTCAAAACAGACAATAGCGGTTAAGACGGCTATTTAAATTTTAATACAAAACTTTGAGGGTTACTCTGTCATATCAGTTCTTTTATTTTCTATGGTCAAAATAAATAAGACATAAGTAGAGTTGAAGGGGAAAGAGTGATGAAAGAAGCATACTTGAGAAGAAAACTATGGCCTCAATATAATCTAACATAAACACAGCTCTTCTTCACATGGCAACATTTTTGTACAGTCACGCTAAAACATATAGATAAAAAGGAAAAAACTACCTCAACATTTTTAAGTCATTTACATGCCCTTAAGGAAAAAAGAAAAAACTAAGTATAGGCAGGCAGCCTTTTTTTTTTTTTTTTTTTTTAATCTCGTCCGCAGCAATCGGGTGCCATTCAACGTCGGTACCACGAAATTGATCGATTTCTACGTATAAAGCAGCTTAAAACTACAAATGTACAGGCTTCCTTCCAAAGTACAAACAAACAACTTGCTTTATTTTCAATCAGCTCATACCTGTCTTCACAGAGAGGTTGAGGTTGAGGTTGAGCTACTGCTCTAGATGATAAAACGGAAAAGAGTGGAAAGAGACGATGAAGCTTCGCTCGATCTGGCGGTTGCTTCGGTTAGCTGTACACATTTTCTTTCCTATGTCACCAAAGAAGAGTGTGGAGAAGACTGAGCTGCAATTCTCCTTTCTGCAAGTAATTCATACAGAAATGTTTCGTCAACAATTGGTACATGTTCGAAACGAGTTGTTCGTTAAAGATGATGAGAATGAATGTAGGTATATACCTCCAGCGGCGACAAGTTTCTCTACGCGGGCAACAATGTGCTTCCCGTAAGTATATTTCTTCAGCGCATTGAGATGAACTTTGATTCGGGAGAGAATCAACTCGCGCTGTTGGTCGTCACAAGTCTCGAGTACTTTCTGGACGACATAGTTTGCAAATTGATCTTTCATCATTGCCTGCGTAAGATTCAATAACAGATGAAAAGGATTCACATTCAGGAGAAGATGTATGACTGGTAAGAATTCACATTCAGTTTCGTACTCAATTGGATATGGTTGTTCGTGAGCGGACGATAGAGAGATTATCAGTGTACAAGAAACGAATGTTCACAAACCTGAAGGGGCTCATTTTCATCTGTAGTTCCAAGCATTTCGCTCACCAATAGCTGGCGTTCTGTTGGACCGCCAAAGGTTAGGCATTTCTCGACGACGTTAGAGGCAAACTTCTGCTGACTCATTTGAACGATTCTACCAGCCAATTCTTTGATAATTGCAGAACGCTCATGAGGTTTGCCATGCTCCAATACATGCTGTTGAGGAGGAGAATCAAACAAAGAAAGTAATTAGCAAAGGGGAATATCGAGCATCTCCAAATACCGATAGGATGATACAAACTAAAACATTCAGAACATCTTAAACTTTTTTCGCACCTCGAGCAAGCACTCCAAAAGATTAAAATAAAAGAGTTTAAATTACACATTATCCATCTAAATAAAAGTAAATGGAGCATAAATTGAATTATCAATGCTTTGAAAGAGTTCCATACTGATCTTGTGCCAATATAATTTCCATACTGATCTTGTGCCAATATACCTGAACAACATAATTTCCATACTGATCTTGTGCCAATATACTAACAGATCCTAGAATTTCCTCCATAACTCGACTCTGAGTATTTTCATCCTTGCAGTGCTCAAGAACTCTCTGTCACGGGGTAAACGTATCAGCAAGATATTACAAGTCAAATCCACTCGATGTAGTTAAGAAAATAAACTGTTTAAAATGCACCTGTATCACACGACACCCATAGGGGTGAGTTGAGAGCGTCACAACTTGATCAAAGAATGTCGAAACTATAAAATGGATTGCTGATTCTGGGACACATTCTATACACTTTTGTATAACATGATTTCCATTTTGATCGCGTACACAACGCATGACGTGTCCATCGAGCTCTCCGACCATTTTAATCTTTTGGTCCAGGTCTACTACTTCAATTGCCTGAACAATTGAGTTGTCATATATTTATGTGACAACCATCAGCAAATCATGCAATCTCATTACGAATGAGTATTACAAATATCAGAGTTAGTCACATTGTGAATAGCAACCGATAATGAACAAGCATAGTCGAACTTCATCATGGCTTGATTCAAATATTTTCTTTTCAGAGTGGATAATTTAGCTACTCTTTAGTGACCGTATCACCAAGCCGACATGTCTCTGTCTCTCACGGAAACACATATGTGTTGCACCACAAAGAATGTACAAGAGGAGGAGGAGGATTAGAGTCCAAACCCAACCTAAGACAAGGGAGACTACTACCAAAAGCCTCCACACCAGACTCAAAGTGTGTTTATCACTGCAAGTATTAACATTTACATAGATCGTTACGAAAACATAAACTTTCATTAGCTGATTTAACTGCAACCATACTAGAATGTTGCTCAATAAACTCTTCAAGTCTATAAGAACGAAGATTTGATGTTGAACTAAAGTAACTGAAAATGTTCAGAGGAGGATATTGGATTCAATAGTTGAAAGAAAATAAAACAGGCACCGTGTTCAGAAGATAATAAGGATTCGAGCTTAAGATAAGCAGTACCTTCTGGATCACTCGACAACCATACATCTGAAGGCTCAGTGTAAGTATGTGACCGAAAAGCTTATTGGCCAATTCTCTTCTCTGTACTGCAAGTCCATGCTCGAAGAACTGCGAATGTACTCTGGTGTTTAGCATATAAAACCAAAGAAAATAACAATAATTATCCTTCAAAAAGGACTAATTACCTTTTGAATCACATAATTACCAAAGACATCAGTCATCAGAGCAAGAGCTTGCGGCATAATTTCCTGATAAATCATATTTTTCTCATCAGCAGTAGCTGTTTCGAGTTTTTGTTGAATGAATCGGCTCCCATATTGATCCCCACTGCTCATAAAAAAGTAACGGAAGACGAGAAGAAACTACTTTAGGATAGGATTGTGGTGATAAACCACGTATAATCAGTTCAACAAGCAAGATATATACATACCTGAATTCAAACACATGTCCGGCAATTTCAGAAAGTTCGAAACATTTCGTCTTATTACTCTTGAACTCCTCAAGAAGAGAGGATGAAAAGCTTTCATTGATATTTCCAACGTCCAGATGCCAAGGACCCATAACACCACCTAGGCTCCTCGTACCAGAAGGATAGCGCAAATGAAGATCATTGTGCCTGATAGGACTACCAGGTCCTACAGGCGAGTTAGAAAGGACAGTACTACCCATAGGACTTCCGGGATATGACATGTGAACCCCAAAAGCTGGATTACCATAATAACCATGATGATTTGAAATACCAGATTTACCACTGAATGGGACACTGTACTGTGATTTCTGAGGTGATAGAAGAGACCCCACGTAAGCCTTCTGCAATTCTAGCTGATTCATATATGAACTGCCCAGATAATTTCTATCAAGAGAAGGATCATTTAAAGCACCAAGTTGTGCCGCAGCATATTCAGATGTCCTCAAGTATTGAAGATAAACGGGATCAACAAAGGACGCCTGAAGAGCATTACCCGTCATTTGACCTCCCGATTTACCAAGAATATGTGAATCAGAAGCAGAAGAAGTCAGGTTTGTTGCAGAAGCTAAACCTCCACCAAGAACTCGGGTCTCCAAACCAGAGGCTCCCAAAGCTGAAGCTGAGGCAACATTTTCAAACAATGTTGGTAAATTACCAGTCCCGAGTTGACCAGGCATCATAGATGCCATAGCTGGACTCATTGAGTACCCACTCAGGCCAAAGTTCTGATAAGTCAAATTTGTACCATCCACATGCTGAAATTGTGCTCCATTGTTATGAGACGAAACATCCGAGAATGAAGATCTGGATTGACCCCCAGAATCGGTCTTCTTTGCAAATGACTGTTGCTTAATATGATTCTGACCTCCTTGCAGGCCATATATGTAGCCTTGTTGGGTATTACAATCTTGTTTGATTTGAGATAACAAATGGCCTTCCTCATTTATGGTGTCCTCCGGTGACAAGTTCATACCAGATAAAGCTGATACAAGATCTGAAGACTCGTTGATTCCAGATGAGACACCATTAAATGAATTTGGGCTTGCAATGTTCCTTTTTTCAGCAGTTGCAACTCTTCCACCTCCAATAGGGGTAAGACAAGGACTAGGAGCCCTTGCAACAAGCTGCGGATCAGGTGTATTGCTTCGTGACAGTGAACCACCCACGGCTGCAGCATAAGTGTATGAAGAAGGGGTTCCAATACTTTGACCAGCAGAGGAGCTCTGACCATTACCACTGGATCGCATTTCAGACATCATCAAGTCATGACGCAAATTGGCCAGTTCATCAGTAGCACCTATAGTCTCCACATTTTCTTCAAAAGCATTGCAGCTGGCCGGACGGGATGGCAGGCCAGTAACAGGAGTTGTGCGCCCCATGTCATCCTGCATAGACGTTAGATGCTAAACTACTTTGGAAAACTTCTTAAAGTTAAATTATTTTGTAGCTCACACCACAGTAACAAGCAACAAAAATACATATAATGCCAAACAAGAGAAACGTGAGCTAAATGGGATAGAATAACAAGCAAGGGAGTTATACAATGTTGGAAAGAACTCGATGCATGTTAGAAAGCCAACATAGACAAAAAGAAATTATTGAAGTATATAACCACTTCAAGAACAGATTCAAAACGCCCAAAATAACCATGAGCAGCCGCAATATCAGTGACAACACTTCGAAAATTAAATTGAACTGATCAATCCGATTAAAATCAATCACTCAAAATCAAGTTAAGAGAACAAACCATTAACTAACACCCAAATTTTATCAAGTTGTAAATTTTAAAATATAAACTCAAGACTTCTAGTGTACTATGTCAAGACTTCAATGATCAAACAGATTACAAGGCTGAAGCAGCAATGGAAATGATAGAATCTAGTAACAGGAAGCAATTTACCTGAAAGATTTCAGCTAGACTCTTCTGTTTCGTTCCAAGTCCTAACCCAGGCAAACCAATCAACCCGTCACCGCCCCACTCAGGGGCGCCATGCCCTTTGTCCAACTCGACATCGGATGCTTGTTTCCTAGCATTAAACCCAGGGGGCATAGAAAACAAGGATCTGCCCGCGCCATCCACCCCAACATTCGATCGCCTTGTATCTCCAATCCCTCCCAACCCCAAATTTGCCCCTTTCAATCTCTGCGAAGACTTCCAATCCTCCTTTGAAATCAATGGAGGCGGAAGCCGAGGATTAAGGTTCACATTCGAGTAATAATATGATAAGTAAGCTGGATCAGACCTAAGCTGCTCCTCTGATACAAAACCATTCACATTCTTAGAACCAGTTATCTCCGCAAAGGCATTAGCAGAACCAGCAATACCACCAAACAAACTACCCACCGCACTTAAAGAGCCTTCAACAGTCGGCGGAGCTGATCCACTTCTATATAAATTCAGCTCTCGTTCACGATCATCGGCCTCTTGCCGACGCTGTTCACGAAGCAATAACCCTATCTCCGTCTCTAATTCATCACCAAACGATCCTTCGTTACCACCAAACATCTGTCTAACCCTTCCGCCCCTATCTGATCACTGCCTCAGCGCAACAACAAAACGCTACGCCTCAATAAAAAGAGGGGAAAAAAAAACACTAATCCCGAAACAAAAATCCTACAACCGGAAACAACTATTTACAGCTTCAAAAAAACCATCCTAAACTGATCAAAACCAAAATTTCGATTCGTTCCACCAATTCCCTAACCCAAACCTTCACAACCTAACCATCAATTACAAACCCAAAAACAAGTGTTATAAGCATTAATTTTCACTACAACCTAAATTCTACCAAAATACGGAAAATTCCCCGACATAATCTTCATGTAATAACACCACCAGCGTAGCAAATATATCAAATTACAAATGGTAAGAAGAGTGATGAGAAATCCGACGAACAAAAAAAAAATCAAAAGAGTGAACGAAAAAAAAAAAAAAAAGAAGTAGATTCCCGCAGCTGAAATGAGATCAATACGAAGGATTGAGATATAGAGAACAAGGACAGGGACAGCTGAGATCAATCCGGCGGCGATTGCTACAAACGAGAACCCTTTTAGGGTTTTATTCCATTTGAAGCTGAGATTAAATACAGTGAAGGTAAAAATCTATATATATATATATCGTCTTTATATTTAAACTCAAATATCCGAAGAAAAAAAAAAATTAATCAGTGATTGACCAAGCGAAGCAATGATAAGTAACTAATAAAAATAATCACATTTTAAAATAATAATAAATAAAATAAAATAAAAATAATAAACGATGAAGATGAGTTCTTCAGTGTTTCAGACAAGGAATCTCCAGATGACACGTCAGTTCCACTGAATTCGACCCGTACCTTCTATGTTCAGAAAAATCCTAATACACACTTCTAACTTCTTACTTGCTTTTCTGTTTCTGTCTTTTTTTTTTCACTTTTACTGTTCCCTATCCTTTTTGTACCTTACTATATACACATACATATATTTTTTACCATTTGTAAGTTTTTTTAACTTAATATATTAAAATAAGTATTTTGAAAATATTACTTATTTCATGTCTATTTTTTATAAATTAATTTTTTTTTTTGGTATAATATTAGATTTCATATACTAATCTTGGTAATTTAACTTACTTAATAAATACAGAAACATTATTTTTCATAATAATACAGTAATTAAAAAAAATCAGTAATATTTAATATGAAATTACCCGAAAAATTGGTGATCAATGGTATTTATTTACCGTGAAGTATTGGGCCCACCAAAATAAGGCCCATTAAGATCCAGCCCAATAAAGTTTCTTAGTCCAGTTCAGATTCAATGGGCTTAATTTCGATGGTAAAGGCCCATTTCATTCTGGGCGGTTTTCCCAGTTTTGGATTCTCATTTTACCAGGTCCACAGCCCATACACGAGAGTCAACCGCCGTATGCGGTGGTTAAAAGCACGGCGGCGGCGGCTTCCCGATGGTCGTTGGTAACAAAGAGACAAAAATTAGTGGGCTACCTAAAAGAGAAAAAAACCAATTTCTTTTGATCTGTCACGCTAATCATTTTTCCCAACTAATCTTATTCTAAACTCCCACAATTTAATTTATTAAATAAATAATCCTACATTATCCTAATTGAAATTATCTTATTTATATTAATGCCATGTCATCACTTATGTCATCCTTAATTATGATTTTATATAATAATTAATTTAAACCAAGATTAGTACCACAAATTATACTTTATTTTTTTAATTAGACCAATACCTTGGGCGAGAATTCACCACCCAATTTATTTTATTTTATTATATTAAATTAAATAATCTCCAATTTCTTGTCGTCCTCCTCTTGGCATCTGCCATCGCTCTCAATACGACGTGTCGTTTTTGTATTTAAAAAGATAAAACTCGTTCAAAGTCGCCTCGTTACAGAACGTTCTTCTCTTACCAGGCAGTTTGAAATTCAAACTCGGCGTCCCGATGTGGCAACGAACCAGACCCGGTCCGAACCAACCGGATATTTGTTTGTGGGTCCCACTCCGGTTCACGCGTTCTCGTTCTGATTAGTTTAATCTTTTTAGAACTTTATCCGTATTGGAGCGGGGATGGGCCCAAGTTCACAACTCAACGTTCACTGACACTGTCAATGAGTGAGCTAATACAATGAAGACACGTGTCGTGCTAATTCATTGAGGCGAGGGCGCGTGGTCACGCTCGTGTGAAACCGCGTGCCTCGTTTGTGCCCAATTTCGGTGCGTCTTAAAGCTCCCTCTTTTCTTCGGCTTCTTCGTTTCCACAAAGCACGAGTTTCCTTTTTTCCTGGTTCTTTCGATTTCTTTGTTTCAGTTAGATCTGAGGCGATGTCTACCGGAACGGCGTCGTATTGGTGTTACCGCTGCAATCGCTTCGTTCGTGCTTGGGTTGAGGACACCATCACTTGTCCTCACTGTGACGGAGGGTTTGTTGAAACGATTGAAACCGCCTCTTCTCTCCCGGCGGCGGATCTCCACCGTCGGCTCTCACCGTCTGCGATTCACACCTTGGATCAAGATCAGTTTCCGACTTCTCGCTTGAGCTCTCGCCGTAGTCGCCGGAGACTTGGGGAACGGACGACCTTTAACCCTATTGTTGTTGTTCGTGGTTCTGCGGATGGCGGCGATGTGGTCGGCGGCGGGGATAGAAATAGCTTCGATATTTACTACGACGATGGTGCTGGGTCTGGCCTTCGTCCGGTGCCGGCGACCATGTCGGAATTTCTTATGGGGACTGGATTCGATCGCTTGCTGGAGCAGTTGGCTCAACTGGAGATCAACGGGTTAGGTAGATCTGAAAATCCGCCGGCGTCGAAAGCCGCTGTGGAATCAATGCCGACAATCGAGATTTTAGAAAGTCACGTTGGTTCCGATTCGCACTGCGCCGTGTGTAAAGAGGCGTTTGAAATCGGAACGGAAGCCCGTGAAATGCCCTGTAAACACATCTATCACTCCGACTGCATAATCCCTTGGCTTTCCATGAGAAATTCCTGCCCAGTCTGCCGGCACGAGCTGCCATCAGAACGTGAATCTCCGGCCGGCGGGGTTTCAGATCGGGTAGTTGACGAAGAAACCGTTGGGTTGACGATCTGGAGGCTCCCAGGTGGTGGGTTCGCCGTCGGGCGATTCTCTGGCGGGAGATTAGCCGGAGAAAGAGACCCACCGGCCGTGTACACCGAAATGGACGGTGGATTCAATGCAAACGGAGCTCCAAGAAGGGTGTCGTGGGGTTCAAGAAGAAGCAGGGGAAGAGAGAGCCGTGGGATTGGACGAACATTTCGTAATATCTTTTCCTTTTTTGGGAGATTAAGATCATCAAATTCATCTTCTCCGGCGGTTTCAAATGAATCGGAGTCTGTCAGTAGAAGCCATAGCCATAGCCATAGCCATTCGGGTTCTTCAGTGTTCAACAGATACTTGCGCCGGCAAAACAGAGCATGGGCGTTGGAGAACCAGAGCGATAACGATCGATGGTGATATTCTTTTTCACTCAACAAAATACAATTACTCTGCGTTGTATTCTTTTTGATCTGTTCATTACATTTATTGAACAATGCCTTCACAAATCAAATTAGATCATGTGTATATATATATATATATATAGCTTTGGGCTTGGCAAAACAATGAATGCCTTTCTTTTTGCCATTTAAGCTTTCTTTATACTCAGTTTCTGAAACAGATATCATCTTGAGTTGATCTGCTATGTCAATTTGAAGCCATTTTAGGTGTAAACTTACTTGAGCTTGGTTTTGGATTGTACCCAAAAACAATGGTGGGTTTACTTACTGTGATATCAATCTGGAAGCCACTTCAGTTTCTGAACTCCACTGAATCTTCTTTTTGGATTCTACTGTGTTATGATCTGAATATTGTTTAGTTAAGACCCGTAAAAGATGGTAGAAACCTCTTCGTAGTAGATCTGTTTTAAAACTATGAGGCTGACGGCGATATGTAACGGATCTTGTGGTGGGCTTGCATTGTTACAAAGAGTATCAGAGCCAATTATTGAGCGGTGTGCCAGTGAGAACGCGGGCTCCCAAGGGAGTGGATTGTGATACGTAACGGGCCTAGTGGTAAGGCTTGTGCTGTTACAAATAGTATTAGAGCCCGACATTGAGCAATGTGACAGTAAGAATGCTGGCTCACAAGGAAGTGGATTGTGAGATCCCACCTTAGTTGAAAGTGGAACGAAACATTTCTTATAAGGGTGTGAACATCTCTCTCTAGTAGGCACGTTTTATAATCGTGAAACTAACGGCGATATGTAACAGGTCAAAGCGAACAATATCAATTAGCAGTGGGAAGTAATGGAGGACTGGGTATTGAAACTTGAACCAAATATGAGTTTAGAATTTAAGAAACTGTGAAGGAATGATTGAAGATGGGCAAAGTGTGTGGTGTTTATTACTGAAACAATCCGGTAACACGAAGATTTTCAATCCTTTGTTCTATCATCTGAATTATTATGATGTCCCACATTGAGGAGAACAAACCATCATTTATAAGGGTGTGGAAACCTTCTCCTAACATACACGTTTTGAAGCCTTGAGGGGGAAACTCGAAAGGGAAAGTTCAAAGAGGACAATATCTGTCAGCGGTGGACCTAGGTCGTTACAAATGATATTAGAGTCAAACACCGGACGATGTGTCAGCCTTCTCGCTATTCTTCGAAGGGGGTAGACACGAGGCGATGTGTCACGAGAAAGTTCAAAGATGACAATATCTATCAGTGTTAGGCCTAGGTCATGGTATCAGAGGTGATGTGTCAGCCTCAAAGGGGAGTAGACACGAGTCAATGTGCCATTAAGGATGTTGGACTCCAAATGGGTTGATTTAGGGGCGGTCTCACATCGATTGGAGGAATGAAAGAGTGCCAGCGAGAACGCTGGCCCCGAAGGGGGGTGGATTGTTATATCCTAGATTGGTTGGGAAGGAAAACAAATCACGAGTTACAAGAGTGTGGAAAGCTTCCTCTAGCAGATGCATTTTAAAGCCTTGAGGGGAAACCCGAAAGCGAAAGTCCAAAGAGGATAATATCTGCTAACGGTGGACCTGGATCGTTACAGGTATATTGGTCATTCTGACTGAGACTACTATAATTGTTGAGTAAATATTAGAGATAATCCTGAGTTCCTTTGATTTTTTTTTTTTTTTTTTTTTAAGACTTGAGTGGTGATTCTCTCTCCACTCTCTTCCATATTTATCTATTTAAATGTGGACTCTTCGACCCTATTGGTTTAGGGTTGGGTGAGCGTGCATGTTAAATGGATTCGACCAAGAGTCGAATGAGCCTGCATGTTAAATGGTTACTAATAGTATATATTTTAAAATCATTCTCTCGTATATAATACGTAAAACTATTAGCCATATGGTGATGACATCATCAGATAATTCCCGACAATTTGACATAGTTCAAACTTGAACTTAGCACTCCTATTCATAGACTCGACTATTAGCATGATGTTCTGTGTTACGTGTTGCTTGAGCAATCAATTTTAAACACATACGGGGATTAGAGTTAGCATATAAGAATAATTTTAGAACGAGCATCAAACATGAAAGAATAAATTAAAACGATATTTCTTTTATTATATATAATTTAATCCTACTTTGTTATTTTAATTGTGAATGATTATTAAGTATTATAGTAATCATTTTGAGATACATTTTTTTATTCATCAGTGTCAGAAAATTATTGTTTGAGATAATTTAAAAATCATAAAAAATTGATTTTTTTTTTTAAAAAAAAAAAAGAGTATAATATTCTCTCTCATGGTAATGGGCAGAAACTGTGATTAGCCTAGCTCTAGTGTCTGGATCCAAAATGGCCCAAATTAAATGTTTATTATTTTTTATTATTATCTTTTTATCTATTTGATATTTGAACTTGAAATATATATATATATAATATACTCACCAACTTTTAATTTGTTTTTAAAAATAAACTAAAAATTTATAATTTATAATTTTTAAATAATTAATTACGAATCGCTTAACTCTTTTGATCACTCAAAGTTAGAACAAACAGCCAAAATTTTAATGGACAATCTCTTTGAGCAGTCGATGCTAGCCATCAGCACGCCGCCAAACGATACATTGGTAAGAAATAATACGATGGTTGTTGTTTTACAAGGTAGGATCGAAACAAAATTTCATTTTATGAGCTGAAATTCAATCTAGTTATACATAGATTCAACTAGCTTTTACGAAGAAATTATGCTCACATCAATCCCAAAAAAGACAAGACAGTTGTTAAAATTTTAAATTTTAAATTTTAAATGCATTCAATCAAATATTGATTTTTTTTTAATAAATTTTGTAGTTCAATAATTCTAGCCTTCGTATTTTAATATTTTTATTAAAGTAGATATATTAAAATATCCATATAATAATAAAAATTAAAATTATTTAATAATTAGGAAATTATTTTATTTTTAAAGATATGGTATCTAAATTTGGAAATTATTTTATTTTTGGGTGTGTTTTTTTTGTAAGAAAAAGGAGGGAAAAGTGAGTCCACAATTTCAAAGAGAATCTACGCATTGCTTTCACATCTCCCACTAATGTACATTTTTGGCACCTTCCCCAACACTATATACACAATCTTCTTATCAAACCAGATGCGAATTCAGACCGAGCTACGAGTAACACGATGAATCGAAGCTAATTATCATCTTAACAATTAATTACTCGATTGATACTCATAATCAAAATATGGGTTTTTTTCAAAAAAAATAATAATAATTTATCTATCGTGTTATTACAGGGTATCGAGGGAAAATTCGAAAATTGTTGCGGGATTGACATTAACCCCCAAATTAAAATTATCTAATTACATTTTTGAATCTAACAAAATGGGGGAAGGAAAAAGAAATTCTGAAAATTTTGAGACAAAAAAAAAAAAAAAAAAAAAAAAAA